>NC_137611.1:54807563-54902592 GCF_963280865.1 Gymnoscopelus braueri | reverse complement strand
CAATAAATCTACTTTGCTTGATTCAATGAGGCCTTTTCTGTAACATATGTTAACTTGTGAAACACTCAAAGACTGTAACAGTAACAGTAGCCCAACCATTTCACTCCACTTATGTTTTAATACGACATTTAATGCTATGAAGCCAACAAACAAAAGGTCTATTCTAGTATCCACAAAATGTCCAGCATCACAAAACCAGAGCCAGGTTAGGACACAACACACGGCTGAATACACATGCAAGGTGATATAGGAAGTATGCCTAGGAAGTATATAGAAATGTACACAGGTTTGGGATCCGCTGTTACACTTAGTTAAATCTAACTCTCATTTTGCTGTGTAACACATCACCCTGTTAGAAATGGCAAAGCACCAGTTTTGTGTCCTGTGCATTTAATCTCACAGAGAACTGTGAAAGAGAAAGTAGTCTGCACAAGAAATCACAAAAGTTTCCATACATCGAGTAGAATAAAGCAGCCTTTTGGCACAGGCTCTGCCTGAGCAAGCTGCAGGGAAGTTGTGTACTAGTGGTACTGTACTACTGGTGGAGGTTGAGTTTTGGTGTAGCCTATATGTACTTTACCTTGGAGCAAGGTGAGTTTTGGTGTATGATAGGTGAGTTTGAGTGTATTTACCTAGGTGCAGAGTGAAGTTTGGTGTATCTTAAAGGGGAAATCCACCCATTTTCAATATTTAACTATGTCATTAATATAGCATAAAGGAGTTGTGTGGAAATAAGAAAAAATTAAAAAAAAAATTAACATTGCAAAAAAATTTAACATTGCAAAAAAATTAACATTGCAAATTACACCATGATGAGTCATCACAGTGTAATTTGCAATGTTAATTTTTTTGCAATGTTAAATTTTTTTGCAATGTTAATTTTTTTTTTAATTTTTTCTTATTTCCACACAACTCCTTTATGCTATATTAATGACATAGTTAAATATTGAAAATGGGTGGATTTCCCCTTTAATTACTTTACCCAGGTGCAGGGTGAGTTTAGGTGTATGATAGGTGAGTGAGGTGTCGGTTTTTTTTTTTGGCGTATGTACGATCACAACAAAAAGCATTTTACCTAGGTGCAGGGTGAGGTTGATGGTGTTGGGGTACTGGATCCCGGCCAGCATGGTCTGGCTCTGCCACCAGGTCGAGTCCTGGTGCGTGTTGTAGTCGGTCAGGTACGAGGCGTTGTGGTGCAACAGCCGCGGGTCCGCGGCGTCGCAGATGTGGCAGGACTTGGTGACCCCGGTGACGCCGGTCTGGACGCAGTACTGCTCCGGCGGGGCGCCGCAGGTGTTGGTGGCCACCACCTTGACGTCGAAGGCGGCGTTCTCGAACTCCGGCATGCAGCGCTGCACTCGGTTCTGCTCGTCCGAGCAGTCGTTCATGGCTCCGAACAACACACCGCTCCGCAGCGACACGAGCAGCAGCAGCAACAGCGGACTGTTTGAACTATACATCATGAAATCTTGTTTTCTTCCTTTCCGAACGTAACGTTATCCTTTTTTATTTGTATATTAAACTACGCGAATGAAACCTCGCAGGTAACCAGTGTTGGTTTGTTAAAAACACCACAGTTACCTCCTCTGTAAAACCATGCGGAGAACGTTCTCCTCCTCTTGCTGCTCCCAAAGTTTTCTCCTCCTCAAAACTTTTTTCCTCTCTCTCTCTCTCTCTCTCCTCCGAAACAAACAAACAAACAAAACGAACGCTCTTCCCTCGTCTCCTTTTCCCTTCCCCGAGCAACTTCTTCTTTCTTTTCTCCTCCTCCTCCTTTGCAGCCCTTCTTTCTGTCTCACCTTCTTTCTTTCTAACTTTTCCCCTACTTTTCTCTCTCTCTCTCCTCGTCGTGTTTAGTGTATGTGTGTTTCTCCTCCTCCTCTCAGCTCTTTGTGCTCTGCACCGCCATGGACACAAAACCGACACAAACGACTACACCCTGTGAACAGTGTACTGCGCATGTTCCGACGACGTCCCCGTCCCATAGGCCGGAGATGCGCTCGCGCTGCGATTGGCTTAAACTGCTGGGTAACTAACCTGCCCTTGTTCAAAGCCAAGAGCTGTGTGCCCTGGCAACCGAATAATCCAATCACAAGTGATCGCTCCCCCCACCCCCACGGGCCATGGGATCTGAAACTCTTTCACAGAAAATAAATTCCAAGGTCCACTTCCGTTTGAAGGATGATTTGATTGATCTACTGACCCATGTATAAAACATTCATTATCAAACATGAAATATTTACGTATTTATTTATGGATTTATGGATTGAATATTTTATTAGACAGAAATGTAAAAACAGCATTGATTGATTGATTGATTGATTGATTGATTGATTGATTGATTGATTGAATACTTTATTTAGAAAAGACATGGAAACAGTACATGGAAGTACAATTCACAATACAAGGTCCTCTAAACTGGATCCCTCATAAAAGCACAATGGCTTATTTAAATTGAGATCCCCACGCACTCAAGTACAGTCACGAGTACAGTCAAACACCTTGTCTAAAAGGATAACACCAAAAAAGTCCTTGCGGTCTTGTTTCCATTGGGGTCTTAGGTATTCAATTCATCAACATATCGTTTTTTGTATTATTTAAAAACATTCTTTATTACTTACTTATCTATTTATTTGTTATGTATTTTTTTATGATTCACCTGAATCAATCATCTTTTATTTTCATTAAATAGTTTTCCTTTGGTGTTTTCTCAACACTTAAATAAACTAAAGTCAATCCAAGCTCTGTGTTTTACAGCCAAACATAGCTGGGCATGAGATTTGTTAAGGTATTTAGTCAATAAACATTACTATAATAATGATAGCTGTTTCTCTACAATCATGTTGACCTAACTTTCTCCCAACCCTAAACACCCATGGTAAAGACTTTCCCTTCTAGGAATCAATGTGTTGCTACAATAAACATTGTGAAAGGTAGCTATATTCCTCCTTACATATCCAACAAATATTTATTCACTATTATCATGACAGGAAATTAAATTGTTCTTCCCAAAGGCAAAAGCAGCAGTGATTTGTTTTTCTTTGACATGTTTCTTTTTTCTCCTTGCTCTCCCCCCTCTTTATCTTTCTTTCTTTCCTGGAAAGAATGAAATAATGGAGCTTGCAAATCTGTACTTAAGTGCAGTTAAGTACTTGAGTAAATGATGTATTTAGTTACACAGCATGGTGTAAAGTAACTAAGTACATGTACTGAAGTACTGTACTTAAGTTAAGTACACTTTTGAGGAATGTTTACTTACTAGTAGATCTGCTATTTTCAAAAGATTGTTATCCGTTTGAAAACTTGAAATAGGACATTCTGCCTAATGAGTACTTTTACTTTTGGTACTTTAAGTATATTTTGATGCCAATACTTTCATACTTTTACTCACTTTGTTACTTTTACTTGTAACAAGAGCATTTCCACATTGCAGTATTGATACTTGTACTCAAGTAACAAATGTTTGTACTTCTTCCATCACTGCTTAGTTACTTTCCAGCATGCAGTGAGCTTCCATGGCAGTGCCACAGCCTGCCAGCCAGAGTGAAGTCTGGAACAAAAAGGAAGCAGCAACCATGGCTGGTTCTCTGCCAAACTGTCTGGATGAGCAGACACCCAGCAGACACATGCAGACACACAGTGGACCAGTCATTTAGCATGCTTGTCAACAGTATAAAGCAGTAGTTCTTATTTACTTTTTTCATGTCAAGGACCCCCAAATTAATATGTATTTGGACTCCCTCTGAAATTGTGTTGTGCCAGGGACCCCCATAACGTTTGTGTTGTTAAAAAAACAAACGTGAAGGTCTGAGGAAGAGCCTGGTGGCTAAACGATACCGTTAAAGAATTGCATATATGGGAGCATAATGCCGGTGTGCATATGTTTACACTTTTCAACCTTTTTGATCCAGCTAGCAGCCTAGTATAGGTCAGGGATGTGCGTGCGTGTCTTTTAGCTGTTAGTCAGCTTTTGTTTTTTCTCATTTTGTACCAGGGACCCCCATAACATTTGTGTTGTATAACATTTTCAAGATTATTCAATCTGACAAATTGAATAAAATGAAATTTGCGTCATTTTATTAAATGAAAATAGCAGATCTACAAGCTTACAAGGTGTGAGCTTGTAGATCGGCTATTTTCAAATAGTATAAACTGATTTTGATGGGTACCCCTTGGTCACCGGTCCCCCTCCAAGGACCCCCGCGGGTCTCCAGACCCCACTTTGAGAACCACATAATACAGTGTATGATCCAGTGGAGAAATCATGGTAGAATTACACCTTCTGTTGTTACTATGCTGTTCACCTTTGGCCTCGGGATATGTTGTACCATGTGAATATCATAGAGTCAAGAAAGATGTCATGACCCTGGCCTGGTATGTACTGTTTAGGGTACAGCTTGGTCCTGTGACACAAGCAAGTTCCTCTCTTATCTTTGTGTATAGCTCTGCTCTCTCCCTGCTTTCCACTGAGAGCTACTTGAACCCTAGCATCCCTTTTCTGGGGCTATTTTCGGCAAATATATTTGGTGTAGAGGGAAAAAAGGAGGGGGCCTATAGGCCCTATAGAATAGACCCTTGGCAGTGATGGAAAAAGTACTCAAATGTTTTACTTAAGTAAAAGTATCAATACGGCAATGTAGAAGCACTCTGTTACAAGTAAAAGTCCGGAATTCAGTATTTACTTGAGTAAAAGTACAAAAGTATTGGTATCAAAATGTACTTAAAGTACCAAAAGTAAAAGTACTAACATTTTGAAAATAGCAGATCTACAAGCTCACAACGTTGTGAGCTTGTAGATCGGCTATTTTCAAATAGCCTAGAGAATAGGGCTAAAGTGGTTCATGTATGTTTTATAATGTGATCATTTATATCTGCAAAGTAACTAAAGTTTTCAAATAATTGTAGTGGAGTAAAAGTACAAGTATAGACAATTGGAAATACTCCAGTAAAGTAAAAGTACCTCCAAATTTTACTCAAGTACATTACTTGAGTAAATGTACTTACTTTACACCACTGACCCTTGGGAAACTCTGGTCAATGAAGTATCTAGAGTTTAAGTGGTTACTGTACTTCTCCTATGATATAATGTATTAAACGACCACGTTAGAAATAAGTGTCTCCGACTATTACTGATTGATACAGAATTCCTTGAAAGCCTGAAGAAAGGTCAATTTGCACCTTGAACCTTCACTCAAACACTGACAGACAAGAGTATGTGATAATCTACATTCTATGTTGAGATGAAGTGCTAACACTGAGGTGTTTTAGCTGTGACAGATTCAACTGATTATAGGGTCTATCTATCAGGGTTCATTACCACACAAAAACAACTTGATTTCATCTTGATTAGCGGCTTTGCATTGACAAGACAATCATGTCACTTGCCAAGTCACTTTCACAAACCAATAGACAGGATAAGAACTCATTTAAAGACTAAGACAACGCAGCAAGGCTGCAAACTATCACTTTTTATCTATATCATGACAAATACAATCAGTGAAGCAAACATACCCCTCAGGTTCTCTGAAGTATAGGATAACCTCTCTAAGTTTAGCTAATCATGATTACAATAGGGCTGCAATTATAACAATTATAATATGCAGCATACAGTAGTGGGGTTCTCTGTAGAATATCAACTTACAACTTACCAGCAATTTAAATGTTGTAGGAAATCTTCCATTCATTCAAACCTCGCAAGATGTAACCTTGAATTGTTCCCCCCACCCAAATTAATGTGAACATCTTTGAGCACATAAATATGAAAGCTGGGAGGCATAATATATAGAATAAACATACTGTCACTATGTTGATATTCTATGTCCTATACCCAGGATTCAAACCCCTGCAGTCTCCAGCGTGGGAGAAGCAAAATACAGAGGACACAATACCCTCTTAGCCCGGGGAGATATTGCGCTTATGAGCTTCAGGCAGAGGCTACTTGTCAACCACAAGGTGTACTACCCGACACCAGGGTCTTAATGTCTCTCTTGTTAGTAAGTAGCAAAAAAATAAAACAGGACAATGCAAAAACACAAGCAGTATTGAATTCTGCACTGCTTGTCAAGTACAGCACATGATTCTGAAGGAAGTGAAGGAGAGTGAGGTATTTTCTATCATTGCTGATTAAATCAAAGATCTGCCAAAGAAGGAGCAGCTATTATTACAAAAACATTAAGCTATTATTATTATACAAGAATATATACATAAGAATCTGATCAACAGAGATGATCTTCTGATTTCTGAAGGCCAGGCTGATCTCTGCAGAGTGGAGCTGACACCTGGACTGATGTCTGTCTGTCTGTCTGTCTGTCTGTCTGTCTGTCTGTCTGTCTGTCTGTCTGTCTGTCTGTCTGTCTGTCTGTCTGTCTGTCTGTCTGTGACATCTGAGTTAAACTCTAATATTGTGTACGTTGTTCAACACTGCTGAACCTCTGCAATTACAGTACATTAAAGGTAGGGTAAGTGATTTTCTTTGGTTAAAATAAGTGTTAAATAGCTCTATATTCTGATAGTACTCATTGCTATAGAGTGTTTGTTCAGTAAAAGGAGTCTCCTTGTCTCTCCAGCTCTTTATAAAACAGAAAATGCATTTTCGTTTCAGTTTCATTTCCAATTTTATCCAATCAGGATAGAGAACTCAATCAGGATATAGATTAAGTGAAATTGGAAGTGATGACACTAAGAAATGAGCAGGCAAAATTGGAACTGGAAAACTATAAAAATGAAGCTTAAAAATGGGTACTTTCTCCTGATTGGCTGAGATTTTTTTTTAAACAGAAAATGTATTTTCTGTTAATTAAAGAGCTGGAGAGACGGGGAAACTCCTGTTACTGAACAAACACTC
Source organism: Gymnoscopelus braueri (assembly GCF_963280865.1). Lineage (NCBI taxonomy): Eukaryota > Metazoa > Chordata > Actinopteri > Myctophiformes > Myctophidae > Gymnoscopelus > Gymnoscopelus braueri. The sequence continues at coordinate 54,895,748 of NC_137611.1, read as the reverse complement.
TATGCAATGATTACTATCAGAATATAGTGCTTTAACCTTTTAACAAAATACTTTTTGTTTTAACCCAAAAATATCACTTACCCTACCTTTAACCACTTAGACCCTAGACGTTGTAGATTGGGGTCCCCCAGCCCAGGGCTCTATGCGCGGCCCCCTCCTGTTTTCCCTGACACCAAATGTCTTTGCCTAAAACAGCAGATCTACAAGGTCACAACACGTAGCAATGCCTATTATGACTTCCCCATAACATAAGCTCATAAGCCTACGGACGCTTTGACTAGGGCTCATGTGGTTAAACCACACAATCTAAAGTTGATTGATTGATTGAATACTTTATTTTGAAGTTTGCAGAAAAAATCACATGAAATTACAGTTCAGTTGTTAAAGTGAAGAGTAACACCTACTATTGTAAAATAATAATGCAGTAAACTATTTTGTTGATGTATACTTTAGGTTCATAAAATCCATCCTGTATGAGGTATTACCATAGGGTATTACTTACTGCAAGGCTTTGTAAATAAAAACACTTTGCCCCCTGGCTGTCATGGTGCAGAACTGCACCATGACTGTTTAACAACAGCTGTAAGGATAAGGATAATTCCTTTTAACAGGTCGTTCATGAAAGTCCTTGCGGTCTTGTTTCCAATGAGAACCTGTGAGCAATTGGGGTTAAGAGTCTTGCTCAGGGACAAATTTCATATCATCGGCACATATGCTGGGATAGCCTGGAATCGAACCTGGGAACCTGGAATCGAACCTGTCAGCAATAAATGGACACTAAAAATATAAAATAACTTATTAAACATTATCTGTCTGTCGCTTAGATAGTGTACCCCCTATTTAAATAATTATTTGCCATGGGTGAATGTGTTGTGGAGAATGTCTGTGTTGTGTCATGTTGTGTCATTGTCTCCGCCAGGCCGAAAGGCATGGCGAGAGAGTTTTCGGCCTGGCGGAGAGTATGTTTTCGCCCCTGTCCGTCCGTCCGTCCGTCCGTCCGTCCGTCCGTCCGTCCTGTCTGTGTGTTACCAGCTAATCTCTGGCACCGTTGGCCCGGTCGCTGCGATACTGTGCACACACACTCCCTGGATGCCAATTCAGAACCTCTGCCTCAATTTTCACATGGGCCTGTTATAGCGCCACCTGGAGGCCGATTTGTGCAAAACCCATTTTTTTATATTACTCCTACAGATTTTATCCAAACGTCATGCAAATCGGTACACAGTATCTCTAGAGTCTTGTGATCAACACGGATCTGTCCGATTTCCCATATTCCATCCTCATTGGCTAAGGTTGCCTTCCAAAATTTGCAGGATTGGTCCGTTTTGAACAAAATGCCTCAAATCATGAACGCAGCTTGTGATTTCCGTGAAATTTCACAAACACATTCCCACTAGGCCGAGGAAGAAATGCCACCTGACATTTTTCACATCAGCCTCATGGTGGCGCTATAAAAGGCTGATTTGTGTTTTTAACTATAACTGCACCTATCTGCGTGAAACTTTGCACGCACACTCCCTAGAGGCCAAGGAAAAACATCCGCCCTGCATTTTTCACATTTGCCTTTTATAGCGCCACCAAGAGGCCGACTTATGTAAAACACATTTTTGGATATTAAGCCTTCACATTTTATCACAAATCGGTACACATGATCTCTATAGTCATGTGATCAAGATGGAACGGTTTGATTTTTCATATTTCATCCTGATTGGCTAACATCTAAAGTTTGCAGAAGTGGCCCGTTTTGAACAAAATGCCACAAATCATGAACGCAGCGTCCGATTGAGCTGACACTTTACAAGCACATTCGCACTAAGTTGAAGAACAAATGCCACACTTTAACATTGCCCTATTATAGCGCCACCAGGAGGCCGATTTTTTTCAAAACTTTTCTTTGTTGTATTACTCCTACAAATGTTGTCCAATCATCATGCAAATCGGTACCCATTATCTCTATAGTCAAGTGATCAAGATGGTTCTGTCCGATTTTTCATATTCCATCCTGATTGGCAAATTCCGAACATTGTTGGCCCACAATAACCTACCTGACCTGGCGGAGACCTGTGCTCCGAGGAGCACTTTTTCTAGTTTATATTGAATTTGTATGGCTGTGGGGGAGAGAAATTAAAGTGGGGGTTTTAAATTGTACTTTTACTTCACTACAATTATTTGAAAACTTTAGTTGCTAGTTACTTTGCAGATATGAATTATTATATTATAAAACACACATTAACCACTTCAGTATTTTATACACAGGCAGGCTATTTGAAAATAGCCGATCTACAAGCTCACAAAGCTCACCGACTGGGGATTCTCAAATCTAAAAATTCTTTAAAATTCAAGGACCCCCAGTTTGATCTGCATTAGGCCACGGACCCCCATTTGATGTGATTTTTACGCCTGGGACCCCAATCCACACTGTGCAATCCTCAATGCTAATTTAAAGGTAGGGTAAGTGATTTGCAATTATTCAAATAATTGCAAAATGGGTATATGTTCTGATAGCACTCGTTACTATAGAGTGTCCTGTCCATATAAGGAGTCTCCCATGTCTCTCCAGCTCTTTATTAAACAGAAAATGCATTTTCAGTGCTCTCTCCTGATTGGCTCAAATGTTGTCACCTACCTGAAAATGTTTACTAAAGAGCTGGAGAGACCCCTGTGACCGAACAAACGCTCTGTAGCAATGATTACTATCAAAATATAGTACTTTTTTAACAAACAAAAGAAAAAAATACCCAAAAATATCACTTACCCTACCTTTAACTCTGAGAGTTACAGACCCGTATGGGTCCATTTGGACCCCTGGTGGTCCCCGGACCCCACAATGAGAACCAGTGACCTAGAGAGAAAGTGCCAAGTGACCTCGTCATAGCGGAAACAGCCTATCATCACGTACTGCACCCATGTTGAAACAGCTGCTCTATTCAATGGCTGCTCTGCCGACCAAATAAAACAGTGATGGCCATCATGTCGTCACCTTCCTAAACTAATGGCCTAAGCAATTTTTTAAAAGTTTTTCAGAAAAAAAAAAATGATGCAAAACAAAACTATTTGACACCATTTCACCCAAAATGTTTATAATAAATTATGACTATTAACATAAAAATAACACTGTCTGTCAGTTATGTAACATAAGAGATTTAAATAGGATTAAACCTGACTTGATTCAGGTTTAATTAATGACGTGTGGCCTATGTTAAAATTGTTTAGCCTAAGTCACGAAACCACGTGACTTAGGCCCAAAAAAATGCCTATTTTGGCCTAAGTCACACTAGGGAGATAGGCCATTATAGTGTAAGGGGAGGGAACAGCATGATCCTTTTCAATTAGGAGATAGGCGATTTTACCAGAGGTGTGTCATGAGGACTTAGGCAAAAATGACTTAGGCCATTAGTTTAGGAAGGTGACTATGTGCAAGGACTGAGTCCTGAGTCCTATCTGCTATATCTGCTGCTATTTTTAGTATTTAAATTTGTATCTGTTACTATATGTTATTGCTACTATTTTAACTGCCTCATACCATTGCCATTTTTTGAATATCTGACCTGCTTGTATATGTGTGTACAGCATTTAAAGCTGCACTATGTAACCTTCCTCTTCTACCCCGGATTTGAACCCGGTTTCCTGTGCAAGTGCTGACATTTTTACCATTGAGTTAATAGAGCCTGCCTGCTTGCTCAGAGGATACATTGAATCTTGACCATCAGGTCAAAATTTACTGACATTTTGTAACAAATAAAACTAGACTAAAACGTTAAGGAGGGACTAGTGGAGAATCCAGTAGAACTATAAGACAAGGTATTTTATAGTTGGTTGCGTGTAGGTGTCCCACTCCGAAATGAGGCGATCTACAAGCTCACAACACGTAGATCTCCTATTTTTGGCAGGCAGCTGAGTCAGTTAAATCAGACATCAGGATGCCATCACGGCCTGCCAAAAAAACATTTTAGATTTAGTTGACTAAATATTGATGATATTTAGTTAACCCATTAAGACCGGGAACGCATCTGTGTGTCATTTTTAGATTCTTTTGGCTATTCAAAAATAGCAGATATACTAGCTCATAGCACGGCACCGAGTGCCAAGCTATGAGCTTGTAGATCTGCTATTTTTGAAAAAACGTGAAAAACGTTTTCATGTCAAGGACCTCCCAAAATGATATGTATGTGGCCGTGGACCCCCATCTGGAAATAATTTGTTCCAGGGACCCCCAGAAGCAAACATTTGAGTAAAAAAGTGTATTAAAAGAATTTGCACACATTTTCAAGGATAAAAAAAAAGAAAAAAAGCAGATCTACAAGCTCAAGCTTGTAGATCTACAAGCTCAAGCCCAAGCTCGAGCTTGTATATCTTTGCTGTCCAGCAGAAACCAGCTAACTCCAAAATGTTCATTTTTCAGGAAATGACAAGTGGAGTTAGAAGGTTCATCATTGATAAGAACAGCTGAATGGACCTCCAAGCTCACATTGAGGTTGGAGGTCAAAGGTCAAAAGGGGGTGGAGCCTGGAGTCAGCAAAACCAGCTAACTCCACCCCCCTTTGGTGGAGTTAGCTGGTTTAGCAGAACGTTTGAGGATTCAATGGAGTTAGCTGGTTTTGTCAGAAGATATTTTTAGTACTTTTCATTGGTTCAATATTTTTTTAATCAACACATAGACGTAAAGGGTGTTCAATAGCACTGATTTATGGAAAAAAATGTTAGTTAGCTGGTTTCTGCCGGATAGCAACGTTTTGAATAGCCAAAGAAATCTTAAAATGACAGATGCGATTGAATTTTTTAACTAAAACTTGACTAAAACTAAAACATTTCAGACAACCAAAATATTTGATTCAAAAGACTATGACTAAAACTGCATCAGAATTTGCTGAACAACGGTTTCTACCCGACAGCTGAGATAATATGTCCCACGATGCCCTGAGGAGCAGCAGCGACGCCCAAAACACAGATTAGAAACTCCTTAAATTAAAAGTCCTTCCAGTTGTTTAGTGACTCAGTAATGAGCAGCTTCAGGGACCCTCAGGGCCCTCGGAGAGGGGGGGGGGCACCATTGTTGGGGGTCCGTTCCCGTTGATCACACCGCAGATAATTAGAGCCTCTTTAAATTAGAGCTTAAATCGCAACTGTGTTTATGTGAATCAGTTCATTAGTCAGAACCAGACCTGTTCGCACCGTTCTGTTCTCGGTATGTTTCCATTTGGTTAACCCATCCGTGTCATTTTAGATTTCTTTGGGCTATTCAAAAATATTTGAATCTGTTTCATGTCAAGGACCCCCAAAATTATATGTATTTGGTCGCGGACCCCCATCTCAAAATATTTTATTCCAGGGACCCCCAGAAGCAAGGATTTGAGTTAAAAATGTTCGCTTTAAAAATATATATACATTCACAAATTTGAAAAAAAAAATCAAGGCTTTTCGAAAAATAGCAGATCTACAAGCTTGAGCTATGAGCTTGTATATCTGCTATTTTTGAATAGCCAAATAAATCTTAAAATTACACAGATTCTTTCCCGTTCTTAATGGGTTAAATTCACAAAAGAGAGTGAAACATTTGAAATTAAAATGGACTGGCTTGAAGCCATTCATAATGAATATATCCTGAAAATGAGTAAATGAAAAAGAGAAAAAGAAATATTTCAAACTTTATCTTCAGACTTACGTTCTGTTGGTCTGGTTGAGGAACTTAGTAACTTTTAGCAGTGAATGTGAAAATCATTCAGACATGTAACTGTCTGAAGATTCCAGCCAGGGAACCATGTGTTTCAAGCCTTCATCATGTTCCAGTCAAACACCTAATTTCACAACCATTCCTTAAAGGGATAGTTCACCCCCAAAATGACTTTTTTCGGTTAGTCGCCCCATGGAGACTTGAATTCATGGATATATGTTTGTGTTTGTCGCATTCCTAAGCCAATAATTTGATGACCGGCATGGTTCCGGTAGGAGACACAAAGATTCTCCTTTGTGTCTCCTACGGGAACCATTGCCTACCGGTCCGCTGGTCTTCAAATTATTGGGTTAGGAATCCGACAAAAAAAATGTATCCATGAATTCAAGTCTCCAAGGGGTGTTTTTTTTTGGGTGAACTATCCCTTTAAGTTAGCAGTCAAATGAAACGCTCTTTTATTCGCTGACTTTTATCAACATGTTTCACAATGAATGAATGAATGTCACAGGTCTTTGTCATGACTGCCACAATCCCATGGCCTAAGGCTGAGCTGGGAGGCAAGTAGGAAAAACAAAGGGGCTGTAATTAGGAAAAGGGCTTGCAACAAATCTAAATAAAGCGACAACAAACAGAACACAAGTCAATGAATGTCACATGTTTCCACCTCAAACACAGGAATCTCAGCACAGCCCTAATATCAGACTTTGTTACCTAAGGCTACAAAGATAGGTTTGCTGGCTACAGAGAACTGCATGACTAAACCACTCAGGAATGTCAGGCACTATTAAAGACACTGGTGCTGCTGGGTGGATAGACTTAAACCTGTCTCGCACACCAAGTAGCTCTTATATATTTATATCCTGTATATGAACTAATTTAAGTGCCACAGGCGTGATGTTTCATATACAGCCATGTCAATCTACTTTGCTTGATTCAATGAGGCCTTTTCTGTAACAGAAGTTGTGAGGCACTCAAAAACTGGAGCAGTAGCCGAACCATTTCACTCCACTTATGTTTTAATGTAGGATTTAGTGCTATACAATAAACCTATAGTTCCTTAAAGAAGGGCAACCAACAAAGAAAGGCCTGTTCTAGTATCCACAACACCAGAGCCAGGTTAGGACACAACAACACACAGCTGAATACACATGCAAGGTGATATAGGACCTATGTATAGAAATGTACGGGTGTAGGATGTGTTAAACGAACACATTTGGCTGTGAAACACCTCAGCCTGTTTTGTGTCTTGTGCATTTGGTTTCACAGAGAATTAAGAGAGAAATAATAAATCACAAAATTAGATTTTTCATCCATCTAGTAGAATAAAGCAGCCTTTTGCACAGGGTCTAGCAGAACAAGCTACAGGGGAAGTTGTGTACTGGTACTGTACACTGGTGCAGGGTGGGTTTTGTTGTACTATATTGCTAGTTTCCATAGGTGCCAGGTGACTTTTGTTGTATGTTAGATGAGGCTTGGTGTATTTAAGTATTTACCTAGGTGCAGGGTGAGGTTGATGATGTTGGGGTACTGGATCCCGGCCAGCATGGTCTGGCTCTGCCACCAGGTTGTGTCCTGGTGGGTGTTGTAGTCGGTCAGGAACGAGGCGTTGTGATGCAGCATCGGGTCCCGGGTGTCGCAAATGTGGCAGGACTTGGTGACCCCGGTGACGCCGGTCTGCACGCAGTACTGCTCCGACGGGGCGCCGCAGGTGTTGGTGGCCACCACAGTCACATTGAAGGCGGCGTTCTCGAACTCCGGCATGCAGCGCTGGACTCGGTTCTGCTCGTCGCCGCATTCGTCCATGACACCGTGGCCGCAGCCGGCCAAACAGGTCAACGCGACGAGAAGTTTGGTGATAAAAGAATGCATTCTGAGACCCACACGTTCTCCTTTAAAAACCCTAACTACAAGGCAAACGGCAGCCCCTTAGAATAGCTCCCCAGACCTTCTTGGTTGGTAACTGGGGCAGTTACCTCGACTCTGACAAATCAAGTCAAACCATGCGGAAACCCTCTCCTCCCTATCGTAGTCCGGCCTTTCCCCCCAAAACAACTTCCCCCTTCACTTCTCCTCCTTGCAGATCTTCTTTTCTTTCTTTCTTTTGGTCCTTCTGTGTACCTCAGTTTCCCTCAGAGCTTCATGTCCACCACCATGGAGAGAATCTGGACTGGGAACAGAGCGACAGAACACACCCTGACAGCTTGTACGCATGTCACAGGCTGCAGTCTAAAACTAGTTTTAGATCATGTTACACACGTGTGTCTGTGTCTGTCAGTCTTTGTGTGTGTGTGTGTGTGTGTGTGTGTGTGTGTGTGTGTGTGTGTGTGTGTGTGTGTGTGTGTGTGTGTGTGTGTGTGTGTGTGCGCTCTATTAAACTACGATTTAATGATTGGGCGTGTGTAGTAAATTCACAGATACTGTCAAACTATAGTTTGATTGATATTAATAGCTATAAGGAGCTCGCACCTCCTGACTCCATGACAACAAACTAGCCAATCATATGTGATCGCCCATCCGTACCATGGGATCAGAGCTCTATCAAATTCATTTCGAGGTCCACTTCTATCTGAAGGATACTGTGATGGTCTGCTCACCCATATAGTATGTATAGTATGATGTAATCTGTGGAACACGATATCTCAGGAACACAAACACCTAGAGGGAATTTCTTCACATTTCTCTGTCTGTCCGTCTGTCTGTCTGTCCATCCGTACGTCTGTCCGTCCGATATTGGCTTATATAGGTTACGTCATTACATTCTGGGAGGAATTGGGTCAAGTTTAAACTTCAGAAAATGTTCTTTCTCCTTTTATTCAGCCAGAAACATCAGAATGAACCATTACTAGGAGAAATACATATCATAACCTTTACCATGGCAAAAGGGCACCGGCCTATTTGGAGCCATGCATGTCGCGAACGATGCAAGTCGTTCCATTTATACTGTTATGCGGCACAGACGTAATATGCGAAGTTCGTCCAATACGTTAAGAAGACGGTTTAGGTTGTCCAATTAGGGACTAGTTTAATATCCAATAGATATTAAACTAGTAGCCATACATTAGTTTAAATGGGCTAGGGAAGGCCTCATTCCAAAATGTTAACCATACACCGTGATGCCCCTCTCTGTTTAAACGGCTGAATGTTGCTCCAGGTTAGACAGATAAAAACACAAGCTTTTTGGGGTGGGTGATTAAGGACCCCAGTGATTAAGAGTTGAGATGGATTTTGACAACATGCTTAATGTTCTGTACTGGACTCAATGAAGAGAAGGCTTGTAGCAGACTGCAATTATATGAACAACATGCAATGTTAAAGCACCACCTACTGGCTAACTGGCAGTACTACGACATAATGCAACACTTTAGAAAGCAGGAAAGCGTCAACCTGTCTGTAAATGTAGTCTGAAAGAAAGCTGAATACAGACCACGTTTTACTTTAAATGTAGTCTCAACGAAAGCTGCATACAGCCATGTTTGACTATAAATGTAGTCTGAAAGAAATCTGCATACAGACCACGTTTTACTGTAAATGTAGTCTCAATGAAAGCTGCATACAGCCATGTTTTACTATAAATGTAGTCTGAAAGAAATCTGCATACAGACCATGTTTTACTGTAAATGTAGTCTCAATGAAAGCTGCATACAGCCACGTTTTACTGTAAATGTAGTCTGAAAGAAAGCTGCATACAGACCATGTTTTACTGTAAATGTAGTCTGAAAGAAAGCTGCATACAGACCATGTTTTACTGTAAATGTAGTCTGAAAGAAAGCTGCATACAGACCATGTTTTACTGTAAATGTAGTCTCAATGAAAGCTGCACACAGAGCATGTTTTACTGTAAATGTAGTCTCAATGAAAGCTGCATACAGACCATGTTTTACTGTAAATGTAGTCTCAATGAAAGCTGCATACAGACCATGTTTTACTGTAAATGTAGTCTCAATGAAAGCTGCATACAGACCATGTTTTACTGTAAATGTAGTCTCAATGAAAGCTGCATACAGACCATGTTTTACTGTAAATGTAGTCTCAATGAAAGCTGCATACAGCCATATTTTACTGTAAATGTAGTCTCAATGAAAGCTGCATACAGACCATGTTTTACTGTAAATGTAGTCTCAATGAAAGCTGCATACAGACCATGTTTTACTGTAAATGTAGTCTCAATGAAAGCTGCATACAGCCATGTTTTACTGTAAATGTAGTCTCAATGAAAGCTGCATACAGACCATGTTTTACTGTAAATGTAGTCTCAATGAAAGCTGCATACAGACCATGTTTTACTGTAAATGTAGTCTCAATGAAAGCTGCATACAGACCATGTTTTACTGTAAATGTAGTCTCAATGAAAGCTGCATACAGACCATGTTTTACTGTAAATGTAGTCTCAATGAAAGCTGCATACAGCCATGTTTTACTGTAAATGTAGTCTCAATGAAAGCTGCATACAGACCATGTTTTACTGTAAATGTAGTCTCAATGAAAGCTGCATACATACCATGTTTTACTGTAAATGTAGTCTCAATGAAAGCTGCATACAGCCATGTTTTACTGTAAATGTAGTCTCAATGAAAGCCGCATACAGGCATGTTTTACTGTAAATGTAGTCTGAATGAAAGCGGTACACAGGCCATATTTTCAGACACACCATATGGGAAGGGTGAAAGTCAAGCCAATTTGTAAGTGAATGTCTGCACACTGACTATATGTATCCCCTGTAATTCGACAATTAACGCTGTTAATATACTCTTAATTGCACTTTGACTATATTTGTCTGTCTGTCTGTCTGTCTGTCTGTCTGTCTGTCTCCTTTCTACCTGAAAGCCATCCCCATAGAGCCCCAAACTCCCCACTCCTGCCTACCAGCAACATCATCGATAGGCAGGTTTGGTCATTTCCAACAAGATTTGAAACGCTGTTTTATTTTTGTTAATACAACAACAACTTCCATTTCAGCATATGCTAACTTTCCAGGAAGAAAAAGGCTGTAGTTTCCATTAGCTTGGAATACCCATCGATGATGTCTTTGCTAGGTATACTGAGTAAACAGAAACGGTGCCATCTTTTAATGAGCATTAGTGAGGACCAGTTATGTGAAGATAGGTTGAAAATGGGTGAAGTGTTCCTTTTAAGGACTTTGAACCATGCTCACAGCATGAAATGAGCGCAGTGAATAAATAACTTTTACAAGGAGCGAAGCAATGCTGACTGACATCTCATGATGATGCATCACACCCACAAGTAAAACACACCCACAGCAGTGTGACAGCTTAGATAATGTTATGTACGTATAAAAACTTCACATCAATACGACTTTATCATTTACACAGAAGACTCAAGGGTACAGACAGACATGTGAGTAGGGTATAGATATTCTTTAATAAGTGTTTCAATGAATTAACGGTAGAGTCTAAATGGCCATCAACACCAAAGAAAACTACGGTATGATGATAATGACGTAAGCACACACACACCGAACTGAACTATAGCGTTCTGTAAACACAACTTGATGCCTTTTAGATTTTGAATGGCTGTCAGTGTTTACTGTTCACCAAATCATTCTGAAGGTGAGCCTAACAACATCGTTTAGCACTTTTGTCATTATAGTTGTGGAGTGAACTCTACTATCCACACAATATGTTTACGGTTATCGTTATTGTTCTTGGTGCGTCTGTATTATGGTTTGTATGTATACTGTATAGGCAATATTGATTGATTGAATATTTTATTAGGCAAAAAATATAATACAGCACAATTACATTTAATATGCTTTGTCTAAAAGGTCAGGCAAAAAAGTCCTTGCGGTCTTGTTTCCATTGGGGTTCTTGGTATTCAATTCATAGTCATATATAGTACAGTAGGGCGGCTGTGGCTCAGGAGGTAGAGCAGGTCGTCCATTGATCCGTGGGTTGGCGGTTCGAATCCCAACTCCTCCTGTCCACATGTCGAAGTGTCCTTGGGCAAGACACTGAACCCTACATTGCCTCCAATGATTCCGTCGGCGCTAGCTTGCCACCATTGGTGTGTGAATGTGGGAAAAGTGGGGACGCTGGCGTCGACTGTTCGCCGCTCCACCTCCCAATCCCCCCTCCTGTATGAATGAATGAACCATTGTAAAGCGCTTTGAGTAAGTTTGAGTACTTAGAAAAGCGCCATATAAATGCAATTCATTATTATTATTATTAGTAGCAACCGAACAGTACAAATATCAACACAAAAAAAAAACGGAACAAATAACACTATATGCACAAACAAAAACAAAAAATGCATTATATGTACAAACAATGGTGGGGGTGGAGTCAAAGCAGGGCAGGGGGGGTCGTCTGTCTGACGGGAAGATGGTACTACCTCCTCTTTTGGCCTCCAGAAAGGTGAATTTTTAGGGCTGTTTTAAATGAACTCAACGAAATGCATTTTTTGAGCGTGGGTGGCAGTATTGTAGAAGGAGGATTTGCCCATGTTTGTTTTATGGGTGTGTGGTAGCACATCGTTGTTAACGCTCCCTCTAGTTCTATGACTGCGGGTGTCACTAACTTTTTGGTCAGATATGCGGGTATAGGGGGCATTTCGGGCAAATTTGCATTTACAATTTTGAAGACCAATCCCATTTTAGTTGTTTAACACGGTCTTCTACCCTGAGCCAGCCTATAGGCTGGCAAAATTAGTGGGAGAAAGGTGGGTCATGGGCCCCAGTCCGAGAAGTAGTCGAATCAGTTTGTTTTGGGAGGTTTGAAGCTTGGTCTTCAGTGACATTGAGATGTTGGAGTACCAAGAGGTGCAAGCATAGTCAAAAAGGGGCTGAATCAGGGCCCCTGAGAGGGACCTGAGGGCATTCTTGTTGACAAAAAAGGGAACTCTGCCATTAAATATGGTTCTCTGGTTTACTCTTTTGATCACCTTTGTTGCCATGCTTTCACCTGTCAGGTATTTATCAAGAATACAGCCCAAATAGGTGCTACAATTTAAGGTGGTAGGTTTAATGTAATAATCAAATGCAACATTTTATACTTAAAAACATGTACACTTTATTCCCAGTGTGTAGGAATGGCATCCGCCAGCATTCTCCTGTCTGAAGAGGAGTTAATGTGTTCTATCTGTCTGGATGTGTTCACTGATCCAATCACCACTCCATGTGGACACAACTACTGCAACACCTGTATCACACATCACTGGGACAGTTCTGATGTGTGTAAGTGTCCAATATGTAACAAAACCTTCTACAGGAGACCAGAATTCTCTGTTAATAAAGTTCTCTCAGAGATGGCTGATCAGTTCAGGAAGTCAAAGCAGCTGAAACAAACTTCCAGCACAAACCAAGAACCTGCCAAACCACATGAAGTCTCCTGTAACGTCTGTACTGAGACCAAGGTCAAGGCTCTGATGTCCTGCCTGGTGTGTCTGACCTCCTACTGTGAGACTCACCTGGAACTTCATCAGAGATTCACAGCCTTAAAACCTCACAAACTAATGAACCCTGTAAAGAACCTGGAAGACTATATGTGTAAGAAACATGACAAACCTCTGGAGCTGTTCTGTAAGACTAACCACTTGTGTGTTTGTCAGTTCTGCACTGAGTCAGACCACAAGTCACATCAGATTGTATCTCTGAAAGAGGAATGTGAAGGAAAGAAGGCTGAGCTGGGGAAGACAGAGGCTGAAGTTCAGCAGATGATCCAGGACAGATCCACCGACGACGCTATTGCCATGGCTCTCCACACCGTCCTCTCGCACATGGACAACAAGCTGCTGAAGGACAAATATGTACGTATGCTGTTCGTGGACTACAGCTCAGCATTCAACACCATTGTCCCAGCAATACTTGACAAAAAGCTCAGAGACCTAGGGCTACACCCAAGCATGTGCGACTGGATACAGGACTTCTTGTCCAACCGACATCAGGTGGTGAGAATGGGCAGCATCACATCCAACCCCCTGACCCTCAACACCGGAGCACCCCAGGGATGCGTGCTGAGCCCCCTCCTCTACTCCCTGTACACGTATGACTGCATAGCCACACATGTCTCCAACACCATCATAAAGTACGCGGACGACACGACAGTGATAGGCCGAATCGTCAACAACGACGAGTCTGACTACAGAGAGGAGATCAAATCTCTAGCACGCTGGTGCCGGGAGAACAACCTCTCTCTTAACGTCGACAAGACCAAAGAACTGATCGTGGACTTCAGGAGGCCGCGGAGAGACCATGCGCCCATCCTCATCGACGGTGCTGCAGTGGAAAGGGTCAGCGAGTTCAAGTTCCTCGGAGTACACATCGAGGAGGACCTCAAATGGGAGACGCACTCCACACACGTGAGGAAAAAGGCTCAGCAGCGACTGTACTGGCTCCGCCGCCTGAAGAAGCTCGGAGTAGGACGTCGCATCCTCAGGCTGTACTACAACAGTTCTGTCGAAGGCATCCTAACAGGCTGTGTCACGTCCTGGTACGGGAACTGCACTGCCCGAGAAAAGATCAGCCTACAACGAGTAGTGCGATCGGCAGAGCGGATAATGGGAATCGAGCTCCCAGCGCTCCAGGAACTGTACAAAAAGCGGTGCGTGCTCAAAGCCAAGCGCATCATCAAGGACAAGCACCACCCAAGTCACAGACTGTTCAACCCCCTACAACGACCGCGACCGGGCAAGGGGCTCTACCGCAGTATCAAGAGTTCCACCACCAGATACTGGTGTAGTTTCAATCCGGCTGCTGTCAGAATGCTGAATGGGGAATAAGCCTGAATGAGGCATAGGCCTTGTTCAGCAGCCTGACAACAGGCAGCGCAGACTTTTTTTTCTGGCTCTTCCTGAACACACCTGTGGATTATACCAGGGACAATGACTTGGACTTTAGCCCCCCCTCGGACACACCTGTGGACTACACCAGGTACAAATGACTTTTTGTTGCACTCTCTCATGGAGCTACTTGCGGATTATACTAGGGTCAGTCCACTCTAGGTGGACACGCACTGACCTTTTGCACCTTAATCCCTTGTATAACGCACTGACTTTTTTTTGGTTTTTTTTATTGTGCTCCTTTTCCTCTAAGCACCTTAACGTCCATTGTCTATCATGCACAGTATAAGTATAACATGCACAGTATACAATACATTGCTGCTATGCTCAGGCACCTTAGTTTAGTTTTGTTTAGTTTTTTTTTAGTTTATTATCTCAGGTTTTTGTAAATATGTAGATAACTTGTCTGGCCTTCTGTTGCTCTCTTGTTTTGATCTCCTTCCCACTTACCCCCCACCCTCTTCTTCTCCCCCCCCCTCTTCTTTCTATGGAAACTAACGTTGTGATGGGAACGATGTACAAAAAAGAATTTCACCCACTTTTTTACCTTGTAAACCTGTGATGTGACAATAAAACTGATTCTGATTCTGATTCTGAGGAGAGACAGGAAAAGATTCAGGAGGTCAAACACTCAGTAGATCTACGCAGACAGAGAGATAGCAGACAGTGTGCAGGTCTTCAATGCTATGATCAGATGTATTGAGAGAAGCCAGGCTGAGCTCATTGATGTGATTGAAAAGAAGAAACAACAGAGAAACAGGCTGATGGCTTCATTAAAGAGCTGGAACAGGAAATCACTGAGTTAAAGAGGAGAAGCTCTGAGCTGAAGCAACTCTCACACTCTGAAGACCACCTCCAACTCCTCCAGAACTTCACATCCATCAACACCCCTCCACCCACCAAGGACTGGACAAAAGTCAATGTCCATCAGTCTTCATATGTGGAGACAGTGAGGACAGCTGTGGCTCAGCTGGAGAAGACACTCAGTAAGGAGATGGAGAAGCTGTGTGATGAGTTGAGGAGGATCCAGCAATATGCAGTGGATGTAACTCTGGACCCTGATACAGCAAATCCCTGGCTCATCCTGTCTGAGGATGGAAAACAAGTACATACTGGAAACATAAAGAAGAATCTCCCAGTCAACACAATGAGATTGACATTTTCGCTTTCAGTCTTAGGAAAACAAGGCTTCTCCTCAGGAAGGTTTTACTATGAGGTTCAGGTTAAAGATAAGACTGAATGGTATTTAGGAGTGGCCAGAGAGTCCATCGACAGGAAGAGACATGAAAAATGGAGCCCCAACAATGGTTACTGGCTTATACGTATGCTACAAGGAAATGAGTACTATGCTCGTTCTGATCCTGATGTCTCCATCCCTGTAAGAAAGGAAGTCCAGAAGGTTGGAGTGTTTGTGGATTATGAGGAGGGTCTGGTCTCCTTTCATGATGTGGAAACCAGAGCTCTTCTATACTCTTTCACTGGATGCACCTTCACTGACAAAATCTATCCATTCTTTAATGCAGGGAAAAACGATGGAGGTAAAAACTCTGCTACTCTGATCATCTCACCTGTCAATCACACAGATTAGACTAATTGAATCCTCATCTTCATATGAAACCTAGCGTCCCTATTCTTTGGCGAACATTCTGAGAAAATAGCCGATCTATAAGCTCACAATGTGACGCGCTGTGAGCTTTACTTTGGCCATTTTTGACGAAAGATTTGTTGTAGAAGGAAATATTAACAGAACTAGTACAGAGCCCTGGGGTACCCCGGTCAAGTAAATATATCTATAGTGGTTAAGACAACAAGTGTGTATATCGAAGGGTTAATTTAAATGTTGTTCCTAACAGATGTATTGTATTGAAACATTAGAATAGATCCTCACACAACATGTGTGAAGTACAAACAGAGACAAATTAATTCTCTGTTGAAGCATTTATTTAGACCACTAAAGCCTTACTTTATACTTCCACTATTTGCAAATAGCAGATCTACAAGCTCACATCGTGCCACTTGGCAACATGTGGTGAGATTGTAGATCTGTTTTTTCTCCTGCTTTTCTTTTTATAATTTGGAGAAAAATGTCAAGAGATTTTTTATTCTTTTAATGTTTTTGAAAAAAACTGAAAATGTTTGCTATAATGACATTCCCAAAACATAAACACTGTTAAAGTTAAAGTGGTTCAAATGTATTTCTTGCATGTGAGAGCTTTTATGTAGCTACATGTTACAATTATAGAAGATGAAAAATGAAATAATGTGATACTTCAATAGAAATCAATAATTGTAATTATGTGCAAATGCCTGTGAACGGCTTGAATTCTACTCACTTTGTAGTGCAAAAATAAATAAACTTTAACAAATTACACTCATTGGTTTAATTTATTCTTAGTGTGTATGTATAACATTTTATCATATTTTAAACATTTTTATGACATGGTCTAAACGTTCTCAGTGGTAAATATGTGTTCAGATGACAATATTCAGTCATCAAACTGGTTCAAGGTTAAAAAGGTGAGCAGGGAAAAGACAGACACTAGTGGTGATTATTATTATTTAAAGTAAGTAAGTAAAAGTAGCAAATAATACAATGTAGAGTAGAAACACTGTTGCAAGTAAAAGTCCTGTATTCAAAATCTTATGTAAAAGTACAAAAGTACATTCATATTTTACCACAGGTTCATTTAATTATAACAATGTTACACCAATAAGTCATGTGAAGAGCTCTAAAGTATCAGGTAAACTGACCTACAGCTGAGAGCCATGTTATTAACAGATCCTAGATCAGCAACGTCGCAAATCAACCCTGAACCAAATGGACCCTTACAGGTCCATTTGTACACTCCATTTGTTCCATTTGTACACTCTCAGAGTTAAATTAACACTGAGGATGTAGATTGGGGTCTCAGAGATCAAATATGATATCAAATTCCAGTCTGTGTTCTAATTTCATGTTCTGTCAACTCAACTGTCAATACACTATGGAAGTATCATCCATCCATCCATCCAGTCTTGTTGTTCACACAATTTTCAAATCCTTCCTTCCATCAGCTGCTCTGAAGTGAAAATGCTTTTTTGGTACATTACTGTTGAAATGTTTGTGATGCCCCCTCTACTAGTATTAAATGATTATATTTGTAGTCATGGATTAACATTTTTACCATGTAGCCTACTGATAAGAGCACAACAATTACACTGGCATCTACAAGTATCATGTAACCACAGTAGGCCTAATCATAACCAAATGATTTAAATCATAAGATTAGCCTGGCCAGATTGTATGATGTACCTCCATGCCTAAACTCTGTATGGTGTCACATTTCAAAAAGGAACTGATCTACAAGCTAAACATAAAAAAAATATACAATATAGTATACTACTTTGTGATTTGTATACTTTTGAAAAGGCCAACTTAAGTATTTCTAAATGCATAGGCCTACGTTTGAATACTTAACTATTTTCAAAAGTCTGTGTCGGATTCTGTCGGATGTATTTCTCAATGAGTGCTAGTGGCGTTGACTAGTTGACAGTTGAGTTGACAGAACATGAAATTAGAACACAGACTGGAATTTGATATCATATTTGATCAATCTACATTGTAAAACCCTCAGTGTTAATTTAACTCTGAGAGTGTACAAATGGAACCAAATGGACCTGTAACTTATAGTCCATGAGCCAGAGCCCCAAAATTGAGCAATGATTATGGAAAGAGTGGGCAAAACCATACCTATATTAAATTGTTTATAGGGTCAATATAAGTAAATAAATATATGATAACCTTTCCACAAGAGCAGCTTTTTCATATTTATCACACATTTAGTTATTTTCCCCATACGTACATGACAGGTGAAAAAATTACAACATTTAAAAAATAGTCATCATAATTAAACTTCCCCAGTTGATTACTTACACGAAGACAATGATTTATCGTATTACAAGTTTTCTGAAATTGTATATTTAAATATGCAAATTAGGTATTTAGTCCATGAGCCAGAGCCCCAAAATTGAGCCAGATATTGAATATTACCTCGTTAAAAACCTTTGACTCCAACATCTTCACAAAATGAAATAAGAATGTTGACTCTGTCCAATGTTCCAATGTTGATTCTGGAAAGTTATGCAAATTCGGGCATATTTTCCTAATGCCTAATTTGCATATTTAAATATACAATTTCAGAAAACTTGTAATACGATACATCATTGTCTTCATGTAAGTAATCAACTGGGGAAGTTTCATTATGATAACTATTTTTTAATTGTTGTCATTTTTTCACCTGTCATGTACGTATGGGGAAAATAACAAAATGTGTGACAAATATGAAAAAGCTACTCCTGTGGAAAGGTTATCATATATTTATTTACTTATATTGACCCTATAAACAATTTAATATAGGTATGGTTTTGCCCACTCTTTCGATAATGAAATCCTGTCTGGCTCATGCAACAGAGTCTATCTGCAGACTGCAGACTAGGGGGTGTATCTCATTGTGAGACTAGGGGGTGTATCTCATTGTGGGCGTTTCAGAAAGGGGGTGTATCCCATTGCCCCACTAAGGTTATGGTTAGGGTTAGGTTTAGGTTAGGTCCTATATAGACCGCCGAAGTCTGACGTCATTTACACATCCTTTGTTTGTCTACCTGGTTCGCAGTTTTCCACCCCCGTTCTGAATCCCATAGACGTATTTAATATCGCGTCAAATAAGAACTGTGTTCCAAAAATAAACAAATGACCACGGCGGGTTGACTCTTATGGATATGAAGCATCAACTGACGGTGAGAAAACGCTAATGTTACTTCCGCCAAATTAGTTACATTTTCGCCAGAAACAGACTGTATCAAATATAAGTGACTGACTATCATAAACTATACAGAACCTCCTCCCTGACAATAACGCCGACACGCGGTGTTTATTTTTGGACCACAATTCTTATATGAGACGATTCTAAGATGACCCAATGTTATTCTCCATAGAGAAATTACTTCCCACTTCCTGGGGATGAACGAGTGACGTCAGGACTTCGGTGCTCTATTCCCCGCTCTCCTAGGAGTACGGTCCCGAGGAATACGAAACGCCCCCGAGGAATACGAAACGCCCCCCTATAATGCGAAACGCCCCAATAGGATACGCCCCAATAGGATACGCCCCTAGTCTGCAGTCTGCAGACATACCCCTCTCGGCTCATGGACTATTAGGGTCCATTTGGTTCAGGGCCTTACCATTCCATTTGGTACAGGGCCTCACTCACGGGTCCTTTTGGACTCCTAGTGGTCACCGGACCTGAGTGCTAGTGGCGGGGCGCATCAGGGCAAAGTCGGCATTACACTCGATGTAAAGAGGAAGGTAAACGAGGAAATATAATGGCGTTCAGGCACAGACTGGATTAAAACACTTCTTTATTTACAAATAGGGATTCATACTGTGCACAAAGATTCCGAATGCCGAGTTAACATCCGTGGCTACCCGGTAAGCACTTTATATTTTGCATTTGCACATGTTCGGAGAAATACGGACCAGTGACAACAGGGGGGGTAAAGACCAAGACTATCATAGATACGAAAGTAAAAGTGAGGCTCGATAAAACTGTCAGTCGTCTGTGTGCAGCAAAGCAAAGCAGACGGACGGACAGACAGACAGAGTTGGAGGAGCTACAGCAGATAAAGTTTACATCGTCAACAGTCTATCGGTAGGTTCAATGTTTTCTACTGCTGTGTGGATTGGATTATGTGTCTTTATCAACAACGTTTCAGATCGAAGCATTTGTTTATAAACGAAAACGAAACTTACGTATAGAGTTAATAGGATACAAACACTTAAGCTATCGATCATTTCCCCCTTTATGCCGCTTGTTTTGATATCAATAGATTCAGTGGCCAGTATCACTGAAGCATAATTATGTTGAATGAATAAATGAAAGGATAAAGTTAATATTTGGTCTTCTGATGAGTAAACGCAGTGCAGCAGATCACTAATCAGAGCTCGCATCAAAGTCATCGCGCATTAGAATGAAGCTCTTGACTTGTAGATTGCTCCAATCGGAACCTCTCCCTCCGCTGTATAGCTCCGAGATGAGGTTCCTCGTTTGTCGGTGCCGTTTTAGCAGGACATTTAAACATTTGTTAGGAATATTTTCCACTTTAAATGTTTCTTACCCCTTTCTGCACATCGTATCCAAAAAGTAAAGGTTTCCTGAAATGCTCTCAGATGTTTTAACTTCTAGCGCGCAATAAAATCTATCCAACGAGTTGAAAAAAGCGTTTAAATAGCTTCTCTCCTAAATGTTTTTAAGGCATACCCGGAAGTTGCGCCCGCCGAGAATACATTACTGATTCCCCTACTGGTCAAATGTTGAATTGCATCTTTTAATGCAAAATATTATGGAACCGGCTGAGGAGAGAGGCGAATTAAATACTTTTTTCAACTCGTTGGATAGCCTTTATTGTGCGCTAGAACTTAAAACATCTGAGAGCATTTCAGAAAACCTTTACTTTTGGGATACGATGTGCAGAAAGGGGTAAGAAACATGTAAAGTGGAAAATGTGCGACAATGTCCTGCTGAAACGGCACCGGCAAACGAGGAACCTCATCTCGGAGCTATACAGCGGAGGGAGAGGTTCCGTAGGGACTAACTTGTAGAATACATTAAGGTTTTAACCTTAATAATCTATAACTGCAGAGTGGTGAATCGATACAGTCTAGAGAATGAGCATAAACTGCTAGTTCATGAACAGGCAAACAATATTAAATAAAGACGGAACTCACTGGTCTGGCAACCTGAAAGCAAACTCCACTTCCCTGTTGATGCATTGTAAATTCAGATAATCTGGGGAAATCTGGGCACCATCTTTTTTGGGAAGACTGGGCTCTAGGGAAATGTGGGCACCCGGAAGAGTGGGCACTTTGGGGGGAGACAGTGGGCACTAGAGAAGAGTCACTAGGAAATCTGGGCACCAGGAAGACCTGACATTAGGAAGAGTGGGCACCACCTGTGCACTGCCTGTGAGACTGCGGGTGCGTTCTGAAATGCCCACCCTGTCCTGTTCTGTTTTGTTTGGGAGCGCACTCACGCATTAGTCTGTATTGGCCAGTGCGCTCAGTGCTATATCCGAACGCACCCGAGGTGCGGTCACAGTAGTCTGCTGTAGTTTGGAAACATGTTTCCTTTGTAGCCTATCAATATCTCTGTTTTTCATTTCTATCGATCATTTTATAGTGAACAGTTTTGTTTTCTCTATCCTAGCAGCATTCAGTTCAACTATTTGACTATTTTAAAATAGTTTTTTAACAGTATAGGCCTACTACTATTTTGGAAAATAAACTGTACTTTTGACCTCAGTAGCCTACTATTTTGGCAAATACACTCTTACAACAGAACAGTGGGATAAATATCACTTAAAGGGGAATACCACTCATTTTAAACATTGAACTATGTCATTAATACACCTTAAAGCTGTTGGTGTATTAAGTTCAATGTTGAAAATAAGTGGTATTCCCCTTTAACAACAATGACAGTCACACAGGAATGCAGTCTCACAAGCAGTCAGGCACGCACCAGTGTTTGATGTGTGGGCGTGTGCTGAAACAACAGTGAACACCATGTTGTAAATAACAGCACTCCAGCAAAATAAAAAATATGAAAGAAATACTCTTCCGGGTGCCCACATTTCCCTAGTGCTTACTCTTCCAAGGTGCCCAGCTTTTCCTAGTGCCCAGAATGTTTTGGTGCCCACCTTGTGTCTTCAGCTGTGGTGTGAACTCTGCAATCAACTTGAGTTACTTAGAACTTTTAAAACAACATATTTATAGTTAGAGCCTAGTTGTTTTAGGTGTGTCTGCATTAGGTTTGTCAATACCATGTATTCTATAGTGCGTACCAAAAAATCCTGAAGGGGGCGTCAATAAGTGTAATTTGGTAGTGTGGACATTTTTGGGGGGTATAAACAGGTTGACTTAACATTGCCCCCCACAAGTATGTCTGCAGCTACTATGCCACGCCCCCCCATGGTGACGACACGTTGGCACGCACTATATGCGATATGTCATAATGTAAGGTTTAATGTAATCACTCAAGAACCAAAATTGATACTTTATACTTTATTGTGCAAAAATGGCGTCCGCCAGCATTCTCGTGTCTGAAGAGCAGTTCCTGTGTTCTATCTGCCTGTATGTGTTCACTGATCCAATCACCACTCCATGTGGACACAACTACTGCAAAACCTGTATCACACATTACTGGGATACTAATGATGTGTGTCAGTGTCCTCTATGTCAAGAAACCTTCTGTAAGAGACCACAATTCTCTGTTAATAAAGTTCTCTCAAGGTAACTCCAGACCAAACAGACTCGTCCAGACTATTGCAGACTACTCCAGACTGCAACAGACTGGTATTCGGTTGGCAAAAGTTGGCATTTAAGTCTGTCAGCCGACTGGCCATTCATGTGCTAATTTGACTTTTAGCCTGCCAGCGTTGCCAGCTCTGCTTATTATAAGCGACTTTGGGCTTGTTTCCCTGCAAAGCCACTTAGGGATGTTCCCAGCGTTGTTTCTTCACTGATGTGCAGTGGTGTAAAGTAACTAGTACATTTACTTAAGTACTGTACTTAAGTACAATTTTGAGGTACTTTTACTTTACTGGAGTATTTCCAATTGTCTATACTTGTACTCCACAACAATTATTTGAAATGTTTAGTTACTAGTTACTTTGCAGATATAAATCATTATGAAACATACATTAACCACTTTAGCCCTATTTTATACCTATAAGCTATTTGAAAATAGCAGATCTACAAGCTCACAACCTGTTGCGATGCACGCGTTCTGAGCTTGTAGATCTGCTATTTTCAAACATTTTTGTACTTTTACTTTTGGTACTTTAAGTACATTTTTATACCAATACTTTAGTACTTTTACTCAAGTAAATGTTGAATTCCGGACTTTTACTTGTAACAGACTCAGAGTACATCTATTGCATTCAAGCCTGGAATTTCGTCATTTTAGGGGCAAGGCCACTTGGCCTTTGGTGTTGTAATTTTTTGGAGGGCACAAAGGCCAAATGCCAGGGCAGGAAGGCCATCCAAAAAAATAATAAAGAACAAAAATGATTTTTAAGTCCACGGAAATAATGCATTTAACTTGAAGGTTAAGGATGATTGTATTTTAATATATTATAAGAATAGTATAACTATCTGTGAAGTATAACCCATTTATTTCACAAAATAATGTGTTGGCAAATGACCAATATTTAGTTATATAGGTCTCACATTCAGCCCTGGACTTCACTGACTGAAGTAGGGGTCACATTAATCACATTAGATTCACAGAATGTATTTTACCCACAAGTTATTTTCATTCAAATGAAATGTGAATGAACTGGCACTAATAATGACTTTAGTTGATTTTTCACTCTTTAAAATATAGTATTTCTTAATTATTAATAATTACAGCTTGTAGATTGGCTATTTGCACGATTTTAAATTGTTTTTAAATAATAATAAAAAAGGAACATACAAGATTTCCAACCGACAGCCATAATATATAGCCAATATATGGTTCTGTATCAGTATATGAGTCAGTTTTTGCAGATTTCATTCTAATTGGCTACTATGCCTGAATATGAATTTCATGAGCCTGGGTAGGTCACCCTGGCTTGGCGGAGATATGCCCTGTAGCGCACACTCCGCACAGCAGCAGCAGCAGGTGAAAGCAATTCACTTAAATGAGGGTTGTGTTGCACACCAAAAAACGGACTAAAACTGTAACATTCTAACTGGGTCTGGGTCTCTCTCTCTCTCATTCACTTTTCCATTCTCTCACTCTCTCTCTCTCCCTCCCTCTTTCTCGCTCGTTCTCTCTCTCCCTCTTTCCGTCTCCTCAATCTCTCGCTCGCTCTTTCTCTCTCAATCTTTCACTCTCCATTTTTTCTCCCCCTCTCTCTTTCTTTCCTTCTCTCTCTCAGTTCTGCACTGTGTTAGACCACAAGTCACATCAGATTGTATCTCTGAAAGAAGAGTGTGAAGGAAAGAAGGCTGAGCTGGGAAAGACTGAGGCTGAAGTTCAGCAGATGATCCAGGAGAGACAAGTGAAGGTTCAGGAGGTCAAACACTCCGTAGATCTCAGCAAGAAACGTGCAGACAGAGAGATAGCAGACAGTGAGCAGGTGTTCACTGCTATGATCAGCTGTATTGAGAGAAGCCAGGCTGAGCTCATTGATGTGATTGAAAAGAAGCACAAAACAACAGAGAAACAGGCTGAAGGCTTAATTAAAGAGCTGCAACAGGAAATCGCTGAGTTAAAGAAGAGAAGCTCTGAGCTGAAGCAGCTCTCACACACTGAAGACCACATCCACCTCCTCCAGAACTTCACATCCATCAACACCCCTCCACCCACCAAGGACTGGACAAAGGTCAATGTCCATCAGCTTTCATATGTGGAGACAGTGAAGACAGCTGTGGCTCAGCTGGAAAAGACACTCAGTCAAGAGATGGAGAAGCTGAGTGATGAGCTGTGGAGGATCCAGCAATATGCAGTGGATGTAACTCTGGACCCTGATACAGCACATCCCTACCTCATCCTGTTCCTGTCTGAGGATGGAAAACAAGTGTATGATGGAGGTGTCAAGAAGAATCTCCCAGACAACAAATAGAGATTCTCCCCAGGTGCAAATGTCTTAGGAAAACAAAGCTTCTCCTCGGGAAGGTTTTACTATGAGGTTCAGGTTAAAGGGAAGATCGGGTTGTGTTTAGGAGTGGTCAGAGAGTCCATCAACAGGAAGAGAAACGTCAAATGCAGCCCCAACGATGGTTTCTGGATTATATATAAAAGAAATTAGTACAGGGCAGTGGGAGTGTTTGTGGATTATGAGGAGGGTCTGGTCTCCTTTTATGATGTGGAGACCAGAGTTCATCTCTACTCTTTCACTGGATGCACCTTCACTGACAAACTATATCCATTCTTTAATCCTTATCCTAATGATGGTGGTAACAACTCTGCTCCTCTCTCCTGTCAGTCACACAGATTACACTATTTTAATCATCAGCTTTACAAGAAAATGTTAGTTTTAATTTAACCACATGAACCCTAGCGTCCCTTTCTGGGCAGAATATCCTGCGAAAATAGTCGTCCCACAAGCTCACAATGCTCCCAACACGACGCATTGTGAGCTTGTAGATCTGCAATATGGGAAGAAATGTTTGAAAAGGATTGAACATTTTTGTGTATGATGACATACCCAAAACACCAGGGTTGAAGTGATTAAAATGTATTTCCTGTCTGTGAGACTGTTGAAATCTAGTCTACATTTTATTTCATTTCATTAAGTTAAACTCAAAATGTTAATTTAATGTTAATTAATGAGCAGGAATAATGAGTAACAGGAATAGAAATGTAAATGTATAACTACTTGTAGAAGAGAAAATTGAAAATAGGAATGATTCTGATGGTAATAATTGGTTCTTTTATGTAGCTGCATGTTACCAATTATTCAAGATTAAAATGTGATTCTTTAATACAAATCAATAATTGTAATTATGTGTAAAATGCCTGTGAACTGCTTGAATTTAACTCACGTTGTAATGCAAAAATAAACTTTAAAGAATGATACTCATCGATTTCATTTATTCTCAGTGTGTAGTATGTAAATGTATAACTTTATACATTCTTTTGACATGTGGTCTAAATGTTTTCAGTGGTAAATATGTGTTAAAGGGAATAAGGGATAGTTCACCCTCAAAATGTCTTTTCGTCATCCTAAGAGGTTCCGGTAAGAGACACAAAGAGTCTCCTTTGTGTCTCCTACCGGAACCGCTGACTTTCGGTCCGCTGGTCATCAAATTATTGGCTTAGGAATGCCACAAAAACAAAAAATATATATCCAGGAATTAAAGAAAAATATTTAATTTGGGGTGAACTACCCCTTTAAGATGACAATATTCAGTCATCAAACTGGTTCAGGGTTAAAATGTGAGCAGGTAAAAGACAGACATACTAGTAGTGGTGATTATTTACTTAGGTAAAAGTAGCAAATAATATTACATATAGAATACGCTATGTAGAAAGTAAACACTGTTACACGTAGGCTAGAAGTCCTGTATTCAAAATCTTATGTAAAAGTACAAAACTATACTTTGGAGAATATTCATAATATGCCATAGGTTCATTTAATTATAACAATGTTCCACCAATAAGTCCTGTGAAGAGCTCTAAAGTATCTGGTAAACTGACCTACAGCTGAGAGCCATGTTATTAACAAATCAACTAATAAGTGAGGAGAACAGGGATCAGATCCTAGATCTTTAGGTCACATACTGCCACCGTGTGTCAGTATGGTGTAACTACAGTCATCTCAGCAGTCATCAACCTCCCTAGATTTATGGATCACATAATGCCACCGGTTTCTCAACATCAGGCCCGGGGACCACCAGGGGTCCAAATGGACCTGTGAGGGCCTGTAACTCTGAGAGTTAAATTACCACTGGGGATTTTACATTGTAGATTGGGGGTCCCAGAGATCAAATATGACATTAAATGCCAGTCTATGTTCTAATGCATCTCAAACTGGGAGTTGTTGAAATGAAAAAGGTCTAGAATCAGTGCTCTAAGTGCAGTCATCTATCTAGTGGTGGAAATTAATGCTCCCCTATCTTTCTTTTTTTTTTGCAGTTCAAATCTATGATCACTAATAATCATCGTTCTTCAACACAGTAACTACTTTGCTTCGAGTTTTATGATAATTTTAACTAGCTTGTTTTATTGTGATGCTCATTTGTGCTTGTTTTTTCTTTCCCCCTATTATTGTGATGTATATTTTTGTACAAAGCGTTGCTGAAAATGAGGGTAACTTCTGTGACATTTTAGTTGAAATAAAGGTTTGAAGTTCCACCACATCTCTGTTGGACATGATCTTCTTGGAGGTGAACAGAAGCAGCTGTAGAGGACTGACCAACGTCATTCATTTAGCTGAGATGGCCCTGCATGGCTCTGATCTGAGGTCGATTTAAACAACAGAACCAGTCATTCATTTAGCTGAGATGAATAGTTCTGATCTTGAGTCAGATAACAGACACTCAAAAAGGAGCTGCTTGTCAACTGTCAGTACACTATGGAAGTATTATCAATCCTTCCATCCAGTCTTGTTTTAAATTCTTCCTCCCATCAGCTGCTCTGAAGTGAACATTGACCTCCCAAGCTTTTTTGTGAAAATGTTTTTTTTTACATTACTGTTGAAATGATTGTGTTGCGCTCTCTACTATTGTAATCATTACATTGCAGTCATGGATACGTTCTGATAAGAGCGCCACAATTACACAGACATCTATAAGTATAATTTAACCACAGTAATCATGACCAAATGATTTAAATCATAAGATTATCCTGGCCAGAATGCATGATGTACATACATTATGACACTGTGTGTTTGGTCTGTGAAGCTGCAGCCTCCATAATTAATCTCCATAGTATGATGGTGTCACGTTTCAAAAAGGAACTGATCTACAAGCTAATTGTTTTTGTAAATTAAGTGTAAACTACTTTGTAATTTGTATACTTTTGAATAGGCCTACTTAAGTAATTTTTAAAAAGCAAGTGCTCCAGTACTTTTAACTCAAGTACAAATTTGCCTGAGCAACTTTCACTTGTAGTTGAGTAATATTTGACCAGGAGTATCTGTACTTTGACTCGAGTACTGGAGTTGAGTACTTTGTCCACCATTGTCACATACAGTTGCATGGCTGATCACTCAACAACATTCTTAGTTTAACGATGAGAATTAGAGTTATAAAACAATATCTGAAGGACTTTGATAAAAAACGTGGTTGATGTTAACTCACTGTTAACTAGCTGTATTGAGAGAAGCCAGGTTGAGTTCATTGATGTGATTGAAGAGAAGCAGAAAACAACAGAGAAACAGGCTGAAGACTTCATTAAAGAACTGGAACAGGAAATCACTGAGTTAAAGAAGAGAAGCTCTGAGCTGAAGCAGCTCTCACACACTGAAGACCACCTCCACCTCCTCCAGAACTTCACCTCCATCAACACCCCTCCACCCACCAAGGACTGGACAAAGGTCAATGTGCATCTGTCTTCATATGTGGAGACTGTGTGGACAGCTGTGGCTCAGCTGGAGAAAAAAACACTCAGTCAGGAGATGGAGAAGCTGTGTGATGAGCTGGGGAGGAGACAGCGATATGCAGTGGATGTAACTCTGGACCCTGATACAGCAAATCACTACCTCATCCTGTCTGAGGATGGAAAACAAGTGCAATATGGAGGCATAAAGAAGAATATCCCAAAAAACAAAAAGAGATTCTTTATTTCTCCAAGTGTCTTAGGAAGACAAAGCTTCTCCTCGGGAAGGTTTTATTATGCCGTTAAAGTTAAAGGGAAGACCTGGTGGAGTTTAGGAGTGGTCAGAGAGTCCTGCAACAGGTTTGAATCAAACACACGGAGACCCAACAACGGTTACTGGACTATAATGTTGAAGAATGGAAATGAGTTCAAGGCTAATGCTGCCTGGGAGGTACTCCTCCCTGTCAGAGAGAAGCTGCAGAAAGTGGGAGTGTATGTGGATTATGAGGAGGGTCTGGTCTCCTTTTATGATGTGGAGACAAGAGTTCATCTCTACTCTTTTACTGGATGCACCTTCACTGACAAACTCTATCCATACTTTAATCCATATGGCAACGTTTGTGGTACAAACTCTGCTCCTCTGATCATCTCTCCTGTCAGTCACACAGTTTAGATTAATTTAATCCTCAGCTTCACATGAACATGTTAGTTTTAAGAGTCCCTATTCTGGTACGAACATTCGGAGATAAAGTTTATTGTGGCTATTCTCTGTAAAGATATTTGGTATAGAAGGAAATACTAACAGACCTACAGAGCCCTGAGGGAACCCGTTATCTAAATATATCTAGTTTAAGTTGTTAAGACAACACATGTGTATAAAGCAAGGTTAATTTAACTGTAATTTCAAATCAAGACATGTAACTGTTGTTCTTAACATGTGAAGTACAACGTGAGTCTAATATGGTAAATGAGTTTTCAATAGAACATTTATTTTGATCAACCACTTATCCTACTTTGTACTTTGAGCTATTCGCAAATAGCAGATATACAAGTTCACAACATGTCACACTGATGTTAATGATTGGTTCTTTATGTAGCTGCATGTTATCAATTATACCAGATGAAAATGTAATTATTTACTAGAAATCACAAATTTCAATTATTTGCAATGCATGTACACTGCTTGAACTTTACTCACTTTGTAGTGCAAAAATAAACTTTAAAGAATGACTCTCATAGTTTTTTGTGTTCCTAGAGTGTTGTACGTAAATGTATAACTTTAATAACGTGGGCTACACTTCCTCTCTGGTAAATATTTGTTCAATATTCAGCTATCAAACTGGTTCTTACTTACTTAATCCTCTTCGTGCTGGATAGCACATAAGGTCTTCACCAATGAACGCCAATGCTGTCTGTCTACTGCCCAGTGCTGCACTTGGCCCCAGGTCCATCCAAGTTCTTTCATCTCTTTCTCCACAGATCTTCTCCAGGTCTCTTTGGGTCGGCCTCTTTTTTTTTCTTTTTCTTTTCAAACTGGTTCAGGGTTAAAAAAATAAGAGCAAGGAAAATCAGTGGTGGAAAGTAACTAAGTACATTTACTCAAGAACTGTTCTTATTTTAATATACTTGAGGATTTCCATTTCTGATACTTCTACTCCATCTCAGACCAAAATATTGTTCTTGCACTACAATCCGCACTACAATCATCTGAAAACTTTAGTTACTAGTTACTTTGCAGATTTTGACATACATTAACCAATTAAGCCCATTATAATTTACTTTGGATGACCGCCAATATGGACGTGGTATCTTATTTTCACTATTTATTCAAAACATTTTAAATGTATGGTTTGTCTTGTGATTTTGGGGACATAATTTTAGAATTTCTGATAATTCTTTAAAAGAAATGTGAGCCAATGTGAAAAAATATATAACTTATTTTCCTTGACCCAGAACAATGGTTCCCGATCCGTTGGTTGGGAAACACTTAAAGAATAAGAGAAAATAAAGTAAAGATTAAGGTTTTTATCTGATTTTTCTTTTCTAATGCGAAAACAGCCGATCTTTAAGCTCTTTTGAGCTTGTAGATCGGCTGTTTTCTCTATCAATTCAGGTGTGCCTTTTAGATTTGGACTTGTCCATTGGTGTGCTTTGGACACAACATATTTTACAATCCACTGGTAGGCCTATAGCATAAAAGCTAAACAGAGTGTTCAAGGAAAACAAACAAATCATACATTTATAATACTAGTAACAATATAAATCTGACTCGTCTGGCCAGCTCTTATACTGTTTATTTCAGTGGTTCTCAAACTTGTTCATGTCAAGGACAGGAGGACACCAACACGTATGTGTATTTGGCCGTGGACTCCCATCTGAAAATATGTTGTGCCAGGGACCCCCATATAAGATTTGAGTTGTTTTAAAATGCAAAATCGCCACACTTTTCCATGATTTGGGGGGAAAATAGCAGATCTACAAGCTCACAATGTGTCACATTGCGACATGTTGTGAGCTTGTAGAGCTGCTATTTTCACACAGCCAAGTATGGAATAGAGTTAAAGTTGTTAAACTAATTTGATGCTAGATTAACTCATTTTGTTGAGGACCCCCTGGAATCCCTTCAAGGACCCCCAATGGGTCCGGGGCCAGTGATTTAAGCTGCACTTCTACGGTTGTCACGACAACCACATCAGTAATTTTGGTATCAGTAGTGTAGACAGAATGCAAACAGGGGGCGATCCCAACTTGTTTTTGAAAACCTTATGCCCATTCCTAACACCATGCTAAAAATCTAAAGCTTGTCACCAAGTGCACAATTTGTATGATGTTTTACATATTCCCTCCCAGTTTATAGCCATGTTAAGCCATTTAATGCCTTTCCACAACTTAGATTTTCCTGGATTTTTAGTATGCTTTTTAGCATGCCCAATAGTAACAGAATCCATTGAAAAATATTTTCTATCAATTATTTGTATTATCTAATATTGGAATCATTGCAAGCAGACCACTAGGGGGCGATTCCAACTTGCTTGCGATGTTTTTTGAAAACCTTATGCCCATAACTAACACCATGCCAAAAATCAAAAACTTGTCACCAAGTGCACGATTTTCCGGAATTCACTCCCAGCTAATAGGCCTGTCACAATTATTACATAATCGGCTAATTGCAATTATTTGAGGTAATCACAAAAAATAAACAAAAATATAAATTAATTAAATATGTCAGTAATTTCTTTATATATCTAAATTATCTGTCATGTGGAATTTTTGTTAACGAAGCCTAAAACCCAAACAGAAATATTTATATGTTCCAAAGTTTAATGCGAAAAACACAATTCAATTGTTATATCGCAATAATATGTATGACAATTAATCGTCAAGTAAAATATCATGATCGTGACAGCCCTATTTATCCATCCATCCATCCATCCATCCATCCATCCATCCATCCATCCATCCATCCATCCATCCATCCTTCCTTAATAACAAATTCCCAACTGATGACCTTCTTTGCTGACCTATGAGCATTTTTCAGAATCAGGTAACTTTACTAGAATACATGGATTTTTGGAAGTACAAGCACAGCAAAATGGCCAAAGGTCAAATAGACATTTTTAGACCAATACAAAAAACACTATATAGCACATTTCACACCCCACCTCAGCGGCTGCCGGACTAATAAGGTTTTCTATAAAGACAGACACAGTGTGGTTTTGAAAGTGTTTTAAAACAGTTCTCAGTGATTGTGTTCTGATGAAGTGTCCATAGTACCACAACAGTAGGCCTACAGTACATGACTCAATATTGAACAAGTGAAATCTTTTTGTCCATTCTCTTTCAAAACATGTTTGAATTGATTTTATGAATGGCATTTTGTATTTTTATTTATTTTTATTAACCCTAAACTTTAAGCCGATCTAAAAGCTCACAACACATTGCAGCGCGACGTGTTGTGAGCGTGTAGATCGGATATTTTCTGTGCCGACACTGGTCCACAACTAAGTAAAGAAAATCATGCTTATAACTCCAACCCTAATTCCGAAACCTAACCCCAACCACTAATTCTTTCTAGCATATTTAGCACAGGGATGACCATGAGAGACCATGAGAAACCATGAGAAGTCCATGTTTTCGTTGTTTCAGCTAAACTGTAGCTGACTTAGCTTCTGGCTAGGGTGGTTCAGGTAGGGTGGTCATCACCACAGGTGTTTGTAAGAACACACAGAGTAAGTCTTTGGCCTTTAGCCAGATTTATTGAAGATTAGGGTGGGGGTAGATATGTGGTCTAAATGGGAAGCACAAAATAGAAAATATAACATCAGTGCTTATCACAATAAATCAATAACTTAATAAACAAATGAAAGAACAGCATACAGTATACTGTTAATCATAGCTAACATTACTGCTGGTAAATAAATGCATATTAAACAGTAACATTTCCAATAGGCACATTAATTGTAAGAATGGGAGCTGCCATATTGTGAAACACAATGTAAAGCTTACTTAACAGCTCACACTACTGAATTATACAACATGTGGATATCACAAAACATTCAGGCTACAACTCTGCTTGTATTAGCTGTTGTAAACATTACAGCACAGAAAGGAATTCAGCTATTGTTAGCTAAATAACAAATGCATATATACATCACTGTAACTTGTTAAATCTCAACTGAACAACATGAAAGGCACTTACTTTTAGTTCAGTAACGCACACATGTAACCCACTGCATTATAAACTGGAACTAAACTAAATTATAGGCAACAAACAATATTCTCTTTCAGAAGGATGGTAGGTCTGCATTTTAGCAATGAGGACGTTTTTCTGTGACAGTCTCTTCCTGTATTGAGTCTCACGTGATCTCGTGGGTCTCACGTGATCTCACGTGATCTCGCGGGATCTCGCGTGATCCCGCGGGATCTTGATGAAGGTTCATGGACTCTATTTTACAGCCGCCCCTACTTTCGCTATGTGAAAGTACATCTTGTAGAGGCTATGGACATTCGGGAGGAGGTGCAGAGTCATGGTCGCCATCAGGGATTGCTGGGAGCTTGATTAGGCAGGCCACTGCTCAGTGGTAGACTTTGTCTTTGACTTGGATGTCTGCTGATCGAATGTGACCATCTACGCTGATGTGGACATCTTTCACTTTGCCTACTGGCCAGCGAGCTCTGGGAAGTTGATGGTCGATAATCATGACCACAGCGTCGGGTGTAAGCTCTTCTGCATCACGTTGCCACTTCTGGCGTGGCTGCAGAGTGGGGAGGTACCTCTTTATGAAGTGGCTCCAAAACTGGTCCGCCAGTACTTGGCTATGTCGCCATCTCCTTCGGCTCAAGATTTCTGACTCGGGGTAGACCACCTGAGGTAGTGAAGAGTCAGGCCGCCCCATCAGAAGGTAGTTGGGGGTGACAGGATCAGGGTCGGATACATCAGATGAGACATAGCCCAGTGGCTTGGCATTTAGAATGCCCTCTACCTCTGTCAGTACGGTCCTAAGGATTTCTTCGGTGAGTATCTGGACACCAACTGTGGCATTGAGTGCAGCTTTAATGGAGCGGATCTCCCGTTCCCATGTACCTCCAAAGTGTGGTGAGTTGGGAGGGTTGTACTTGAACTGGATCTTCTGCTTTGCCAGCTCTGCTTGGAGGGTAGGGCTCATGGCTGTGAAGCTCTCCCGTAGCTCTCTGGCTCCTCCTCTAAAATGTGTCCCCTGGTCAGATAAAATTTCAAAGGGGGTACCACGTCGCGCCACAAAGCGCCTCAAGGCCATCAGGAACAAGTCGCTGTCCATTGAGGAGAGGAGATCTAGGTGCACACAGCGGGTCGTCATACACTTAAAGATTACTCCCCATCTTTTTTCAGTGCCCCTCCCTCTCTTGACTAGGAATGGGCCAAAACATTGGCCCCTCAGGATCCAGAAGCGTCGTCGGATCTCAGCGAAGACCCTCTCTGGGCCGGGGTGGCACAGCTTGACATCATACTGCTTTACTAGTAGTGGCGTAACTGGATGCTTTGGGTCGAGGACTATCGGGTGCTGTACTTCATTGCTGAGGCCTTCCGCACGACGAAGTCGGCCCCCAACACGGATGAGTCCTGTGCTGGGGTCGTACTCTGGAGACAGCATGATTAGGCGACTGCTTGGTGAGATGGGCTTGCCTGCCTTGAGAGCCTGGTACTCCTCCTCAAAACTGTCCATCTGCGCTTGTTGCAGTATGTTGGTTTCTGCTGTCTGGTAGTCTAAGGCAGTGGGATTGGCTGCTTGGTCGGCCGCCCCGTCTCCAGGTCTGCAGGTAGCTTCCATCAAGGACTCGAAGGTTGAGTGATGTGTGACATCGACCATGAGGGGAAGGACTTTGGTCAGTCCGCAGAACTTAGGTTTTCGGAGCTCGGCTGGGTCTTCCGATGTTTCTGTGGTAGGCAGCACGGGCCAGGCTTCTGGGCCTAGGTACAGGAACTGTGGGCCCTGACACCATCTGTTAGGCTCTGATAACTCCATGAGGGTCTTGCCACGTGTCACATCATCGGCAGGATTCTTGGCAGTATCTACGTACCTCCAGGTTTGGCCATCCGTGAGTTCCTGGATCTCTGCGACCCGTGTCCCCACGAAGACCTTGTATTTACATGACTCTGACTGCAGCCAGGCAAGTACAGTGGTGGAGTCTGTCCACAGGATGGTGTTAGTGATTCTCAGTGTGAGCTCTTTGTGGAGTAATTGGCAGAGCTGAGCTCCAGTAAGAGCGGCACTTAGCTCCAATCTTGGCATGGAGAGCTGACGCTTTGGAGCCACGCGAGATCTTGCCAGTACAAAGGCCACCTGTACATTTCCTCTCCCATTGTCTGTACGGAGATAGGCCACTGACCCATAGGCTTCCTCTGACGCGTCGCAGAATATGTGCAGTTCTCTACTCTCCTCAGGGTCATGCATGTCAGGGGTCATGTAACACCGGGGTAGACTGATCTGTGGAAGGTGCTGCAACTCCTCTTCCCAGGCCTTCCATCTCTGCAGGATATCTGATGGTAAGAGAGGGTCATCCCACTCTCTCTCTTTGGCCCAGAGGTGTTGGACCGAGACCTTGGCTCGGGTGGTGAAAGGGAGTATATAACCAAGAGGGTCATACTGGCTTGCCAGGGTGCGGTAAATGTTGCGCATGGTTACTTCACCGTAAGGGACTGGGCGATGTCTGTAATGTAGAGTGTCAGAGGAGCAGTGCCAGGTCAATCCAAGGGCATGTTCTTGAGGTTCTGCTTGTGACTCTGAAACTCTCTGATCTCGCCTCTTTGGGGAGGTGGTTGACGACTGAGGTCACATTGCTTGCCCACTGTCTTATTTCGAACCCACCCAGGGCCAGTATCTCCCTCAACTTGTCCACTAGGTGTTGGGCTTTGTCTTCAGCAGTTGTGCTCAGCAGACAGTTGTCGACATAAAAACACCTTTCAACTGCATGTCGAACGTCATCTCCAGGTTCACTGTGGTTGAGGACATGTCTCTGAAGGGCAAACGTAGCACAGCAAGGGCTACATGCGGTACCGAATGGGAGGACTTGCCACTCGTAGACCTCTGGTGGGTTCTCTGACTTCAGGTCTCGCCATAAGAACCTCAGGAGCGGCCTGTCCTTGGTCAGAAGGCGGACCTGGTGAAACATACTTTTTATGTCTCCACTGATTGCCACACGATTTTCTCTGAACCGGAGGAGAACCCCTAGGAGTGAGGATCCTAAGGTGGGTCCCGGAAGCAGGAGATTGTTGAGGTTGTCGCCCTTGTAGGTAAAGGAGCAGTTGAAAACGACTCTGTTTTTGCTGTTGTGGGACACCATGTGGTGGGGGATGTACCACGACTCTTGTGACTGCTTAATTTCGTGAGGGGAGAGCCTGATTATGTAACCTGCCTTCTCCAGTTTCCGAATCTCCTCATTAGGTGGCCGCTAGCTGTGGGTCTTTGGCCAGTCGGCGCTCTGTGCTACGAAGACAGGCTGTCACTGCCTCCTTGGGAGCCTGTAACTTAGGCATTTCCTTAATGCGCAGGAGCGGCGTGGCATATCTCTGTGTTCCCTCAACATCCACTCTTATTGTTTTCTCCTCCAACGTGTTGACTGCTTCGTGATCTTGTCGTGATCTGGTTACCTCCCTTTCACAGCGGAAGGGCAGGGTGTCCAGCTGCCAGAGCTTTTCCACATGGTGATACAGATCTGTAGTTGTGGAACTAACCGAGGTGAATAGGCATTGGGAGGCTGGAAGCTGGTCTTGAAGGTGTTTGGATGGGCCTTGTAGGGTCCAGCCAAGTTGGGTTTTTACTGCTGCAGGACCTCCAGGTGGGCCCAGACGAACAGGCTCGACTGGGACTATGAGGTCTACGGCATGGTTTCTTTAGGTCGCAATCCTTTGCCAAGTGTTCTCTGGCGCACCTCCAGCACCGTTTGTTTGTTTTGATCCAGCTGACGGCCTGGTCTTTGTTGAGGGATGCAAAGTCTGTGCACTGGCTGAGGTAATGAGTGGTGCTATTACAGTATGGGCAGAACACCTTTCCTTTGCTCCGTCCCTTTGGTGAGTCAGGTGGTGATGTTGGGGGGGCCTGCACCCCTCCATGCATGATGGTTGTCGCTCTGCTCTAGAAACGACGTGCTGGTTTCTGGTCATGTCTCTGGTCTTTCTTATCGAGGGGGTCTGTTGGGTCGAACTCCATGCATTCGGATTCGGACTGTAGCCAGTCTGCAAACTCTATGAGTGATGTTTTGCCTGACGTAGGCTCATTCTGGTTGTGTTGTCTTCTGAATTGTTGCTGTTGGTCTCGGGGTAACCTGTTCAGTAGGCGCTTAACGTTTGAGCCACTGTACAGCTCTTCTTTACCATCAGCTTTGAGGGCTTTCAACATGCCTACAAGGGCCTGCACTCGGAGGGAGAATTCATCAAAGGCACGTTCGTCTCCTGCACGGATTGTGGGCAGGTTCTCCAGTACCTCAATTTCCTTCAGGACGAATTGGTAGGGTCGCCCGTACCTTCTGTCGAGTGCCTGTAGAGCATTGGTGTAGGGCTGGGATGACTCAGCATGAGCGAGGACGAGTCTGTGGGCATTTGGGACTTTCACGTGTTTCAAGAGGAGAGAGTACTTGTACTGCTCAGACTGCCTTTCATGGAGGAGATTATTCAGTGACATTCTGAGCTCCACATACTGTGCCCGGTCTTCCTTTGTGAAGTCGGGGAATGTCGGGCCCTCCACATTGTGGTAAGCGTGGAAAGGGACATAACCTGGAGAGTCAGGTCGAAGCGTGGATACTGGAAGAGGGTTGGGCTTGGAGGGTGGAGGAGGGTCAGATGGTGGTAGTTGATAATGGTGTATCTGGGCTTGTGTCGCCTGGTGATGGTATTGCTGAGGGGCTTGCACATCTCTTTCTCCGTGTGTGGTCGCTGTGTGACAGGTTGCTTCGGGATGCAGACATTGGTCGATGCTCTGTGGAAGTGGATGCAGCTGCATGAAGCTGGTGGACACGTTGGTGTGGGGTGGAGTATCACTGAGCATATAGTTCGGGTATTCATGCAGGGACGATGCTCGACTCACTTGTGGAGGTGAAAAATGGACAGGGAGGTTTCGGACGTTTGGCTGGGAACAAGGCAGCTCAGCCATGACAGGCAATGAGGGGTTCTCTGTTGGTCTCTCAGTAGCTCTGAAATGAAGCGCATGATGGCGTACGTCGGGGCTCGGCTGTACCCTCCCCGCTGATTTCAGAGAAGGGGCCCGAGGTGTCGAGTACCGGGATGACGCTCTGGAGGAGGCTCTGGAGGCCGGGGCTGAGGACCTGAACAGGACATGCTTGAGGAGCTCTGTCTGGCGTCTTGCTGTCTCACTCTGCAGTCTAGCTGTCTCAACGATCTGCAGCATGAGGCTACTGGATGGACTTGACTGATCTTGGTAGTGTGTCGTTGATGCATGGCTGCTTGACGGACTTACATCACGTCTGGGTGAAGCTGGAGCTGACCTGGTTCCATAATTGACGACAAAGTCTTTGAAATAGGCGGGCCTTTGAGTTGTTCTGCAATTGGGGGTCCTCGGGGGAGGGCTGGCTGGGTGTGCTGGGACGGTGGGACTGTTCTCTGTTGTTTCCATGGTAACGACCCTTATCCGGTGCTCGAAGGACCATTTGTAGCTGACTTAGCTTCTGGCTAGGGTGGTTCAGGTAGGGTGGTCATCACCACAGGTGTTTGTAAGAACACACAGAGTAAGTCTTTGGCCTTTAGCCAGATTTATTGAAGATTAGGGTGGGGGTAGATAAGTGGTCTAAATGGGAAGCACAAAATAGAAAATATAACATCAGTGCTTATCACAATAAATCAATAACTTAATAAACAAATGAAAGAACAGCATACAGTATACTGTTAACCATAGCTAACATTACTGCTGGTAAATAAATGCATATTAAACAGTAACATTTCCAATAGGCACATTAATTGTAAGAATGGGAGCTGCCATATTGTGAAACACAATGTAAAGCTTACTTAACAGCTCACACTACTGAATTATACAACATGTGGATATCACAAAACATTCAGGCTACAACTCTGCTTGTATTAGCTGTTGTAAACATTACAGCACAGAAAGGAATTCAGCTATTGTTAGCTAAATA
The DNA here is from genome assembly GCF_963280865.1 of Gymnoscopelus braueri. Taxonomy (NCBI): domain Eukaryota; kingdom Metazoa; phylum Chordata; class Actinopteri; order Myctophiformes; family Myctophidae; genus Gymnoscopelus; species Gymnoscopelus braueri. The sequence continues at coordinate 54,856,598 of NC_137611.1, read as the reverse complement.
ACAAATGCATATATACATCACTGTAACTTGTTAAATCTCAACTGAACAACATGAAAGGCACTTACTTTTAGTTCAGTAACGCACACATGTAACCCACTGCATTATAAACTGGAACTAAACTAAATTATAGGCAACAAACAATATTCTCTTTCAGAAGGATGGTAGGTCTGCATTTTAGCAATGAGGACGTTTTTCTGTGACAGTCTCTTCCTGTATTGAGTCTCACGTGATCTCGTGGGTCTCACGTGATCTCGCGGGATCTGAAGGTTCATGGACTCTATTTTACATAAACTATTTGTGCTAATAACACGATGTTCAACCGAACATTGCACGTTTGCGTGCGAGTGCTGGTTACACATCGCTATTTCGACGCACCGGTACTTCGATCATTGACTTCCATTGTTCGGAGTGGGGGGGTTTATCTTTTTTTTTTAAAACCCCGCCACTCCGACAGCCAGACACCGCTATTTAGATCAACCAACACACCTCCATTTCGATTATAAAAAGATCTGCCATTTCTAATATTAATAATATATTTGTATTAACATTATTATTATTATTATTAATATTATTATTATTATCCTTATTATTAATATTATATATTATTATTATTATTATTATTATTATTATTATTATTATTATTATTATTATTATTATATATTATTATTATTTGGTCCCTGAGTCCCGATGAGACTATAGACGAATCGACAGCAGCTATATTTATTGTATTTTAATGTCAATAAAATTATGTATTCTCTAAATATTAATATACTAATATTTCCTGAATGAATTAACTTGGTAAATAGGGTCGGGATGACATGTTGCTATAGTCATCGATTACCCCAACCAACATCAAAGTTACCGTGCATTAATTATTCATTAATCCTCCTTTTATTTAATCAAATAAAAGTTTATTATTTCATCTGTCTTGCATGTATGTCCTTTCACGAAAGCAATTGGCACTACTTTATTTAGTGTGTGTCCAAGTGCAAGCATTTGGAGAGATTCAGTTTTAACCTATAGAACTCATCTCTGAAGTGTCTATGTTACTTCTGTGTATTAATTATGATTTGATTAATACTCAATCAAATGATATATGTTGAAATGTAACTTTCGGATCAGCGCGCATCATGCGTTGCATAACTCTGTAATTTCTCCTTCACTTTGCTGCCCAAAAATAGCTGATCTACAAGCTCACAACGCATCAAAGCGCGACGTTTTCGCTCTATAGCTTCTGTCTATTTAAATGTTCTGTATGAGTCATGATAGTAATAGTAGCCTGCTTATTAATCTACAATCACCATCAACGGGCTTTGCCCCATGCAGAATGAAATGACTGAGCGCACGTCAGGGTGTGTGTGTGTGTGTGTGTGTGTGTGTGTGTGTGTGTGTGTGTGTGTGTGTGTGTGTGTGTGTGTGTTTGTGTGTGTGTGTGTGTGTGTATGGGGCTCCATTAGTGCCACGTAAGCACACCCCCTGTCCTGTAATCATGTAAAAAAAAAAATGTGTTGCACAGAACCGCATAGACGTGTAGTGTACTTTCCCATTGACTCACAATGGGAACACGTGCACGCGCGCGTTCACGCGTAACAGTGCAACCACTGCATCTTGACCTACAGGGTAACACGTCTACGTGTAGATTCATGCGTCTGTAGCAAAGGCACGCGTCAACGCACGCATGATTATTTGGTCACGTGACTAGGCGAGGCGCGGAGAGATGAGTGGGTGCTGTGCCACCTTGGTGCGCGCTGCGTGGAACGCCTCACCTACCCGTGTGACATAACTGAGCTCTGCACATAACGCATCATGTGCCCTTGTGACATAACTCTGCCCTGCGCAGAACGCCTCATATGCATGTGTAAGCCTTCATAAAATATTTGTATTAATTAATTCAGTTACCTCTCCTGATATGTGATTCAATTTATGAAGTGGCTTTCTGCAATTATGCACAGCAGGTGCACTGTCCCTCTCCAAGTCTCCATTCTTGAATCCTGTCCTTTGCAATCAATATTGCATTGATTGCAATAAAATTAAATTCCAAGTCATCAGTAACATATAGGCTGTATTAATTTCTGTCAAATAATCTTTTATTTCAAGGCAATTATAAACTGTACAGTATGATTCCAACATCGGGTCTGGTTGATCACCGCGCCATGCACTCTTCTCGTCTTTTTTCCGGAGGTTCGAGGCAATTTTTATATTAGCTAATACTCAGTCAGATCATAACCAAAAATAAAAATAAAAAGAACGCCAGAATCCGTGAAATCTAAGCTTTGTATGTTTATCTGGCCCATGGCTGGATTCTTTTATTATTTCCTGATATGAATGAATTACGCAAGGAATTACGCAATCACGGCGCGGTCGGTGCCAAAAACTCGGCGGTCGTGGGTGTCTTCTAACACTTAGAGCTCTCTCAAATCAAATCAAATCAATTTTAAGTTCTTTGGAACCTTAGCTTTTGTTTCGTGTACAGCTCATCACTGTATATTCTATCAATATCCATTGATAAAGCAGAGTGGCTTTTAAGCAGAGTGCATGGTGCATGGCATCACCGTACGTGGCTTTGATCTGACACGAATTTGCTTCATTTAGCATCATTGCAAATATATTATCATCAGTAACATGTAGGCCTAGCCCTAGGCTATAGTATTTTCTCTTAAATAATCTTCTATTTCAAGGCAATAAACAGCTGTACAGTGTAGCCTATGGTGTCAAATCAATGGTGCCGCTCTGGCTTTCCAACGGGTCCAATTGTGCCCATGTTTTCAAATGCCTATATGCTCCCCAAATGCACCAAGCTCCCTTCCAACAACAATAAACATATGCGTTTATGCCATAGAGGTATTACTTCTGTGTTACTGACTGCAGAGCGCAACAATTATCCTTCTCTCTCAAAAAGGAGATAGGCCTACAGAAAGAAAAAAGTAGCGAAACCACATCTCACCTGCTCGCCTAGATAACGATTTCACACATTTTGATACAATTCAAAGTGTTATAGAATCTGTCTCCCATTGGTGTGTTTTTCATATGCGTTTTACAATGTTAATGTAATAGATAATAATCTTTAATCTCATTTAGATTGACCTGGTTAAATACGGGGTTTAATTCATCCCAAGAGCAAATCATGGGAATAAATAGATGTAATTGGAAATCAGATTTCCAGTTACATCATTGTTATGCGTTATTATAGATTGGCTTCTATGGATGGGACAGGTTTTAATTTCGACGCCTGTAGTCATTATGAGTTCACTATGTCCACCATGGAAATAGCCTATTTGGTCGCTTTCATCACGTTGATGAATTAAAGCATATACCAGAACAGCCCTTGCAAAATGTTCATGTGTAGCCTATAGGCCTATTAGATGTTTAGTCCGTGGTCCGCTGCCGGCCTGCCACTTATTTGACACGCACTTGTGTGTCTCTCTCTCTCTCTCTCTCTCTCTCTCTCTCTCTCTCTCTCTCTCTCTCTCCAAGTGCCTATTCATTCAATGATGATTGATGGGTTGTGATGAAGTCATGGTTCCCCGAAAATTATAATACTATCATGTCTCTCTGTTTTTCTGTCTCGAGATAGACAGACAGACAGTCTGACAGCCTGACAGACATGGCAAGCCGATCTGATGGCAGAGATGTTCATGTTCCATATTAAGCTATAATGTGACCTAAAAAAAGATAGGCCTAAATATAATAATGTGACCCCAAAAAAGATCAATATAAAATAATTAGACCCTTCCCACATTATCCACACCAATCTTTGAAGGCAATCAATCAATAAAAATACTCTAGCGCTCAGGGAGCTGCAGACAAGTCAAGACTGCGGCGGTGCACCCGCTTCGAACTTTATCATCCGATACATCATCTCTTATCAGGACGATCGTTTCGTCCTAGGCTAGTAGGGGCATGCTCTGCCGACTGGGTCGCTCAGTCTGCAGTTATCATGGATTCTTTCCGTTGATAATGGCCTTTTCTACATAGTATGGCCCTACCACCGTTTTCAATCATTCAGTAGGTTCTTATCATCGCATCTATTCCTTTGATCAGACACGTCACGTGACTTGTCAATGTATCATAAGCGAAATGAAACTACATGGCTGTCAATACTTTTATTCTCAGTTGAATATGCAATATTATACGATATTGTCGGCATTATATGTGTTTTAATAATATTTCCAGCGTGAAATGTGTATTTTAACTCCGCAATCTTCAGTAAATATAGTATGATGAACGACACATATTCTCCAGACAGGCTATTTATTATTATTATTATTATTATTATTATTATTATTATTATTATTATTATTATGTGAGCCATCCACTGTACAGACAGAGACGACATGCAAGCCTGAAATTCAACAATGTATTATTAATAATGTCAAAGCAAACCAATCGCATTCAGACGGTCGTCATGGATTAACTTCAACATAGTGTATGCACTCTCTCTCTTTTGTTCCCTACATCTACATTAACGTTCACATTCAAATATAAAGTGCTGAATGTATGGCCACGGATGTTGAAATTGTGTACGGGATCTCAGAAATACCCGTATCTTCCATATTGTTCAATAAAAAGCATTTTAATTCGATTGGCGGCCATTTTTTCTGTATACTTTCAACTACGTGACCCTATCGGTTGTGAGGTGTACTGCACTCTGATACATTATAACTCTATGAGAAAATGGCCACCGATTGGATTACAATGCTTTTCATTGAACAATACGGAAGATATGGGTTACTTCTGAGGTCCCGTACATAATTGTAACATCCGTGGCCATGGGGTGAGCACTTTATATTTAAAATTTGAATGTTTATGTGGATGTTCGGGCCAAAAAAGAAGAAAGTGGAAACACTATGTTGAAGTTCATCCATGACTGACAGTCATGTATCAGGGCTAAAGCATTCACTGACATCACAGCCTTCAAAATGGAAGTTATTCTATGCAAATAAATAAATCAAATCACATAATTGAATGTTGTGTGACATTGTTTGAGTGACATTGTTTGAAAGAACCTGGGAGATTTCTAAGTGATCATCTACATGGGGGGAGGGGGGCATAGAGAGTCTCTATGCCCCCCCCCCCCCCCCCACGTCCTGATTGCAGACACACATCACCTGCTGCACTGGACTGGAGTCGCACTGGACTGGAGTCTACTTGTATCTATATATGCATACTTCACAGGTAACAGTTTTAATTATGTTGAAACAGTAAAATTGTTTGATGTAGTTTAAGTTAAATGTATGAATGTAAGACCAATGTATTTACAAAAGTTTATTAACGTTGCATTAACGCTAGTTTTGCGTTGGCCTTGCGTGGTTCGTTGTTGATGTTGGCTCACTGCACTAGTTATGATAAATTGATGATTTATATGATATTCCTATACACTAGGTATGTTTTTCATGTCAAGGCCCCCCAAATTGATACATATTTTGATCCCACGTGGACCCTCATTTGAAAAGATACGCCAGGGACCCCCAAAAGAGACTACCCCCCCAGGCTAAAGCAGTGATTACGAACCATTTTAATTTCAATGAACCCAGTTTGATATGCATTAGGCCATGGACCCCCATTTGATGGCGTTTTTATCTCTGGGACCCCAATATATACTGTAAAATCAATTGTATCTGAGAGTGAACGGGTCCATTTGGTTACATGTGTACTCTCTCAGGGTTACAGGCCCATAAGGGTCCATTTGGTTACATGTGTACTCTCTTAGATCAGAGTTACAGACCTGTAAGGGTCCATTTGGTTACATTTGTACTCTCTCAGAGTTACAGACCCATAAGGGTCCATTTGGTTACATGTGTACTCTCTTAGATCAGAGTTACAGACCTGTAAGGGTCCATTTGGTTACATTTTTACTCTCTCAGAGTTACAGGCCTGTAAGGGTCCATTTGGTTACATTTGTACTCTGACTTACCTATAAGGGTCCATTTGTACACTCAGAGTTACAGACCCGCAAGGGTCCATTTGGTTCCTTACTATCAATCATTTGACTGGGGACCCCCTCAAGGACCCCTGGGGGTCCCAGGACCCCACTTGGAGAACCACTGGACTAATCTATCTTAACCTCCCATCCCATCACCAAGCTTTTTGCAGGGCAGTTTTCCATTTACTGTTGTGTTCAGTGTTCAGATCCATTGTCACTATTAACCTACTGTAACAGTGATGTACAGTGCGCGACAACGCCATACAACGCCATATACATAACACATTGGTTGTGCTATGTTTACGTTCATACATCCAAGCATGACATCAGCCTATCAGACATTCAGCCTACTGAAAATGTATGCAAAAACGTACTTATATTTGACTCCCATTATTACTCCCATTTGTTTTCATAGCTCACAGACCTTCACTGGTACTTGTTATGATTGACTGTGCATACTTCCCACATCAGTATGTGTTAAATGAAAAAGACTAGTATCTTCATTGTTCAATAAAAATAGAAGCATGTAATCTAAGTATCTCTATTTTCTATGTTTCAGGCCCAATGGCAGAAAAAGGTAAGCTCTTGATTACATAGTTGGCAGTGGAAAAGATTATTTCCTGTCAGCTACGTACTAATATTCACTAACAACTAAGCAACAGGCGATAAACCCATTTAGAATGTTTGTCAAGTGTGAAAATGTATAAGTATTAAACTATTGTTTTACTGGCTAGATGGCATGTTAAATATGCAGATCACTTAACCACATGAAACTTAGCTTCCCTGTTCTGGGCAAGTCATAATAGGCGAAAATAGGCAAACATTCGAATGACAATAGCAGATGTTCAGGCTTAGATCTATTTTCGGTGAAGAGATTTGGCATAAAGCGCAAAAAGGAATGGATCAAGAATAGACCTCTGGGGGACCCCAGTCAACAAAGTATATAGGATTTGTAATTATTTTTCAGTACTGATTTGCTTTGTCTTGATTATTCCACAAGTGAAAAGATCTCTCATAACGGATGAGCAGAAGGAGGCGTTGAAGGCATCATTCCTTGAGGGAATGACCTCCGTTTTCCTCACCATTAGTTCTGACGGCTGCTGAAGCCACTGGTTTGACACCTGATGTCATAAAAGTAAGGTTCCTTCACTCTATGGTGTATTTTGATTTGGAATTAGAATCGACCTTGTAAATACAGTATGACATTTTATTACATTACAGTATTAACTATTCTTAATGTCTGTTTGTGTCTTTTTAGAACTGGATTGGAAATCACAAGAGGGTTCTAAACCCTCCCTCAACCTCAACTGCAAAGCCCCCCCCAAAGGCCAAGTTGCACACAAGAGCCGTATCAGGTTATAACCTGTTCATTGGGGGGCATCTGCAAAACAGCGGTGAGAGAATAAGTCTTGTATCTGTCAGGTATTATATTGCAACATATGATAAACCATTTAGAACTAACTTAGTTAGGGATGATAATAGGGGTTGAATAAAGCTTTTGTCTGCATTTCAGATGTGATCAATTAATTGATTAAAAAGTATGCCTATTCAAGAACCTTATTATACATTGCACTACTTATGTTTGTTCTCTCTGTGTTATTTTGTTGAAAAATTAAGATACACATCTTGCATTCATTCTCTAGTAGGGCTGGGCAATATGGACAAAATCAAGTAGTAGGCTAGTCTCAAAGAGATCAACTGTCTTTGGTCATCGTTAGACGATGGTCAGAAGAGTGCCTACCGATCTGAGGCGGCAGCTGTAGAGGCTGCAGGAAGAATGAAGCCCCTTAGCCCTGAGCAGAGGGAGCTTAAGATTCAAAGGCACCTGAGGCAGCTCAAGATAGAGGTTTGGAATAAATATAAGATTTCTCCGCCTACTGATACGTCTGGGGACCTCTAAATTCTTTGAATAGGCTTGGGCAACGGAGAGAACCAGAGTTAACAAAACTATGCCTACTGCTTTGAAAACCAATCCTGATGCCAGTCCATATCGTTGCTGTCAGGCAGCAATCTTGAAAAGTATTAACAAGCTAAATAATAGCTACATTGGTTTCCACCCGTCAGCAATGATATTTTGGAACGGCCTAAACTCTTTGCCTTTGTTCTGTGATGCTGTAATTTAAAAAAAAATCCAAATAGTTTTTCCACCCCGTTTTAGCCCCAAAAGTGACTTTAGATGTCCCCAGACGTGTTAGTATTTGGAGAGTCTGCTCATCTGGCTATGCAATTCTAGATGCAATTCATTGCTAATAATGTTTGTCAGCAACTGTGTTATGGGCAGGACATGGCGATGAACGTAATTACCTCAGCGTAAAAAAGTTGGGAGGGGTAATATTTTCACCTGCGTTTGCTTGTTACTGTAGCAGGATATCTCAAAAACTAATGGGCACACTTCGATTGAACTTTTAGATGTGATTGGCCGAGGACAAATTGATTGCATTTTGGGTTGAATTGTTTACGTATGCGCTTTACCAAGTGCCCTCTAGTTTACAAAGTTCTAGAAATAATTCAAATTCAACTGAATAAACAAAATGTTCTTAATGTTATTGACATGATTTGATAATCTTATCAAAATATATAGTTTCCAAAGCTGTGTCTGAAATCATTTCTACTTTTCACTTATGAATTCCTCCCTAAATAAGACACTATCATATCTATGGAATGTGCCACATTGCATTGTGGAATTGTTTTAATTTTTAAGGGCACACAAAGCATACATTTAAACAATAGATAGGAAACAGGGAGTGATTTCAAACGCAGCCTCTTCTCAGAAACCTTATCTGTGTAATACTTATCTCTCCACATGGTTCTGTACATGTTGGTTAAAGACATTTTTCCCAGCCCTGTTATGACTTCATGCTTATTTGTGGATCTAAATGTGATTAAAGGTGGCCGGTCTGGAGGTGTTGGGAGTGGAAACGATGGCTTTAGCTTTCGACCGCCAAAAGGCAGACCTGGCAGTCCACGAAGTCGGCAGCAGGGGAGCGACCGACTTTCTCAACTCGACTGACACGAGCGACAATTTTGCTTTGCATTTTAAAGGTTTATACAAATACACATTCACACAGATAAAGCCAAACTTGTCTTATGGGAGAGTTACTTGATTTTTTCCCCCTTTTTTGTATTTTCATTACATTTGCAGCTAGCTCCATGTCTTCTGCCACCAAAGAGACGCCAGGTGAAGTTGTGAAGAGGGTGCAGGATCTTTTCAACCAAAAATACAGTAAATGCGTCTTTTAGACTAATGCAATTAATACATTCATTAATAATAATAAGACAACCAGCACATCTGTTTCTGGTTAGAGGTTGTCTCCCCACTCTTGATAAATATAGGCCCTGGTGTCTGGTAGGACTGGTTGAGTCTCAAAGTTATTTGAAACAGACGGCACACCAGATTGGACAGTAGATGCACCACCATCTTTATTGTAATTTGATTGTAGTTATAGTATTGTAATTTTCCGTCAGGAGAGGTAGACGACGGACATGAAACTTACAGATTGTAGCTTTAAATGAAGCCTGTTAGAATGCAGTCACCAATCACAGAATCATTGCATCCAAAGTCTGTACATTATGAAGACTGGTTATACCAGGGTCTGTCTGTTTGAGTGGCTATCAGCCATATCTTGTGTATGTATACATTTTTATGAGGTGTGTGTGTGTGTGTCATTATAGAGGAGGCCGGGGGTCATGGTAGTGTACCGTACCAGTCCCTAAAAGCTGGAAAGGTGGTCATCAATGTCACTGGACTGCCTGATGGCCTCAGCCTCATAAAACCAAGCCGTTATGGAAGACATCAACTTGAAAAAGTACTGAAAGCTGCAGAGCAGATGTCTTTTGAAATAAGTAAGTGATCTTGAGATTTGCACATAGACCTTAAACAGACAATGGTACCACCTTATGGTTGGAGCAATATGAGGAATGTTTTTCTGCACCTCTGGGTGGGTACACACTAGACTACACAGTTCACGTGTGTTTATCATTGACATAACACTACTGTCCCCCTGCAACATAATTGGCAAGAAGGCAAAACTTGCAAAAGGGAAAACTAACTGAGGACACATTAAATCTCAAGGCAACATTTTGTTAATTTTAGAATTGTGCCTGTAAGATGAACTGCTGTCTGCAGATCAGTATTTTCACGTTTGTATGTGGTGTGCCTCTGTCAGAATTGGTTCTACATTGCAGTGGTGAAAAAAGTCTGCCATGTCTTTCTAGTTGAGCAGTGCTGTGAGGAGCCAGTGAACCCAGTCCAGAGGGTTAGGGTTTTATGTGAATACATTACTTAAACTCTGGGGAAACTGGGATAGGCATTTTAACCCATTTCCTGAGGTTGTATACAGAGAAAGTAACTCTACTAACATGTAATGATTTTGTGTCGTCTGGAATAGGGCCAACCAGAGAGGGTCGGAGTGCGGTGGAAATTGCATTGGCGTCAATGTGTTATGGTATGCTTCTTTTGTGCAGCACTCCTTTAACCACTTGAACCTTAGCATCTCTCTTCTGGGGTGTAAGTAAGTAGTAGTAAGCCATGAGGCCCATCCTATCTCCTGTTTCTGTAGCGTGAGGCAGCTTGATGTACAAGCACATCCTGGACATGACACTAGGATGTTGCAGGACTTACCCCCATCAAACTCTTGATGCTGAGTGACAAGCAGGGAGGCATTCGGCCCCATTTTTCAGAGTCTTTGGTATGACCCGGCCGGGGATCGAACCCCACTCTCAGGGCGGACACTCTAACTTTTTTTCTGTCAGATGTAGTGACTGATCTTTCTCTTTCCAGGTGGCCAGTGTTCTTCGGGGCCTATGGACACATCCACCACTGTAGCAGTGCAGCCAGCTGTTGGTGGTGAGTATTCAAATGGTCTCATTTGTTTTCTTACAAGTTTCTTGTGACATAATCGAGGTTCAGCAGCTGAATTATCAGTATCACAGCTTTGCAATGTCACACACTAACAAACATACAATAGGATATTCACAAAGTTACTTTCTGAATTAGGGAGAGAAGTATAATGTTTTCGCCTGTCAGATGTAGTGACTGATTTTTGTCTTTGCAGATGGCCAGATGGACCCTCCATCCAACTACTGCTCCATCTGTAATGGCGATTGGGAAGATGAGAAGCTCAATTCTATTCTGAAATGGCGGGATTGGCTAAAGTGCATTGAGTGCGATTTGTGGACACACAGGGTGTGTGGATTAAAAAAAAACGTATGTAAACGGTGCCAAGAAAAAAAAAGGGGGAAAAGGTCCAGGCCTGGAAAAGGGAGAGGGAAATAACGTACATTTGTGTTTCATAAGACAATTGTTCTGCTATATTTTGCCATTTGAAAATAGCTGATCTACCAGCTCGACGCGCTTGTAGATCTGCTTTTTCCTAATTATTTTTGATATATTTGGAACTTGTGAAATGGGACATTCTGCACAATGAGTACTTCTACTTTTGGTACTTTAAGTACATTTTGATACCAATACTTTAGTACTTTTACTCAAGTACATTTACAATTTTGGACTTTCACTTGTAACGGAGTACTTGAATCATTGCAGTATTGATACTTTAAGTAAAACATCTGAGTACTTTTTCCACCACTGGGAGAGCACACACACACACACACACACACACACACACACACACACACACACACACACACACACACACACACACACACACACACACACACACACACACACACACACACACACACCAAGGCTTTTGAAGTCCACCAGATTTATTTGTCCCCCTGTATATAATGTCTGTCATTTCCAATAAAGGGAACTGGTTCAGTGGAGTGTGTTGTTGGAAATTCATTTAAAATGGTGAACTATTGAGGACACAGAAATGTTCTCCCAAATGCATTATAACTCCATGCTAAAGCAAGGTATTGAGATAATTATGCCGGTGTAGCCCATGTCATAATTTAAACAATAGTCTAAGGTGAGGATAAAGGTTTATACACAGAATGTATGAGATATTCCTATAAAAATGAATGCATTTGCACAAACAAAAGGTACTGTCAAATAGATTTCAGATGTTCATCTGATATTGCCTTTTTTTAAGAATGTTTAAAAGGTACATTAAGTCAAGCATGCAAATAGCCTCAGTTCATGTTTTCAATTTGGTCTATATCAGACTTTTTGATATACTAAATGGATGTATGCTGATTGCAGAATTATAAGCTTTCAGACATGAGAGGTCAATGTTAAATGATCAGCATTTCATTGCAGGAGCCATATATACCACACATGGACTATAAGCTGGCCCAGACCGGCAACTCTGAAGCTCTGAACAGAGACATATCCAGTTCTACATAGCTCAATGGTACTTTCTGATGAGGCTCAGGTCCCTCAATGTGTGCAACAGGCTTCTGCAGATGTTCTACCAGTCTGAAGTAGCCAGTGTCCTCTTATTTACCAAGGTCTGTGGGGGGTTGGGTAACACTAGGGGTGGCAACAAGCTGGTGAGGAAGGCCAGCTCCATAGTTGGGAGTTAAACTGGACAATCTAGAGGTGATTGCAGAGGGGAGGATGAGGAAGCTGGATGGATGCTATACGCTATGCTGTATTCACCGAGCACATTCAACCTTCATTATCCCCTATTACTACGTGTGAATGTACGTGACAAGTTGCAGCGCATGGAAGTAGACTATGTGTGAATGTACTACACTATTCCACCTATTCCACTACTACCCTTATTGAGTTGTTACACTATTACATTAGTACACCTATTACACTTATTGCATTATTACACTATTACCCTTATTGCGTTATTACATTAGTAAGGCAATATCTTGGGCAGTATCATTATTTAATAAAGGATTATTATTGTTATTATTATTATTATTAATTATTTATTATTATTATTACCCTTATTATTATTATTATTTTATTTTTTATTATTATTAATACGTGTGAATGTACGTGACAAGTTGCAGCGCATGGAAGTAGACTACGTGTGAATGTACGTGACAAGTTGCAGCGCATGGAAATAGACTACGTGTGAATGTACGTGACAGGTTGTAGCGCATGTAGCCTACGTGTAAATGTACACGACGCGTTGCAGCGCGTAACGCGTGCTTTTGTGCAGTGCACGCGCAGAACGAACGTGTACACACACACACGTAAGAAAAAATCATGTGGTCACAGGAGGCGTCATGCGCCCTCGTGGCACTAATGGAGCCCCATAGTGTGTGTGTGTGTGTGTGTGTGTGTGTGTGTGTGTGTGTGTGTGTGTGTGTGTGTGTGTGTGTGTGTGTGTGTGTGTGTGTGTGTGTGTGTGTGTGTGTGTGTGTGTGTGTGTGTGTGTGCGCGCGCGTGCGCGTGTCTGTGAGGTCGGCCGCGAATGAATGGTGATGGCTTGATAAACTTTCCATGTGAGGATATAGGCTATCTTCTGCAGCCAATCTCCTCATTCCACTCCAAACATAATCTTGAAATATCAACTCGCTCGTTCTTTTTTATATAGTGTTTTTATATATGGTGCTCTCTCTCTCTCTCTCTCTCTCTCCACGAGTGAGTGGGCCATCAACGTGTTAATTTTCCCAGCGGGGGGCTAACGATCATTACACCAGCCAGCTGACTGTTAATGGTTGATAGAGTGGTGGATGACAGTGAGAAGGGGAAGCGTGTCTTAAGACCACAGCCTCTTTGTTCATAATGCTTATGTTATGTGACGCTGGAAAATAAATATGACTGATCAATGCAATCTCTGCGATTATGAGTAAACAAAGAGAGACTCTTGTTGACTCTCTCTCTCCCTCTCCCCCCTCTGTGTGTGTGTGTGTGTGTGTGTGTGTGTGTGTGTGTGTGTGTGTGTGTGTGTGCGTGTGCGTGTTCTGAATCCCAATTTTTACAATAACCAATGAGCAAATCAGAGTACAACGCATATACCGAAAAGGGTATGGACAGTAGGCTACTGTATGAACATCAAAACTGACCGTGCAGTGTGAGAGAATGGTTTGGCCTGAGTGAATAGGCTACACACACAACCCCTGATTCCATATTTCACAGTAAGGGAGGGCTGGGGGTACCAGATATTGAATGGATTTATCTTTTGAAAAATAACAGATCTTCAAGCTCACAATACGTTGCAAAGCCAACCATTTTGAGCTTGTAGACCTGATCTTTTCAAATGGCCAAAAAGGGCTGAAGTGTTTAATATATATTTTGTAATAATAATCAAAATCTATAAAGTAACTAGTAACTAAAGTTGTCAAATAATTGTAGTGAACTACAATATAATATTTGTCTCTGAGATGTATAAGTAGAACTACTGAAAATTGGAAATACTCCAGTAAAGTAAAAAATACCTCAAAATTACTTTGGTGAAGAGTGATTAAGTGATAAAGTCCAAACCCCTTTTTTCCATCACGAAACCAACAGAAACTATGTAGTATTTCCACTCCAAAAAAGGCCATTCATTTTTCCATTATCCAAAAATATTGATATCAATTATTTTAAGCGTAGAATCAAGCCATCATGGCTACTGGTGAATCATGACCATAACAAATTTGATTCTGTGAAAAACTATTTTTGAAAACCGCAAAACAAAATGTATCAATTAAATATAGTATATCATATGAATATATATATATATTTCAAATTATTTTCACATAATCTAATGTTTTAATTCTAAATAGTTAAAGAACAACAAACAATTTACTTTGGTATATGCTGTTTATAGCATTTATTGTGAAGATTATTTTGCTACACAAAGTTGTGGATGATGTGTTGGGCTGCGTCCCAGTACTGCTCCAGGGTCCTCCTTCCTCTCCGGTAGTGGCGCTTGAGCCTCTGAAGCCTGTTGGAGAAAACCCTTAGTTAATTAATATTATTAATGAATTAATATAGTAATATTAATGTTAGCAGGTGAACACATTTTTGTTGTGCACAATAAGTTCTATAATAACTAATAGCCAACTCCAGTCCTCTGCATCTCAGCCTCAGATCGTCCCACCCTCCCTACTCCTTCTCCACTGGATGCTCCTCAAATGACCAAGCTAAGCTTAGGCCAAAGCCTCCACCTGCTCCCTGGACCCCATGCCTACAGCCTTTTATCATTTAATTATTGTTAGTATAAAGAAACCTCTCCTCAAGCTGTCGCCATTTCCTCCGTTGGGCCGGTGGTGGAGACCCTCGTTCTGCTATGGCGCACACCGTCTCCACAAGCTTTTGTTCATCCTTCAGAACGCGGATGAAAATCCAGATGTTGGGGTGGCACCTGCCCACCCGTGCGTTCCATCTGTGATGGAAACCTGAAATAATCATAGATTTATAAGAACTAGGCTACATGCACACATGGACATTGACATTTCATTCCCACGATGCTCAGTGATATTGAAGCAAATAGAACAGATTTGGAATGAGAAATGAATAATAATGATAATAATAAATGTAATAATAATATTAATAATAATATTAATAATAATATTAATAATAATAATAAAGTTAATAAATCTTCTTCTAAAGTTCTTACCCTCCACTGTGTTGTTGCTGCGGTTATCAGAGCGACGGCGATAGACGCTCCATACTTCCCGCGGGAATAGCGCTTGCTCCCCCACGTAGGTGGCTTCCATGTAGGCTAGGAAGTCACCTACTGCGGGGTAGCGACGAACCAGCCGGCGGGTCTGTCTGGTCATGGAAAAGAACCTGAAATTCTGCCTCAGGACGGCAACAGGGAGGTAGCCTGTAGCCATGGCTTTCCTGAGCCACTGTTTCAGGTGCCTATCCCGCCGATATGGACCTGTAAAAAGTTGAGTGAAGAAAAATAAGTTATTATTATCAAATTCTAATAAGTCAGATTTGCAATCAGTATTAGAAATCTTTCCTGTCAACTGGGCTTTAGGATAGCCAGGCAAGATGTTGGCTGTTATTATTATTATACAGATTTTACTCACAACCAGACATAACCTACAACCTCTAAATTGAAATAATTTCTTCTTCAACCTGTGAAAAAAACTAAATAACTTGTTGTTGTGTTCTGTTAATACGCAATCACTGACCTGCCAGACCAAGGTGCTGTATTTTACGCCACAAACTCTGACAGAAGTGGAAATAGCATCCAGTAATGCGGGTTTGTGGCAGCTCAACCCGGAAGGCGTTCATCAGCCCCATCTCAAAGTCCATCAGGACTTGGTCAGGGCTCCATCTTGTACATGTATGAATGGATGGATGGATGGACGGACGGACGGACGGACGGACGGACAGACGGACGGATGGACGGACGGACGCATGGACAGACAGATAGATGGGAGAGATAAGAGAGGGAAAACATGATTATTCTAGTTTCCACAAAATGTTAAAAAGCCAGGTTCAGTGAGATACAGTGAGCGTCCACACACACACACACACACACACACACACACACACACACACACACACACACACACACACACACACACACACCCACACACAGCAGCCACTGTCCATGGTGCTGAAGTCTATATTGCAGCATTTAACAGCATGACTTTGTGCGTTTAAATGACATTTAAAAATCTAGTTTTCTAAGTGGTGGAAAAAGTACTCCAGTAAAAGTCAGGAATTCTAAATGCACTTAATTAAAAGTACAAAAGTATTGGATACAAAATTGCTTAAAGTACCAAACGTACTTAAAGTTATGCAGAATGTCCCATTACAGAACTTTTCAAATGTATGAAAATCTTTTGAAAATAGCAGATCTACAAGCTCACAATGCATGGCATTGAGACGCATTGTGAGCTTGTAGATCGGCTGTTTTCAAAAGGCCGAAATGTATATGCGCTGAAGTGGTTAATGTATGTTTTTTTTGAATAATAATCAAAATCTACAAAGTAACTAGTAACTAAAGTTTTCAAATAATTGTAGTGGAGTAAAAGTACAATATTTGCCTCTGAGATGTAGTGGAATAGAAGTAAAAGTACAGAACATTCAAAATACTCCTGTAAAGTAAAAATACCTAAAAATGTATAGTTTTTCTCCTACTCTACCACATCTCAGAGGCGAATATTGTACTTTTTACTTCAAAAATGAACCACGTCAGCCCTATACATTTCAGCCATTTGAAAATAGTCGATCTACAAGCTCACAATGCGTCGTAATGCTAGGCATTGTGAGCTTGTAGATCTGCTAGGCCTATATCCTAAATATTTTAATACATTTTTAACTTGTGAAATGGGGCATTATGCCCAAATGAGTACTTTTGGCACTTTAAGTACATTTTGATGCCAATACTTTGGTGTGACTTACCGGTGTCCTGTGAGGCGCTCGACCCTCCTCTTCAAATGACGGATGAGAGCGCGATACATCTCCTCCGTCTTCCCGCTCATGAGCACCATGATGAATGGCACCACCCTTTCCATGTACCGGCCGTGGATGGTGACAAACTGGTAGAACGGGCCTGGACAGGATCGGAAGGTGCCGTCCACATAGATCTATAACAAAATTCAAATTTCATTTTATTCATACTGATATAAATTAGACTTGTATCAAATTGTTGGGGAAACCCTTATGAAAAATATTCTGCCCCAGCACCTTGCTTGATCAAGCATTTATAATATTTAATATTTAAATTATAGGCTACATTTCATTTGACTGACAGGACGTTTTATGGGAGAGGGGTTCTAACCTGGTCACACTGTCTCAGTTTGAGGACGTTAGCCTCTGTCCCAAACACGAGGAACCCGTGCTGCTGGTTGTGCTTGGACAGAAAGCCGTCCCCTTGCCAGGTGTGGGCCCACTCGCCCTCCACTTCGACCTCGTCTACGGTGTGGGGGATGGGGGGGGAAGAGGTTGGCCCGCAGTCTCTCCAAGCGGGATTTCACAGCGTTGAAGGGGGGCAGATGCCGAACTTCGGCAGTTCGGGCCACTATTTGGTCATAGACCCGCTTGACGGGGATCGTAGGGTCGGCCGCCACCTGCTGCAGCATCTGCTGAATTAAAGCCGTGGTGGCGACCAGGTCCTCCTCCGCCTCGTGGCCATGGTCACCTGGTGGCTTCAGCACCACGATGGCTGGATCTTCCGCCTCCACATCCAGCCACCGTGTGTGCATGTAAACGTTGCACCCAGGGCGGGCACAACGCCAGTAAATTTTTTCCGCTGTTGCCTTATTGCGGAGATAACGAAAATCATCTATAATGAGGGCTTTCCCTCCCCTACTGTTGGCGACCTGAATGTAAGCCATGATGATGATGAAGAGAGAGAATCTATCTCAGGTGGGACTCTATTTTATAGACGTATACTGATTGATTAACACCTGCTTCCAATACTTTGCGCCATTGCCTCAAACTCATTGGCCTTGGCTAACTGAATCATTTATTGGCATCAGGTAAAAAACAGTTCAACTTGATGACATCCCAATGGCATGTCATCAAGTTAATCCGTTTTTTACGCGCTGACCTGTCTGTCTGTGGTGACGAGGAGCTGTCTGTGGCGCTGACCTACTTTTGGCGTTGACCTGTCTGTCTAGTGATGAGGAACTGTCTATGGTGCTGACCTGTCTCTCTTTAGTGATTAGGGGCTATCTGTGGCGCTGACCTGGTGGTGTATTTTTCGGCCCTTTTAATTTTAGATTTATATTTGATAAATTAAATTCGGAAAACGGTCTTTTTTCTAACTTAGAAATAGGTTTTATATGACCTGATTCGAAATGTGTATGGTTCTAAACAGAATTAGGAATTTATTAGATATTTCACTAAAAGTAGCAATACCACAATATAAAAATACTCTGTTACAAGTAAAAGGCCTGTGTAAAAAAAAAAACTTGAGTAAAAGTACAAAAGTATTGACATCATATCTATACTTAAAGTATCAAAAGTGAAAGTATTACAATATTAAAAAATAGCTGATCTACAAGCTCACAATGCATCAATGTGAAGCGTTGTGAGCTTGTAGATCTGCTATTTTCAAATAGCCTATATATAAAGTAAGTGGTTAATACATTAAGTGGTTAATGTATGGTTTAATCTAATAATCTATAAATGCAAAGTAACTAGTAAATAAAGTTTTCAAATAATTGTAGTGGAGTAAAAAGTATAATATTTTCCTCTGAGATGTAGTGGAGTAGAAATAAATACTGAAAGTTGAACCCCCCCCCCCCCCCCCCATAATAATAACTCTTAATGATGTGTGCTTGTATAACGACACCTCAGATGTCATAACTTATTGAATCACATCTTGAGTTCAATTCCAGCTGTCTTTATTTTTATTCATTATTATTATTATTATTATTATTATTATTATTATTATTATTATACAGACAGTGAATGATTTGATTCAGCTATTATAGGAACTAGGCCTATATATTATACTATCAGACAGCCCTACCTACCTATCTATCTTTCTATCTACATACCTACCTAGATCAATGACCAGTTTTGTATTTTAAGTGACGTCTCCGTGACGCTCATTATTGTAGGCTACTTACTGTAGGCTACACGCATGTATCCATACGTCTCCACTCCACAAGTTCATAGATTCAGAATCCATAGTCCATGAAATAATCTGACAAAAACGAATCCACAACTCAGCAGTGAAAAAGAAAATCGGGTTTAATGCACTCATTGATAGATATTCCTGTTCGTGCCTATCTCCAGTGATTGTGGCATGCAGTTATTCCACAAATATGCCTAGGCCTAGCTAAATAGATCACCCATAAGCGCGTGAACTATAGGTCTATCATAGTCCGACTTCACAAAGTATACAAAATGATAATGGTCACAATGTTTAATAGTATTTTTTATTTATTCTTCAAATGTTTTTTATATAGCAAATATAGGTTTATGTAATATGTATACAGCACGTTGTGCTTCACAGAATAGGTTTGCAAATAAAGATGAAAACGCATGAGAGAGAGAGAGAGAGAGAGAGAGAGAGAGAGAGAGAGAGAGAGAGAGAGAGAGAGATTCATAATGTTCTGTTGAAACAGTCGAAAACTACAGCCACTGCAGTGGCCTTCAAAGGAGGTGGATGAAAGGGATTTAAGTTGTTTGTTGACTTTTGTCGAGGTTTGTCGAGGGTGAGTGAGAGCTTGGCTACAGACAGTAGATAGCCTATATCCTCAACAAAAACCTGAAATAAAAAATGAATAAGCATTGTCTGTTTCCCGACATGGAAAGTTTATCTAGCCATTCGCGGCCGTCCTCACAGACACGCGCGCGTGCGCGCGCGCGCACACACACACACACACACACACACACACACACACACACACACACACACACACACACACACACACACACACACAGACGTGCGCTCAGTCATTTCATTCTGCATGGGGCGAAGCCCGTTGATCATTCGTTGAGGCTTCTCTCTCTCTCTCTCTCTCTCTCCCCCTCTCTCTCTCTCTGTTACCCCTCTCTCCTTCTGTCCCCTCCCCTCTCCCTCTCTCTCTCTCTCTCTCTCTCTCTCTCTCTCTCTCTCTCTCTCTCTCTCTCTCTCTCTGAATGGACTCCGTGCGGGGCGGGCGGGGCTGAATAAATAAGCATTGTCTGTTTCCCGACATGGAAAGTTTATCTAGCCATTCGCGGCCGTCCTCACGTGCGCACACGCACGCACACGCACACACACACACACACACACACACACACACACACACACACACACACACACACACACACACACACAGACGTGCGCTCAGTCATTTCATTCCATTCTGCATGGGGCAAAGCCGTTGATCATTCAATCGTAGATTCATAAGCAGGCTATTAAGCCTATACTACTGACCCCGACCCCCCCCCCCCCCCCTCTCTCTCTCTCTCTCTCTCTCTCTCTGTTCCCCCCTCTCTCCCTCTCCCCCCCCCCTCTCTCTCTCTCTCCCTCTCTCTGTCTCTCTCTCTCTCTCTCTCTGTCTCTCTCTCTCTCTCTGACATGGACTCCGTGCAGGGCGGGCGGGGCTATTACGCACAGTTTCAAAATGGACCATTGGAGCATCACGGCTGCATATTACGCACGGTTTTACTCATTTCGAATTGGAGGGGTTTCGGACTTCAAAAATCCATTTCGGAATCACGGATCGTCTAAATAGAGGTGCGTCGAAGTGGGGGTGCGTCGAAGTGGAGGGTTGTTACCGCGAGGGCTATGGACATGATTCCGAAGCGGCCCTCCACTCATAAAATGCTGTCTGTGAACACCGCCCCTAAATCAAACTCCTTTATAACTTTGTAGCGCTGATCTGTTCTGCTGTTCTGTGTGTGGTGTTAAGTGTGTGTATACTGCAGCCAGGGACCATAACCGTGACAACAGACTCTAGATAACATAACCTGTGGGGAGCGTAATCGTGACAACAGAGCCCATAGCCCGTGGCCACGTGTGTGCAGTAGCCTAATTCCAAAAGTGCTTAGTAGACAGGAGTTCACAAAAACGCTAACAAACAGCTTAACCTACTAAAACAGGGAAAGCATCTGTGTCATTTTAGATTTTAGCCATATCTAATACTTTGGCTATTCAAAAATAGCAGATATACAAGCTCATAGCGTGTCACTTCATGCCGCGCTATGAGCTTGTAGATCTGCTATTTTTGAAGAATCCTGAATATTTGTGCAAATCTTTGAATATATATTTTCAAAGCAAATATTTTAAACTCAAATCTTTGCTTCTGGGGGTCTCTAGAACAAAGGTGGGGGTCCACAGCAAATACATATACTTTTGGGGGTTCCTGGATATGAAAAAGTTTGAGCATCACTGATATAGCAGCATAAAGTTTTCCAGTAAACTATTAGGATTTAGAAGACATTTTTAGAATTGGCCTCAGGGCTTAATGGGTTAAATTTGGGTACAGTAAAACATGGGCTCCATCACTGTCTTTATATGCTAATGGACAATGCCCATGTGAGTTCAGATCAATTGCTGAACCCACTGAGGGAGAAAAATGTGGATCAGACGGACTGATTGACTGACAGACAGAGATGTGTTCATTTTATAGTTGATTATATTATAATTATGCTCAAATTATATTAGTCAGAATAGATACATCTGGAATTAATGTTGCCATTTTCAACTCAATCCATTCAATTCTCTTCAAAATCCATTTATCTGTCACAGAGAGATTCTGCTATGTGCCCTGTGTCTTAGGAAAACAAAGCTTTTCCTCAGGGAGGTTTTACTATGAGGTTCAGGTTAAAGATAAGACTCAGTGGACTATAGGAGTGGCCGGAGAGTCCATCAACAGGAAGTTGATGCACTCTAGTGACCACCGGTGATGGTTTCTGGTCTATAATGTTTCGGTATGGACATGGGTACTCAGCTGATTCTAACCCTGACGCCCTGCTTCCTGTAAGAGTGAAGGTCCAGACAGTGGGAGTGTTTGTGGATTATGAGGAGGGTCTGGTCTCCGTTTATGTTGTGGAGACCAGAGTTCATCTCTACTCTTTCACTGGATGCACCTTCACTGACAAACTCTATCCATTCTTCTGTCCATGTTTTAATGATGGTACAAACTCTGCTCCTCTGATCATCTCTCCTGTCAATCACAGATATTAGACTCATTTAATCCTCAGTCTTCCTAATGGACCTACTGCGGATTTTACCAGTGTCAGTCTACTTTATGTGGATTATGCAGTCAACACACACTGACATTTTGCACCTTAATCCCATGTAAAACGTACTGACTTGTGTGTGTTTTCTAGCACCTTAACGTCCATAGTATATCATTTGCTGCTATGCTCACGCACCTTTATATCTTATCTCAGGTACTATGTGTAAATATGTAGATAATTTGTTTGTTTTCTTTGATTGATCTCCTTTCCCCCTTGCCCCCCCCCCATTATTGTTTTTCCCTTTCTTTTTTTTCTATGGAAATGACAATACGATAGAACTTGCACGAAAACAAATTTCTCCCACTTTTTCTTTACTTCTGTAAACCTGTGAAGTGACAATAAAGCTGATTCTGATTTAAGACAACAATGTGTATGTATGGTCATTTCAAATCAAGACATATAACTGTTGTTCCTGACAGATGAATTCTATTGAAACACAAGACATTTTAAATTTAAATATAGGGTTATGTGAAGTACAACAACAAAATAAGTTCAAGCTCTATATTGTGATAATCCTTGCTATAGAATGTTTGTTCAGTAACAGCTCCTTATTGAAAAGAAAATTCATTTTCCAGGGGGTCACCAATCAGGAGATAGATATTTAGTTCGCTTAAATTTGATAGTGTTTCAGTTCCAATTTTGTTTGCTGGTGCATTTTTGTTTTGTTTTGTTTCATCACCTCCAATTTCATTGGATTGGATTCATTGAAAATTGGAATACAACGATGCTGAGGTTCATGATTGGTTCTTTTATGTAGCTGCATGCTATGAATTATAGAAGATGAAAATGTGATTCTTTAATAGAAATCAGTCACTAATTAAAATGTTAAATGCCTGTGAACCGCTTGAATTTTACTCACTTTGTAGTGCAAATATAAATAAATAAACATTAATGAAACACTCATTGTTTTAAATTCTTAGGTTGTATGTAAATACTTTCATCATCTTGTAAACACTTTTTGTTACACCTGGTTAAACTGCATCACTGGAAAATATGTATTCAATATGATACCATGCCATGGTCTAGTTTGAGGTCAGTAAACTGGTGCACTGGACTGATATCTACCCTTCTGGTCTGATATCTACCCCACTGGGCTGATATCTTGTTAGATGCAAGGCTTGTCAAGCTAAATAGCCACCATTTTCCCACCCAAAGTGTGCAATGTTCAAGTTGCGACTAATACACATGTTTCAAAGACAATCAGTAAACAAATACTTCATTTCTATGCACCTTTATGTAGGGCAACCACATAGACTGGATGGAAAAACAAGTGGGAGAAATCAAATGGAACAAAATAATTTGTTTCTCATTAGACCAGGGGCTCTCGAACATTTTTATATCAGGGGGTTCTCGAACATTTTTATATCAGGGGGTTCTCCAACATTTTTATATCAGGACCCCATTTTATGGGGGATTTTTTTGGTGACCCCACACTTGATTTATAGCGCAATTTCAAAGTTAAATTAAAGCGTATTTAAAATAAAGCCATACATTGGTAGCCTTGAATAGGAATATTTATCAGAAAATACATTTACAACACAGTGATTCCTGCTGATTTTGTCTTTTCAACCTAGCTTAAAAGCCCCCTGTTACCCTTGATGAGAGACTGGTTCCACCTGTGTGACTCACCCAGGGGCGTAGCACCAAATTCTGGGCCCTGGGGACAAAGTAGCCTGGGAAGCATTGCTTTTCGGGTCTATGATCCGGTCGGGAGCGGAAGTAACCCTACGTCACCAGGCGCGTCATCAGGTGGCCGGAACAACAAATCCGGAAAGACTTCACCCCAAAATAGGTCCGTCCGCAGGCCTACCTAGTAAAATCTTTGATGCGGCGTAGTTTAGCTTATTTTTTTGGGCGGTGAAACCGCCCCTATATGTGAGGTTTTGACATTTTGCACCCCCCCAACCCTGCGCTGTGATTGGCCACCAGTGTACCCCCCTAACCCTGCACCGTGATTGGCCAATCACAGTCTATTCAGGACTGTGATTGGCTAGTGAAACATGACACATGTGCATAGCCCTATAAATAGGACTATGCACTTAAAAAAAACACATTTATGTTTTTTTTTAAGTTAGGGGTGTACAATGGTTGGTCCACAATATTACTTTTCTTTAAGTGAACTTCCATCACTGTGATGACCACTGTGACCACAGATATAGAAACCTAGATACCTCATTGGCCTCTGCAGTTCATTGGAGCGACATGCTTGGTATGGTGGCCACCATATTTCCGGGGGGAACGGGCACTGGCCAATCACAGCGTGTTGACTACTGGCCAACCACAGCGCGTCTTTTCCAGGACTTGTCAGAATCTAGTTGTCCCGCCCCCACCTGCGTCTGATTGGCCTACTGAACGCCCCCTTCTGTGACGCACACGGAAATTTCCAGCTGCCCCCCAGAAGCATAGAGGAAGCGGAAGTGCGTCCGAGATGCCGACGCTTCAGAGCCAGAGGAGGCGTCTACCTTTATATGTCTATGACTGTGACCACACCGCCCACTTCACACTGGGCGTGATTTTTTTAATATAATGTGAGTGTACTTTCCGGAGACTATTTAGCGTCTGTCTACCTTTGTTATCCCACGGGGAAATTCTATTCCATTTAAACAGGGATTGGGGAAACAAACAGGGGGAACCAAAACAAAGCGGCTCCGCCAAACCGGAACGGCATATTCCGGAAAGAGGAATTGCTTTTTTTATTTTTTCAGTAGGCGTGGCCTAGACCGGATCACACGGGCCATTAATAACGAATACCAGGCTTTCCTCCGAGGTGGAAAGACTGGTGACGTGAGGTTAGGGACAAAGATTCACTGTGGGCCCCCCTATGATTTGTCTAACCTCTGCTCTAACGTATCAAAATAATAGAGTACTGCTTCTCAATGTGAGGTCTGGGGACACATAGGGGATAATGAAAATCAAAATGGTTACAATACACCACAATGGAAACAAGCCCCTGGGGCTTTTTGTGTTATCCTGTTAGCACTACTTTTTTTCTCCTTTCTTTTTAGCACGTAATGCAAATGAATACAGAACAAAGTTAAAAACAACAAATAACAGAGACAGTTATCCCGAGTAAACAGCAAGTGTGATATAAAACAATATCTGAAAGACTTTGATTGAAGACGTGCTTGATAACTAACTGAAAAATTACAATGACATGTTTAAAGTGGTATGAAAGTAGCTTATGACTACACAGGAAATGAACAATAGCACTCTTCAGCTCTTCTCAGACAATATTCTATCCAACTCACACTAGACAATAATGAAATAAAAACGGATATTAACGTTGTACAGAATTCCCATGTGTGGGTAGTCTCGCGTTACCAGACTGTTGCCTCCCACAATTTTCAAATGTTTCCGGCATACAGTCTGGGACTCGGAAGCTCTGATCATGATTAGAATATAAACCGGATGTGGAGCCTCCTCTCCATTTCCGTTTCGTCTTTACAGTCGCGCAAATTTATGCTAATATAAATACAAATCATCTAAGTGTATTTAGCTTGCTGCTTAGCAGAAATGGAAATTAAAAAGTAAAGTGTAAAGATATTTAAAAAAAGATTTTCGTGAACGGAAGTGCCAGTTTCCCCTCTCGGATTTTGGGAGTTGTAGTTCCAGACTCTATATAGCATTTAGCTCCGACGAAACCTCTCCCTCCGCTGTATAGCTCCGAGATGAGGTTCCTCGTTTGTCTCTGCCGTTTGAGCAGGACATTGTCGCACATTTTCCACTTTACATGTTTCTTACCCCTTTCTGCACATCGTATCTAAAAAGTAAAGCATTTCCGCCACTCTCTCAGATGTTTTAAGTTCTAGCGCACCATAAAAGCTATCCAACGAGTTGAAGAAAGTATTTAATTTGTCTTCATCCGGTTACATGTTTTTAAGACATTGCGCAAGAGTTGCGCCCGTAGAGATAACATTACTGATTCCCCTACTGGTCAAATGTTGAATTGCATCTTCTTCTTTTTTCTTTTTTTTTTATCCCGCGATTTTTGTAACCCATTTTTTTTCACCCGGTGCCAATTTCCTAAGTGATCCTGGGCGCTACACCAGCCCTACTCCAGCGCTACACCATCCCCAACAGCCAGGGAGGCCAGGGCCGAGCTCATGCTTCCTTCAATGCATGAGAGCCAACTGACCTTCTTGTCACCTGACAGGGGGGAGTTTCCCCAGTAGGACGTAGCGCATGGAAGGAACACGTTATTCCAACCAGTTCCCTACCCCTCCATCAGGCGCCCCGGCTGGGAGGCGGTATAGCGACCAGGATTACTACATGTTTTTGTGAGGGTATTAACTACCCTAGGAGACACGGGGAGAACATGCAAACTCCACACAGAGTAGGCCCTTTCGCCAACCCCACCTAGGGTATGGGCGCTGATGACGCGGAGGAGAAGACACGCCCCCAGCGTCCCCGGCGGGAATCGAACCCAGGACCTTCTAGCTGTGAGGCGACAGCGCTACACCGTGCCCCTGAATTGCATCTTCTAATGCAAAATATTATGGAACCGGCTGAGGACCGAGGCTAATTAAATACTTTCTTCAACTCGTTGGATAGCTTTTATGGTACATTAAGTGTAATAATTACTGTCATGATAAAAAAAAGTACATGAAAATATTTTTTAGTTTTTTAAGTTAACTGATTATTTAATGAGTGAAATAATTGAAATTGTGCCATATTCATTGTGCATGTAATATAATACAGCAAAATGACATCAAATCATAATATAAAAACTGTAAGATTCGAGAAAAACTGTTTTACCTTTATACAATTGATATAGTTTACAAAAACATGGTAATTTATATAGCTTGAGGAGCCGTTCAATGGACAGGTGGCGCCACATTGGGAGGTTTTCATTTGTTACTGGTGTGACGTCACATTCTCTTTCTATTATGATATAAATGAATAACACCAAAATTATTTTAAAATACCTCAAGGTAAAATATATATATACAGTATATATATATATATATAAATTTAACACTTAAAAACTATTTGTTGAGGTTTTAAAAGAAGAAAACAAAAGAGCTGGGATATGTCTCCAAAAGACGAGCAAATATTGTACTTTTACTCCACTACAATTATTTGAAAACTTTAGTTACTAGTTACTTTTTAGATATAAATTATGATATTATGAAACGTTCATTAACCACTTTAGCCCTATTTTCTACATAGACTATTTGAAAATATTCGAGTACTTTTACTTTTGATACTTTAAGTATATTTTGATGCCAATACTTTTATACTTTTACTCAAGTAACATTTTCAATTCAGGACTTTTACTTGTAACAGAGTACTTCTACATTGCAGTATTGATACTTTTACTTAAGTAAAACATTTGAGTACTTTTTCCACCACTGCTCTTCTCTCACTGTGTGACAAGAGTTTTCTGCTGTGTGGACACGCTGGTGTTTCTTCAGGTTACCCAAACAATTCGGTCACCTGAATAAATGAAACTCTTTTCACTTGGTTTCTCTCCAGTGTGGATACGCTGATGTCTCTTCAGTTCAGATGACTGAATGAAACTCTTGTCGCAATCTTCACAGTGGAAAGGTTTTTCTCCAGTGTGGACATACTGGTGTATCTTGAGACAATATGAACGGCTGAAACTCTTGTTACACAGTTTACACTGGAAAGGTTTTTCTCTGGTATGGATACGCTGGTGTGTCTTCAGGTGAGCCGACTGATTAAAACTCTTGTTGCATTGCTTACAGTGGAAAGGTTTTTCTCCGGTGTGGATACGCTGGTGTGTCTTCAGTGCAGATGCTCAAATGAAACTCTTGTCACAATGTTCACACTGGAAATGTTTTTCTCCAGAGTGGACACCCTGACTTGTCTCCCCCCAATCATCACTGTCTTCAGTGACTTCACTGTCAGATTCAAGCTTAACTTCAACTTCAGAGCAGTCTGAAGAGGTGTTTTCATCAACTTCACTTTTCACTACTAGTAATGTCAACATTGACCCAACAGGCTCCTCTGGTCTTTGAAGTAGCTCCTCCTGTTCCTTTTTAATCTGTGGAGGCTCTGGTTCCTCCTGGAGCAGACTGGGGCTCCTCTCCTGTTCAGGAGAAACCTCCTTTTTACACACAACCATGTTCCATGTACAAAGCTATTGCCTACAAAAACTGACTTAACAGTTACTAAATAGGAACAAAAAAGGTTTTCAAATAAGTACTGCTTAACTCCCAAATGGTTGGGACTGCAGACTGACTGATTGATTGATTGAATATTTTATTGGACAGAAATGTAAAAACAGAGTACAGTCAAACACTTTGTCTAAAAGGATAACACCAAAAAAGTCTGTGCGGTCTTGTTTCCATTGGGGTCCTGGGTATTCAATTCATCAACCTATAAAAAATAGCACCAAACATTCAATATCATCAGAAATATAAAACACTATATACGTAGTTACGAAATTGATCAGAAATGCCAAAAAGAATTTCTTAAATGAGAACATAGAGGCAAACAAAAGCCACCCTCAAAAACTGTGGGAGGCACTAAAACAATTAGGCTGCAACGGCAAAATTCAGACCAAATCTACAAACATATGCATTATCTCAAGTGGCTCGCTCATTACCCACAAGCAATTGGTAGCGGACTGTTTTAACAGTTTCTTCACCACCGTTGCAACCCAGTTGGTAAGCAAACTCCCCCAGCATTCAGGTCTGTATGGCCCTAACCACATCCAAGCTCACTATGAGAAACTAGTGGCTAAAAAAGATTCCTTCTCATTCAAACCTGTAATGACTGATGCAAAACAAACTCCTCGCCCTACAGCCAAACAAGGCCACCGGCCTTGACAACATCCCCACCAGATTCCTCAGAGATGCAGCGGTCTCTTGCTCCCATAGTAACAAACTTATCCATCAGTCAGTGTCACGTCCCACAAGAGTAATCCCTCTATATAAAAAAGGAAGCAAACTAGACCCTGGCAACTATAGGCCTGCTTCCATCCTTTGTTCCATCTCAAAGGTCATAGAGTGATTAATCCAAGAACAAATCAACAGCTACCTCAGCGAGCGTAAACTGTTGTTTGAATTCCAATCGGGCTTCAGAACATCCCACTCATTACAAAATTGTAAAAGCAGATTTGTCCGAAATGCCCCCTATACCCGCATATCTGTATAAATACCTCGAAAAAGTTAGTGACACCCACAGTCAACGAAACTAGAGGTAGCGTAAACAACAATCTGGTACCACCCACCCATAAAACAAACATGGGCAAATTCTCCTTCTACAGCACAGCCACCAAGGTATGGAATAGTCTAACCCCATCCCTCAAAAAATGCAGTTCGCTGGGCTCAGTCAAAAGAGCCCTAAAAACTAATCTTTCTGGAGGCCAAAAGAGGAGGTAGTACCAATTTCCCTGTAGACAGACGACCCCCCTCCCCTTTTGTTTTTGTATATATTTTTTATTTTTCATGCTTTTTTTGTACATAGTGGTATTTTTTCTCTGTATTTTTATGTTGATTTTTGAACTGTTTGGTTGCTACTATATATGTCTATGAAATTAATTCAAGGACCCCAACGGAAACAAGTCCGCAAGGACTTTTTTGGTCGGACCTTTTAGACAAAAGTATTATAAATGTAACTGTGTTGTTTTACATTCTTTTGCCTAATAAAAATGTCAATCAATCAATATGTACAGAGTAGGGAAATAAAGCGGGGGAGGGGAATGGGGGTAAAGATAGGGGGGGGGGGGGGGGTCGCCTGTCAAAGGTGAAGTGATAACTACCTCCCCCTTTAGCCTCCTGAAAGGTGAATTTTCAGGGTTGTTTGAAAGGAAGCCAGTGAAAAACTTTTTTTGAGGGATGTGGTCAGGGCATTCCACACTTGGGTGGCAGTGCTGTAAAAGGAGAATTTACCCATGTTTGTTCTATAGGTGGGTGATACCAGATCGTTGATTACGCTCCCTCTAGTAATGTGGCTGTCGCACATTTTTTTGAGGTATTTAGTCAGATATATTGATCGGGTATATATATATATATCGGGTATTGAGGTCAGTGAGGGCAAAGTCGCATTGACTATTTTGAAAGCCAAACCCATTTATTATATGTTTATTATATATTTATTATACTTATAACATCATTAATAACTCACCATTCGGCCATCCTCTTTGTCCAGATTCAACAGAGTAGCACTGCCCTCTAGAATCTAGCATAGGCTAATGAATTGCTTAATAGTGCTTAATATAACATAATAATTGGTTGGAGTGTCCGCCCTGAGATTGGGAGGTCCAAGTTCAATCCCCCGGCCGGGTCATACCAAAGACTATAAAAATGGGACCCATTGTCTCCCTGCTTTAGCCTCCGTCTGTCAATCACAGGGCCCTGTTGGTGATGACTCTCGTGGCTCAAGTTCGCGGGAGACGGCACGCCTCCGTCGCGGTCCAAAACTATGCTTTATACAAAACACCTTCTGAGCCTCGTGGGTAGGTCAGTATCTCACCTACTTAGACCAATCAATAGTCTGATTAAACGTGATAATGTCCCATTCAGTGCATTGACAGCATCCGAAATGGGTGGCAGGGTTGACTGAGTTCTTGGTCCTCTCTTTTTTCCCCTCTAAACCAAATAGTTTGTGATGCATTGTGAGCTTGTAGATCAGCTATTAGCAGAACCCTAGCATAGGGATGCTAGGGTTCAAGTGGTTAAACTTCAAATAAAAGCTAATAAAAAGCCTGTTTAGCCCATTTAGACCTGAGGCCCATTCTAAAAACACCTTCTAAATCCTGACCTAAGTTTTCTGAAAATCTTCAAATATCTATTCAGAAATTACAACAAATGTATGTTGCTATATACTGTACATAGCAACAAGAACCCCAAAAGGGGTTCCCGTCCTGAAAGCTAAAGTTACAAATAGGGGTTCCCACCCAAAATGGGTTCATATCCGTGTTATCTCACACATATCAGACTCACATATCTATTTCTAGACCGCTCACCTCCTATAGAGGCACATCATAAAAATCAGTCTTCAGTTTTCAACTACTACCAGTGTTATTTTTATGTTGATATTTGAGCTGAGACTGGTAGCGCCATGGAGGACGGCCGCTTCCGTACGCGCTCCGTAACATCGCAACGTTTTTCCATCTTTTTAGTATTCTTTAGCCTTCTCTTTTTTCCCTACACCGTCGCGTGTCTAAGGAGTTATGACAGACAAGCACTTATGGACATCAGCACAGCGATTACACACAGAATTCCGGACTTTTTTGCCGAAAACCTTCCACCCAGCTGGGTGGGGGGAGGGGTTCCCTTTGTTCCAGATGGATCAACAACAAACCCAAGGCGACGGAAAAGACCTGGACGACGAGGTACAAGAGCGGGTCTCCTCGTAAGAACAACAAAACGTGGATATAAACCTGCACTGCCTTCAATCCTGCTAGCGAACTTAGATCTCTGTGTGAATCAAGAACAGTGACCACTATGGACGACTTACTAGCGCGCGTAAAGTATAACAGTGAGACAAGGAACACGTCCATTGTTGTTCTAACAGAGACGTGGCTAACGGAGTTAGCATCTGATTCTTCTATCACTCCTCCTGGCTTCACCGCGTATAGGAAGGACAGAGACCCTGTACTGAGCGGTAAGCAACGTGGGGGGGGAGTTTGTGCCTTGATCAACAACAACTGGTGAAAAAGATGTTAAAATCCTAGATAGTCACTGCTCACCAGACCTTGAACTTTTAATCATAGCCTGCCGTCCTTTCTACCTACCACGCGACTTCAGCATTGTGATTGTAGCCGTTGTTTACATTCATCCTGGAGCTAATAAGGACACAGCTATGAGGGAATTACACCAGGCGATCAGTGCACAAGAAAATCGCCACCCGGACTGCGCAGTCATCTGCCTAGGCGACTTCAACCGGACAGACTTAAAAAAGGTCTTTCCCAAATTCCACCAGCATGTCGCCTGCAGTACCCGTGGTGACAATATTCTTGACCACTGCTACACGCCCTTCAAGGATGGATACAAAGCTCTCCGCCGCCCACCGCTAGGAAGCTCTGACCACGACGCCATCCAGCTGCTACCTGCCTACAAACAGAGGCTAAAAAGGGAGCCGGTCGTTGAGAAGGAAATCCGAATCTGGTCTGAGGACACAGACGCTATGCTACAATCCTGCTTCTACCAGACTGACTGGGGGATGTTTAAGAACGCCGATGGGAATAACATCAACGAACTCTCAGACTCAGTCACTGGCTTTATCAGCAAGTGCATAGATGACATAGTCCCAAAAAAGACAGTTCGGATCTATCCCAATCAGAAACCATGGATGGACAGCGGAGTACGTGCACATCTGCATGAACGGGATGCTGGTTTCAAATCTGGCGACGTGGAAACGCGCAACACGACGCGCGCGGCCCTAAACAGCGCCATCAGGAAGGCGAAAAAGGCCTACACAAAAAAGATGCAAGACAAACTCAGCAATGGCGACATCAGGAGCACATGGCAGGCAGTACACACCTTGACAGACTGCAAAACAAGAACCAGAAGCGAGGTGAACCCGCCTGCCTCCCTCCCCAACGAACTGAACACTTTCTACGGCCGGTTTGAGATCAGCTCCAACCGCGGCAGCCAAGCGGGGCCATCAGCAGCACCAGCAGAGGAGAACCCTCTAACCATCTCGGAGAGAGAAGTGCGTACAGCCTTCACACGGGTCAACATCCACAAGGCAGCCGGACCTGATGGGATTCCAGGCCGGGTCCTTAAGACATGTGCAGACCAGCTGGCGGGTGTCTTCGCTGACATCTTTAACCTCTCCCTCTCCCTGGCTGTGGTCCCTGCAGGGTTCAAAATGTCAACCATTGTGCCCATTCCCAAAAAGGCCAAAGTGACATGCCTGAACGACTGGAGACCTGTTGCTCTCACCCCGATCGTCAGCAAGTGTTTCGAGAAACTGGTGAGGGAATACATCAGCTCCACGCTACCTGCCTCGCTGGATCCGTGGCAGTATGCATACCGCAAAAACAGATCCACCGACGACGCTATTGCCATGGCTCTCCACACCGTCCTCTCGCACATGGACAACAAGCTGCTGAAGGACAAATATGTACGTATGCTGTTCGTGGACTACAGCTCAGCATTCAACACCATTGTCCCAGCAATACTTGACAAAAAGCTCAGACACCTAGGGCTACACCCAAGCATGTGCGACTGGATACAGGACTTCTTGTCCAACCGACATCAGGTGGTGAGAATGGGCAGCATCACATCCGACCCCCTGACCCTCAACACCGGAGCACCCCAGGGATGCGTGCTGAGCCCTCTCCTCTACTCCCTGTACACGTATGACTGCATAGCCACACATGTCTCCAACACCATCATAAAGTACGCGGACGACACGACAGTGATAGGCCGAATCGTCAACAACGACGAGTCTGACTACAGAGAGGAGATCAAATCACTGGCACACTGGTGCCGGGAGAACAACCTCTCTCTTAACGTCGACAAGACCAAAGAACTGATCGTGGACTTCAGGAGGCCGCGGAGAGACCATGCGCCCATCCTCATCGACGGTGCTGCAGTGGAAAGGGTCAGCGAGTTCAAGTTCCTCGGAGTACACATCGAGGAGGACCTCAATGGGAGACGCACTCCACACACGTGAGGAAAAAGGATCAGCAGCGACTGTACTGGCTCCGCCGCCTGAAGAAGCTCGGAGTAGGACGTCGCATCCTCAGGCTGTACTACAACAGTTCTGTTGAAGGCATCCTAACAGGCTGTGTCACGGCCTGGTACGGGAACTGCACTGCCCGAGAAAAGATCAGCCTACAACGAGTAGTGCGATCGGCAGAGCGGATAATGGGAATCAAGCTCCCAGCGCTCCAGGAACTGTACAAAAAGCGGTGCGTGGTCAAAGCCAAGCGCATCATCAAGGACAAGCACCACCCAAGTCACAGACTGTTCAACCCCCTACAACGACCGCGACCGGGCAAGGGGCTCTACCGCAGTATCAAGAGTTCCACCACCAGGTTTTGGTATAGTTTCAATCCAGCTGCTGTCAGAATGCTGAATGGGGCATAAGCCTGGATGAGTTCAGCAGCCTGACAGCAGGCGGCGCAGACTTTTCTGGCTCTTCCTGAACACACCTGTGGATTATACCAGGGACAATGACTTGGACTTTAGCCCCCCCTCGGACACACCTGTGGACTACACCAGGTACAAATGACTTTTTGTTGCACTCCCTCATGGAGCTACTTGCGGATTATACTAGGGTCAGTCCACTCTAGGTGGACACGCACTGACCTTTTGCACCTTAATCCCTTGTATAACGCACTGACTTTTTTTTTTGTCTTTTTTTATTGTGCTCCTTTTCCTCTAAGCACCTTAACGTCCATTGTCTATCATGCACAGTATAAGTATAACATGCACAGTATACAATACATTGCTGCTATGCTCAGGCACCTTAGTTTAGTTTTTTTAGTTTTTTTTATTATCTCAGGTAATTTGTAAATATGTAGATAACTTGTCTGGCCTTCTGTTGCTCTCTTGTTTTGATCTCCTTCCCACCTGCCCCCCACCCTCTTCTTCTCCCCCCCCCCTCTTCTTTCTATGGAAACTAACGTTGC
The DNA here is from genome assembly GCF_963280865.1 of Gymnoscopelus braueri. NCBI lineage: Eukaryota > Metazoa > Chordata > Actinopteri > Myctophiformes > Myctophidae > Gymnoscopelus > Gymnoscopelus braueri. The sequence goes on along the minus strand of NC_137611.1, from coordinate 54,821,618 downwards.
GATGGGAACGATGTACAAAAAAGAATTTCACCCACTTTTTTACCTTGTAAACCTGTGATGTGACAATAAAACTGATTCTGATTCTGATTCTGAGCTGTTTGGTTGCTACTATATATGTCTATGAATTGAATACCAAGGACCCCAATGGAAACAAGACTTTTTTGGACGGACCTTTTAGACAAAGTATTATAAATGTAATTGTGCTGTTTAAATTTGTTTTGCCTAGTAAAATATTCAATCAATCAATCAAACCAAACTTTAACCAGGCATTTGTGGCTTTCATGGCTGGATGTGTCATTCACTTGGCATCTTGAGCTGTGAGCTGTGTGACACACACACGTGGCCCTCATTTATCAACGCGGCGCAGCCCAAATAATGGGCGGACGGCGAGATCACCGCACCTTTCGGCATTTATCAATATATCCTGACGTGGGCTTCATCCTACCTTACGCTGAAATATCACGTCTGGTAGAGACCAGTTGTTGACTTTGGCTGCGCCCGTTTATTCCATTCTAGACCTGCAGAGCAGCATTGTCTGACTGTCTGACAGGCACCTGGACACATAATAATAATAATCTACAGTAATAAATAATCCCTGAGATTAGTCAGTTGATTCGCGGAGCCCTGCTTCAACATTTCGCCGTTTCTTTTTTTCCCGGCTGTTTGCCCCCCCCCCCCCCCAAGGTTGGTGCCCTGTGCTTCAGCACCTCAAGCCCGTTGTGGCCCGTTGGATAAGCCACCACTGTCTGCAAGCTCACAACGGGTCGCATCGCAACGCGTTGTGAGCTTGTAGATCTGCTATTTTCAAAAAATACGAGCGCATTTTCGGGACTCTCGAACATCTTTTGATGGACAGTGAGGTGTACAAACTTACAGTAGCTTGTCCTATGGTATGGAGTTATGTCATAGAGAGTTATGTAGGCTACAACCTGGCTGGGTTAAGGATATAAACCCGACGCTCCAATCTCTTATTAACGTGGCAGCACGGGATCACTGCAGCCTGCCCGAGTCTGACTGCTTTATTTTAGTGTAACTTGAACGGGCACTGCTCGGTATGGGGTAAATAAATTAATATGCAAATGTATCCATTCATGGCGATGTGATTGGTATCATAATATGTCATTCATGTAGGCTACAAGCCTACGTGACAAAGATTGTACCGCTACGGATTACATGAAAGACACAGTTGGGCGTGTGTGTGTGTGTGTGTGTGTGTGTGTGTGTGTGTGTGTGTGTGTGTGTGTGTGTGTGTGTGTGTGTGTGTGAGGGAGAGAGAGAGAGGCGTGTGCGTGTGTGTGACTTGACAGGCAGCGAGGCGAGGCGAGCCGGTGAAACTCTTTCTTTTCGGTTCTTCATGTCGTAAAATCGGGGTGTTTCCAGAATATTTAAGGGCGTGTTATTTAAATGACGCTCGGTTTGAGCCGTGACATTTATCAAGGCTGGGACCAAATGTACGCTCGGATCGGCTGTGTAGGATTCGTTGATAAATGTGACTTTGACGTTGGCGTACGGCCGAATATATGGAAAAATATACGCCGGTTTATACGCTGCGTAGATAAATGAGTTCTAGATGCTTTGGTCTACGGCCACTCTGTAGAGAAATGTACAATGTGGTGCAGTTTCTCTTTTGTATTTCTTTGCATATTAATGATGCCTATGCATATTGATTGATTGAGTGATTGATTGATTGAATACTTTATTAGTCAAAAAATGTAATAGCACAGAGGTACAGTAAAACATTTAGAAAACATTTATTTCAATATATTATATTGACATGATATTTTTTGCCAGGATTATCATATAGTTAAAATACGTACTGAGGTGTGGGTGGTCTTCAGGATCCTACTGTTTAATAGAAATGTCCCTGGCTGAGTCTGGAGAGTTCATCTTCACCTGCAGTCTGGACTCCACACACTGGTCTGAAATGAACACATTGAATAATTACTTTAATTACTGGAGACCCAGCAGTGGTTTAAAAAAGTAAAGATTGCAGAATGTGAAGGCAAAATAGCCTAAGTCAACTTTCCAAAATATGAATATTGGGTTCAAAGATTGTGGGATTTATACATTAGGGAAGTAATCACACTTAATTTAAGATTAGACAAGGAAATAAATGTATCAAAAGATGGACTCCTGCAATGCAAACAATGGTCTAGACTCTAAAGTAAATAAGGTTAAAGTATCTCTGTTGGTTCATAGTGGAGTCCCACTTTGGCCACGCCCCCATCTCAGAACTCCGCTGCATTGAGAGGGCTTTCAGACTGAATAATGGAGTGAAACGAAATGAAAATTCAGGCTGAGTGTCAGGCTATGTGAGTGGCCTAAAGGTGGATAATTTGAGCACCAAAATCAGTAAGATCAGTAATCAGAAGATCCTTGCTGGGTGCATTAAAGAAAAAATAATCTGCATTCAGTCACAGTTGGCACTGTGTGCAGTGGAAAAGGCCACATGACCAGAAACAATCATCCAGACTATGGATGTGCATAACTGACTAATTTATAAAGAAAACATTCTACTGTTCTGGCAATTTTTCTTTGAAAGCGCAATATTTTATTTGTAATAACTACCATTACTGTTATATCCTATTCAATTTTTATTGTATCTAATTCCACACTGTTGAAGCACAACTAGCAACTGTAAGCTAGAAAAGAGGAAGAAAGAGAGAGACAGTGAATGAAACGTACCGAGGTCTGGCTGGTCTTCGGGCTCCGCCTGTTTCATTGAAACGGGTCTGGCTGGGTCTGGAGAGTTCATCTGCACCTGCAGTCTGGACTCCACAGAGTCTGGAATGAAACAATTAAAATCCCAGAGGAGTTTAGGATTAATTAAGAAGAGAAAATCCTCTTATACTCAACTTCAACAATAACATACAGCAACTTAAGGAAGGAGTAACTTACTTTTTCATAGAACACTTCAATTATAATTCATAACCTTTTACACTTCCAAGTATACATACACATATATCAACCCTGGCCCGTTTTCACTTCAATATGTTTTGCAGTCATTAATATTTTGTGGAGAATTAAGAAATATCTTCATGTAATCCTCTCTCTGATAGATGTTCTCTCTTTAAGGCAAGTAGAACGATTTTGTTTTATTATTAGGAAAATAATTCTAAATTATTTAGTCATGAATTGTGCAAATGAAATACTAATAATATTAATATAAACAATACAAACTTTTTACTAACATAAAATGTGTACTGTAACATTGGGGGGTAATTTCTGATGTTCAATTAAATTCAATTCAATTTTATTAAAGTGTCAAATCACAACAAGTTGTCTCAAGACACTTTACATGTAGAGAAGAGACCCGACATCCCACCCTGAGCAAGCAATTTTGCGACAGTGGCAACGAAGAACTCCCTCTTAACTGGAAGAAACTTCAGGCAGACCCTAGGCTCTAGGGTGGCGGCCTTCTGCCTCGACCGTGTCGGGGGAAAGAAGAGAGAGAGAGGGAGAGACAGACAGAGGAGAGACAGAAAGAGATACAGTGCAAGTAGTAACAATAACAATAGTAGCAAATATAATAGTGTAAGATAGTATATGATAATATAATATAGTACAGCAATAGTGTGTATGCAGTATATAATGGTATAATATAAGAATGTTAAGATAATATACAGTATAGTGTAGTGGTATAGTGTAGTGTAGTAGAAATCCACGGTCGTGCTCCATGGAGAGGCCCGGTCCGCAGTCACAGTATTGAGCCGCAGCTGGGGGTCCGTAGTGACAGTCCATGGACGTGGGAAATAAAAGAAACTCCGGGGAGCGGGTCCCCGGTTGTAGAATTAGTGGCAGGCCTTACTAGAGCGTGAATCCGTACAGGGTTAATTACGATTGTACCAATGGGACACAAACCCACACAACCAAAGGGAGGACGAGAGGAGAGTGGAAAAAGGGGGGAGGTGGGGAGGGGGGGGGGGAGAGAGGATGACTATAGGGTGACTGAGTCTATACACTTCGGCTATAGGCTTTATCATAGAGAAAGGTTTTTAGTCTAGTCTTAAATATACAGAGTGTGTCTGCTTCACGGACTGAGACTGGGAGAAGGTTCCACAGCTGAGGTGCCTGAAACTTAAATGCTCTGCCTCCTGTTCTAACTTTTTTGGGGTTTCCTGGAGCCGTAAGCATTTTTTCATACTGTGGACGCAATGGTGTTCTGGCTGGTTTATAGGGCTCGATGAGTTCTTTGAGATATACTGGTGCCTGTCCGTTGAGAGCCTTGTATGTGAGGAGGAGAACTTTAAACTCTATTCTGTATTTAACCGGGAGCCAGTGCAAAGAGGCCAATGAAGGAGTTATATGATCTCTTCTTCTGGTTCCTGTCAGTATGCGCGCAGCGGCATTCTGGACTAGCTGCAGGCTATTTAGGGACTTACTTGGGCAGCCTGATAATAAAGCGTTGCAATAGTCCAACCTAGAAGTAACAAATGCGTGAACAAGTTTTTCTGCATCATTTTGGGACAGAATGTGCCTAACCTTTGCAATATTACACAGGTGAAAAAAGGCATTTCTTGAAATTTGTTTTATGTGGGACTGAAAGGACATATCTTGGTCAAACGTGACTCCCAGATTCTTTACAATGGCCCTGGAGGTCAAGGTAATACCATCTAGGGTAAAATTCTTATCGGCTAATTTATCTCTGAGGTGCTTAGGGCCAAGTACAATAACTTCAGTTTTGTCCGAGTTGAGGAGTAGGTAATTACGGGTCATCCAACTCTTGATGTCTATAAGACATGCTTGAAGTTTAGCCAGTTGATCTGTTTCATCTGGCTTCATCGATAGATATAATTGTGTATCATCTGCATAACAGTGGAAATGTATAGAGTGTTTCCTAATTATCTCACCTAAAGGAAGCATATATAGAGTAAATAGTATTGGTCCAAGTACAGAGCCTTGTGGGACTCCGTATTTAACCTTTTCGCGTAATGAGGGTGTATCGTTAACGCTTACAAATTGAAATCTGTCAGACAGATAGGACTCAAACCAGTTCAATGCAGCACCCTTAATGCCAACCAAATGCTCTAGTCTCTGTAACAAAATATGGTGATCAATAGTATCAAATGCAGCACTGAGGTCCAACAAAACCAGTACAGAGAGAAGGTTGTTATCGGATGCAATCAGGAGGTCATTTGTGACCTTCACCAATGCCGTCTCAGTGCTATGGTGTGCTCTGAATCCTGACTGAAAAGCTTCAAATAGCTTATTGTTATGTAAAAAGTCACATAACTGCTTGGCGACTGCTTTCTCAAGGATTTTAGAGAGAAATGGGAGGTTCGATATAGGTCTATAGTTAGCCAAAATGCCTGAGTCGAGAGTAGGCTTTTTGAGGAGAGGTTTGATGACAGCTACCTTAAAGGACTGTGGTACGTAGCCCATCACCAGAGACATATTGATCATATCGAGTAGGGATGCACCAACCGGGGTCAGGACCTCTTTAAGTAATCTAGTTGGGACTGGATCCAAGAGACAGGTCGTTGGTTTGGAAGATGTGATCATTAAAGTGAATTCGGAGAGCTCGACCGGAGAGAAACTGTCCAAATATACACTGTGTCGCACAGCCACTTCTGAGGATACCACATCGGAGGGTGGTCCAGCAGGGGCCGAGAGCAGTAGGTTATCAATACTATCTCTGATAGTATTGATTTTACCATTGAAAAAATTCATGAAATCATTGCTGCTAAGGGATATAGGAATACGCGAATCAGTAGAGTCATGACTTTTTGTCAATTTGGCTAGAGTGTCAAAAAGGAACCTATGGTTGTTTTTGTTTTCCTCTATTAAAGATGTTAAGCTTAGACTTTAGTAGGACCAGCTACAAATTTCAGACAGGTGCTCTTTAATGGTGGTTTTGAAGGAGGGTAAGAATTCACCCTTTTTTAAAGTGAATCCTGCGATATATCTCGATATTGAAAGCAGCTGGGGCTACTGTGGCCGTGAGGCCATGTCATTTTTCGAGGGGCACGCGGCCAAAGAGAGGGCCATGGCCGTCGTGGGCACCGTGAAATTCCTGCCCTGATCATAGCCATTACATTGAGTGTATAAACATCATAAGTAATACAAAATGCATGCAAAGTATTGTCCTTAGTTAACCGATTATTTAATAATTCAAATAGTGCCCCATTCATTGTGCATGTAATCTAACACATCAATATGACATTAAATCATAATATAAAAACTAAGATTCTAGAAAAACTGTTCTACCTTACAATTACAATTGATATGGTTTACATGGTCATTTATATAGCTTAAGGGACTGTTCAATGGAGTTCAATGGACAGGTGGCGCCACATTGGGAGGTTTTCATTTGTTACTTTCAATGGTGTGACGTTACATTCTCTTTCTGTTATAGTATAAATGAATAAGACCAAAATAAATTTAAAATACCTCAAGGTAAAACAATTATAAATATTCTTTTTACGTACACTTAAAAACTATGTGTTGTGAGGTTTTAAAAGAAGAAAACAAAAGAGCTGGGATATGTCTCCAAAAGACGAGTCCTAATGGAAATTTATGTTGACAGGAGCAGTATAAATATCCATTATATTTTTACTTGTCTATCCAACTCCTTGACAACATACAGCTGTTTAATTTGATCCTCCCAGTGAAGTTATTTATACTGGACATTTTTTGCCTTGGTGTGAATGCACTGATGTCTTATAAAGCACTTAACTGACTGAAACTCTCACACTGTTAACACATTGGGTGCCCGAATTTTATAATAACAGATTACGTGTGGACACGATAGTGTCTCTTCAGGTTAGATAACTGAATGAAACTCTTGTTACAATGTTTACAGAGAAAAGGTTTTTCTCCAGTGTGGACACGCTGGTGTGTCTTGAAGAAACCTGACTGACTGAACCTCTTGTCACAATGATGACACTGGAAAGGTTTTTCTCCAGTGTGGACACGCTGGTGTTTCTTCAGGTCAGATGACTGAATGAAACGGGGTCATACCTATGTTCCCCGGACCTATGTTCCCCCACTAAGGTTATGGTTAGGGTTAGGTTTAGGTTAGGTCCTATATTCCCCGCTCTCCTAGGAAAGCGGGGAACATAGAACCTGACTTTTGTTACAATGTTTACAGTGGAAATGTTTCTCTCCAGTGTGAATACGCTGGTGTGTCTTGAACAGGGGTGTAATGCTCACTGGACGGCCTTGCATGCCGTGCCGGAACCTATTTGACCAGGAGCACACGCAGGCACACGCATAGATTTAAAACTACTTTAAATTTGCACCTCGACAAAGTTTTCAAAGGCTCCCAACTCACACCTAGCGAATTAACATAGGAATAAGCCTAGATGCATATCAATTGTCCATTGTGTGACTTGCAGTGTAGGTGTTAAGCGACGTGCGCGTCACGTCATTGAAATAGAGTGCAAGAACATAATGAGCATTGCATGCCTGGTCTTGAAGGAACCTAACTGACTGAACCTCTTGTTACAATGTTTACAGTGAAAAGGTTTCCCTCCAGTGTGGACACGCTGGTGTGTCTTCAGGTTACCTGACTCACTGAAACACTTGTTACAATGTTTACACTGGAAAGGTTTTTCTCCAGTGTGGATACGCTGGTGTGACTTCAGGTCATATGACCGAATGAAACTCTTGTTGCATTGTTTACAGTGGAAAGGTTTCTCTCCAGTGTGAATACGCTGGTGTTTCTTGAAGGAACCTAACTGACTGAACCTCTTGTTACACAGTTTACAGTGGAAAGGTTTTTCTCCAGAGTGGACACCCCGACTTGTCTCCCCCCAATCATCACTGTCTTCAGTGACTTCACTGTCAGATTCAAGCTTAACTTCAACTTCAGAGCAGTCTGAAGAGGTGTTTTCATCAAATTCACTTTTCACTACTAGTAATGTCAACATTGACCCAACAGGCTCCTCTGGTCTTTGAAGTAGCTCCTCCTGTTCCTTTTTAATCTGTGGAGGCTCTGGTTTCTCCTGGAACAGACTGGGGCTCCTCTCCTGATCAGGAGAAACCTCCTCTTTACACACAACCATGTGCGGGATGTCTAGGAGCAGAATAATAACATGATAGTCAACACTGCATTCATAAAATGTAAATACATTTTTGTATCTTCCAAGTAGGGATGTTTTTTTTTATTATTTTTTAAATAAGTTACAGGAGTTCTTACTTGCAGATAAATGAGACAGACTCCAGTCACTTTCAAATTAGAGCACTGCAGAGGGCAGGTGTGTGTGTAAAGCTTAGTAGGCAAAGCTATTGCCTACTAAGACAGACCAAACAGTTACTAAATAAGAATCTGTGTTGGGGGCTATGCACAAAAAAGGTTTTCAAATAAGTACTGCTTAACTCCCAAATGGTGTGGACAGCAGACTTGCAAAGAAAATAAATCCAAGACACTGAAATTTTGAGCAAGGCAACAATATGACCAACGTGTATGGACCTAAAAGGTCTTCATCAGGGTCTTTTTCTGGGGCTAATTTCACAAACCACTGTACCGATCATCGCCACTTTTCTTGTGCATGCTGCCAGTAGGCAAGCAAGTATTTTTTACATGTGCTGAAAGTCATGGTCATGTTTCAGTTTCTTACAGATTATTTAAGTGCAGCCTGTAAGCTTTCTAGTGACTTGCCATGCACTGAAATCTATAAATAGTTAAAGAAGATATACTTATTTGAATGTTATTAACCACTTAAAGACCAGATGAAATGGCTTTTTGCAACCATATTTTAACCTAATTGCTCTGAGCCAATCACAGCTGAGTTTTCCAGCTCAGTATTACAACAAAGCTACACAAAGCGTACATATGTGTTTTAAAGTATGTGATCTAAACTCGTTGCGTTGTACAATGCAACAAGGTGAATTAAGTGCATGTTACTGCATTGGCTATTTCTCACCTCAAATGTTTTTGGAAACATTTAATGTATTGTTTATAACATAATTAATAACTCACCATTCGGCCATCCTCTTTGTCCAGATTCAACAGAGCAGCACTGCCCTCTAGAATCTAGAATATGCTAATGAATCATAGCTGTTTGAAAGACTACTTGACAAGTGCTTAAAGAGGTGGTGCCATGTTTTTGCACTTTTTCTGTTTTTCATGTGTCTATGAGGTTGATAGAACTTCATTAAGGCCCCCGCTGGTGGTTTTAAGGTGTTTCATGTCTTCTCTGACTATTTGGAGTTTTTTCCTGGAGGCTGAAACCTTGAGAGTCAAACGTGCCAATCCAAAAACAGCGACATACTGACGTAACAATGCCCATACCCACCCACCGCACCTCCCCTCATTATCATTGTCATTTATACTACAACCTTTTGTGGGCGGAGCTGCCTCAAACACACGTGTGTGACCATGGCAGGTTGTTCTGTGCCTAACTGCTGTGTGACAGCTATCAAACAGTTGTTTCACACTTTGCCCATTGACACGGACAAACGTGATCAATGGCTTCATTTCATTTATAAAGACAGGATTTTTCCCTCAGCCCCCTCTACCAGGCTTTGGGTGTGTAGTTCCCATTTTGTTGATGACTGCTTCACCAACTTAGTGCAAGTCAATATGGGATTGCAAACAGGAAAGTACTGAAGCCAGGTTATATTCCGACGATTTATCCTGGAGACACAGAAAGCAGCACCTCAGGAGCGTTACCGGTAAATTAAAACATCCGCCAGCCCCAATAAAATGATTTAGGAGCATGAATCGGTTTGACATAGCCTTGTGTCTGTGACCTCCCCCACCGTTTAGTTGTGGGATTTAGTTCAGCGTCAATAAGATCGCTTCTGAACATCGTATGGAAAATGTAACGGTAGTCGCGGTAACCTACAGTCGTCTGTTGTTACGACGGTGTGAAATAATTAATGGATGGGTTGAAACAACCTTTTAAATCTGGGTTTTGTGCCGGTCTGCGACTCTGCGTTGAATTCAACGTGCCGAGACAGTGCTGGTCGTGAACGCGCATCGCCGTTTAACATGGCGTAGAGTTAGATCAGGGACGAGCCTCCATGTTAATTCAACGCAGGCTGCCAACAAACTAAGATTTTAAACGGTTGTTTGAGCCCATGGATGCGTTGTTTCACGCCGTCGGAACAACAGACATATGTAGGTTACGGCGCCTAGCTTTAGATTTTTCATACGATGTTCAGAAGGTAAAACATTTACATTAAATCGGCAGAACATACCGACGCGGGCGGGACCAACTCGAGTCATACAGTCTCAGCCAACGTTAGGGTCGCTAGAGCTAGTTCAGTTGGATTAGATACATAGCGTGATTGTTTGTCAATATAATAAAAAATAGACGAATTATCTGTGCCTCTGCAAACAGAAGTGTATTATCAAGGTGGAAATGGCTCTGAATACATTATGAGAGCATCTAGTTAGACGTTTTATTTGCATATGCCTACTGTAATATAGCTTATATTCAGTGGTGTAAAGTAACTAAGTAAATGTACTTAAGTACTGTACTTAAGTACAATTTTGAGGTATTTGTACTTTACTTGAGTATTTCCAATTTCCAATACTTTTACTTCTACTCCACTACATCTCAGAGGCAAATATTGTACTTTTACTCCACTACAATGATTTGAAAACTTTAGTTACTAGTTACTTTTCAGATATAAATTATGATATAATGAAACATACGTTAACCACTTTAACCCTATTTTATACGAAGGCTATTTGAAAATAGCAGATCTACAAGCTCACAACGCGTCGCATTGCGACGCGTTGTGAGCTTGTAGATCTGCTATTTTCAAATATTTAGTACTTTTACTTTTGGTACTTTAAGTACATTTTGATGCCAATACTTTTGTACTTTTACTCAAGTACATTTTTTATTCTGGACTTTTACTTGTAACAGAGTATTTTTATATTGCAGTGTTGGTACTTTTACTTAAGTAAAGAATTTGAGTACTTTTTCCACCACTGCTTATATTTCCATTTTCTAGTAAGGGGATGTATGGAAAAGAATACATAGCCCATTTAAATGGGAATGTCAGGTTGAAGGAATACAAATGCATTGTAATGATAGTAAAATGTGTGCAGTGATGCTATAAATAATGTCACTGATGTAATGGATACCATAGTCATTGTAAGATAAAGTTCTACTTGGATCACAGGATATTGAACATCACCATGGCACATCTGTAAGAATGTATGACAACTGATGGTTCTGTTTAAAGGACAACTTTAGTTTTTTACAACCAATGTTTATGTTTTAGATTGTAATTAAAGTAAATAAAAGATGAGTGTTAAAATGTTTTAATTTACTGCTTTCTATAGTTTTAGCAATTTTTGCGATCTTTTTTACAGTGGGGGGAGGCATTCTGTCCGGTGGCTAAATATGTATTTTTTTACACAATAACCCTGCGTTTTCTTTATTATTATTTACAGTAGCTCTTCTAGCCCCCAATATTAATCACATCTGGCCATCAAAGACCACCGTACCTTTTTTTTTGTGTAAAAAAGGCATATTTAGCCACCGGACAGAATGCCCCCGCCCACTGTAAAAAATATCGCTAAAATTGCTAAAACTATAGAAAGCAGTAAACGAAAAAGAAATAACACTCATCTTTTATTTACTTTAATTACAAGCTAAAATATAAACCTTGGTTGTAAAAAAACTAAGTTGTCCTTTTTTAAGCCTTTTATTTATCCGTTGCACACATGAGCATTTGGGATTTGAGCAAAGGGTTGATGAGGCTTTCCGGTTATGGAGTAGTTCTTCTTCTTCCTCCTCATCTTCATCTGAACCAGATTCAGGTTCAAACATATATGGCTGTATTTGTCCAATTTGTCCTCCTGCCATTTTGTAAACAAATGGGCAGAACCATGGGCAGTCCTTTAGTGATAAGGGGGAAGGACTAGGACAGGTGGGTGGTCTTATAGGAGGAGGCGGAGGGACTGGATTAGATGGGTGGTGCTAAGTGAAACCAGGTATACTTAATGAACTGGTGGGTGTGTCTACATAAAAACAACATTTTAACACTTACTGTACACTTTTTTTTTTGAAAAAAAAATCCTTACATAATAATAATACCTTATGATCAGGTTTTAGGGTTGAAAAATATCATGGCACTCCATCTTTAATATAACATATTGAAATGGGTTGGAGTGTCCGCCCTGAGATTGGGAGGTTTCAATCCCCCGGCCGGGTCATACCAAAGACTATAAAAATTGGACCCATTGTCTCCCTGCTTTAGCCTGCGTTGGCGGTCTGCAGAAGACACATGATAATGTGAATTCACGTGACTAAGATGGTTTACCAGGCTATCCCTGCTTGGCACTCAGCCTCAAGGCTTGGACTGGGATAAGTCCCTGTGACATACAAGCGTCTTGTCCAGGGGTTGTACTTGTACATCAAGCCGCCTCATGCCTCAGAAACAGGAGATAAGCTCCTGGCCTATGGGCCACATGGCTCGGGAATAATTGGTTCTCAAGGCTACCTACTTACCTGAGGATGTAATCTCATATTATGTTTTGTTATTATTCTGTGGGTTGATGAAAGTTGGGGCAAACGCTCACCCCAAAACATGATTTATGATTCTGTGCCTATCGGTACATAACTCGGACGGCGCTGAGTCGGCTCAAGCGAACTTCGCAACTTTCGGCACGGCAACTCGCTCGATTTAGCTTGCGGTGGTTCCTCTAGTGGCTCCAGTTTGCTTGAGACGGCGCGCCTCCGACGCGGTCCTAAACTATACTTTATACAAAACACCTACTGAGCCTCGTGGGTAGGTCAGTATCTCACCTACTTAGACCAACCAATAGTCTGATTAAACGTGATAATGTACCATTCAATGCATTGACAGCATCCGAAATGGGTGGCAGGGTTGACTCTATACTCTATATACTTACTCTTTCTCGATTCTGTGGGTGGTGGTGCATGGCCGTTCTTAGTTGGTGGAGTGATTTGTCTGGTTGATTCCGATAACGAACGAGACTCCGGCTTGTTAACTAGTTTCGCGGCCCCGTGTGGTCGGCGACTAACTTCTTAGAGGGACAAGTGGCGTTCAGCCACACGAGAAGGAGCAATAACAGGTCTGTGATGCCCTTAGATGTCCGGGGCTGCACGCGCGCCACACTGAGCGGATCAGCGTGCGTCTACCCTTCGCCGAGAGGCGCGGGTAACCCGCTGAGCCCCGCTCGTGATGGGGATTGGGGATTGAAATTATTCCCCATGAACGAGGAATTCCCAGTAAGCGCGAGTCACCAGCTCGCGTTGATTAAGTCCCTGCCCTTTGTACACACCGCCCGTCGCTACTACCGATCGGATGGCATAGTGAGGTCCTCGGACGGGCCCCGCCGGAGTCGTTCGCGTCCCCGGCGGAGCGCTCGGAAGACGCCCGAACTTGACTATCTAGAGGAAGTAAAAGTCGTAACAAGGTTTCCGTAGGTGAACCTGCGGAAGGATCATTACCGTTCTGTCCGGCACCCTCGCGCGGGGGTCTGGAGGCACGAAAACCCTCGCCGCGGTCCGCGGCCGGGCGGGTGATCCGGTGGTGATGCGGTGCGCCTGGCTCTATTGAGAGATAGAGCCTAGCCGGCAGCTCAGACTGGTTGTGGTGGCCGTTCGCCCCCGGGCGGGGAGCCGGCCGGGTGTCCTCCCGTTCGCGGGGTGGGCCCCGGTTGGCCACCCTAGCCCGACCGCGGCGGTCATCGCAAAAGCCCGCAATCCTCACTCCGACCATTCCTGCTTTTGGGACGTGAAAGGATACGTGTTATACTGAGCCCGGCGGGCGTACGGCGTTCATCGTCTCTCCCCCCTCGAAAAGCTTAAGTGTCATTCTTGGCTCTGCGCCGCGTTGTGCTGACAGGTTGCCCGTGTGCTCTGCGCCGGCTCCCAGCTCTGTTGGCGCCCGGCTTTGGAGTCGTGAAAACCTTAAGTGTTATTCTTGGGCGGGCGGGCGTTCATCGTCTCTGGTCTCTCCCCCCTCGGGCTCTGGCCCCGGGGCGGGGCGTCTCCGGTCGGAACCAATAAACTCAAGGCCCGCCCGAACGGACGGACGGGCCTGCCTCACAAGTACCCAACTCGCCTCTCTCCTCCGGAGGGTCGTCGGGGGGTTCAATGTCCGCAGCCCGGCCCGCCTCGG
>NC_137611.1:54745063-54802563 GCF_963280865.1 Gymnoscopelus braueri | reverse complement strand
TCCACCTCCGCACCCAGGGACGGCTGTCGGAGCAGCGAGGTGTCGGAGCAGCGAGGCGTCGGAGTAGCGAGGCGGAGCCCTATTAAGTGGCAACACTCTGAGCCCCCCACCTCACGTCTAAAATACACTTTTTGGGCAGAAAAGAAAATATTTCACCGGAAGGACGAATCTGGTCAATAGGAAAATTACACTGACCAGATCAGTAGAAGGCACTGTGGAGTAACAGTGCCACCGGTGAAATATTTTCTTTTCTGGCCAAAAAGTGTACTTTAGACGTGAGGTGGGGGGCTCAGAGTGTTCCCACTTAGTAGAGTAAGCTTTCAACTCCATATAACCGTCTTTGTTTTGGTGAGTAGCAAACGTGTATTGTTTATTTTTTACTACAGACGAGAGGTTGCGCAACCACGGTGTGAGGGGAAAGGCTTGAATGTACCATAGCGTTAAGGAGAACTCCTTCTAAAGGTTAGGGTTCATCTTCCAGGGAGCATGCATACGCAGAGCAAGTTTCATAGCAATCTGTCCATTAGACTTTGAGACATCTTGTGTGTGAGTGGCCTAAAGGTGGAGCATTTGGGCACCAAAATCAGTAAGATTCATCCTTGCTGGGTGCATTAAAGGACTATTTACTGTAACTGTTGGAAGAAGCTGCATTCAGTCACAGTTGGCACTGTGTGCAGTGGAAAAGGCCATATGACCAGAAACAATCATCCATACCATGGATGTGCATAACTGCCATATTTATAAATACAACATTCTACTGTTCTGGCAAAGTTTCTTTGAATGCATTTCAATATTTATTTTTTTATAAATACCATTACCGTTATATCCTATTCCATTTTTATTGTATCTAATTACACACTGTTGAAGCAAAAATAATTCCACTGCCAAAGTATTGTCTGTGTATGTGACAATAAACACCTTGAAGCTAAAGGGGAAGAAAGAGAGAGACAGTGAATGAAACTTACCAAGGTCTGGCTGGTCTTCAGGTTCCTCCTGTTTCATTGAAACGGGTCTGGCTGGGTCTGGAGAGTTCACAGAGTCTGTAATGAAACAATTAAAATCCCAGACGAGTTTAGGATTAATTAAGAAGAGAAACTCCTCTTATACTCAACTTCAACAATAACATACAGCAACTTAAGGAAGGAGTAACTTATTGTGTTAATAACTTGTCAACTAAATATAAGTTAAAGATAAAGACACAGATTAAAATATATCTTATCTTCTCCCAAACCTTTAAAGTATAATTAACCCCTAAACCAATATCTTGTTTCCGCCATACCATTGCCTTTAGGGAGAGGAAAACTCACGTCCCTCCACCCCTACAATAAGGCGGCACAAAAGATTCTTAGTTATATCCCTCAGGACCTGTCTACAAATGCAGGGCTGGCAACATCCTGAAAGCAGGAGTGGGAGTCAGCTGGGCCCACACGTCTCCACCATTACATTCGGGACCTGGCAGATGGAGTTGAAGAATAAGATCTACCACGCCGGCAATGGACCCTGCTGAACCACCTATGCACTGGGGTCGACCGCTTCAAATCGTCTACGAAGAAGTGGGACCTGGCGGACAGCACAGCATGCAAGTGCGGGGAGCTTGAGCGAACACCTGTCACCTGCGTAGACCACCTTCAGAGGCCGGCCTCTTCCGAGTGGGACCCGAGACTGCATCCACATCTAAACTAATCCATGAGTCCAATTGTTATGCCCATAGTAGCCTAACTTCTGACAGGCAAGGCCAAGACACTCTTGTCTTTGTGAGAGTAGCAAACTTTGAGTCTCACTCTCAGGCTTTTATTTTGCCATAGGAACTTGACATGTATGTCTATACAGGAATATGATTGTATACATACTGGGACAGAAAAGCTGTGAAAGATTTAAAAAGAAACAGCCACGGCAATACATTCATCCTGATAGTTTCAACCTGCCAACCAAATCCCTTTTGACCTGAGAAATGTGTTAAATGAGGTGACGGGGTGCGCCCCGAGGCTTGCTGAAGTCTCAAGTGTAAGTCTCTGTCACATTTGGAGGAGAGAAGAGTGTGCGGACTCCTCTCTCATCCACATGTGCTACTTTTCGTCCATGCACCTGTCTTAATACAGTATTTGGATCTGCGTGCACCACTCGAACAGTCTCTGTCACATTGGCACACCCCATAATGCTATAATAATCTATAACAAAATAGAAAGCTAACAACAACTGAATTCAAAGGGGCTAACACCCAATGTGTATGTCTCAAAGCGTGGAACCATTAAAACTCTGGCTATGTCTTTCAGATGTATTTCTTTTTTTACCATTGAGACTGCGGACAGAAAAATGGCGTCAGAATCTAAAATAAAGTGGCCGTAGAGGCGTGACCATGCCGTATTACTCCAGAAATTCTTCTGCAACTTTGCTCTCACTCTATTGGCCACAGGGAATGATTATGCCCCAAAAGGAGTAAATATGACTACTGTATTTGAGAGGAATATAATAATGACTCTGGGAAAAATACTCTCCAGTTTGATTGAACATGTTGACGTTAATTGTATATTGTATATATAATTGTACATACAATACAGTGGTACTCAAAGTGGGGTCCAGGGACATTCAGGGTTCCTTGTGGGTTTTCCAAATGGACCCTTACAGGTCTGTAATTCTGAGAGTGTAGGCTACCATTCATACACTCAGAGTTATTAAAGGGATCCTTGCAATTAAAAAACTTTAAGAACCACTGATATACTCGAATACTTCCCTGTAGGCCTTGTAAGGTGGAAGAACCAGAAAATCTTTTCTGTGGAATGTGCAATTCATCAAAGAATGATGTGTGTCAGGTCACAAGACAGCTAACATCACACAGATGCCAGTCTACAGGTAAAAACATTGGTACTCAATCTCTAAATCTGGATTGTGACTGGACTGGATCGGTTACATAACTGAGATAACATAGGATTTTTATCTGAGGTTATGCAAGGTTCTTTGGGCTTAACACCCTCCCACAATGAAGAAATATAAAAAGATGAATAAATATTTAAATGTAATGATTCTGTTTGCAACAGAATTAGACAGTAGCCAAATAATTTTACATAAAGAATGAATGAGACATTGTTATGTGTTGCTTCAATAATAAGATTTTTTTTATTGTACTTCTTTTAGTCCTATTATGAGAGTTATTAAAACATTCTAATCCTTTATCTCAGTGGCTCTCAAACTTTTTCATGTCAAGGACCCCCAAATATATTTAGCTGTGGACCCCCATCTGAAAATAGTTTGTGCCAGGGACCCCATACAAGATTGTGGTTGTTAAAATGTTCAACAAATAATAAAAAAAAAATCAATTTCTTTATAGATTTCTTTGAAAATAGAAGAACTACAAGCTTGTGTTGAGAGCTTGTAGATCGGCTATTTTCAAATAGTATAGCCTATAAGTTTAAAGTGGTTAAAGTGATTTGAGGTGAGGTGAGGTGTCAACGTTTTTTTGTTTTCTTTTCTCACATGACGAACCTTACATAGAACACAGTAACACACCAATACACATATTCTTCTGCCTGCACTTACGTCATGTCCTGGTATGAGATCACATGATTCCTTTGTTTGACCCGGCAAAAACTTGGATATGTGTCTCAAAGAATTTGATTATTGGTAGAATCATGGAATGTTTAGAATATTTGGCGGTCCTGTTTTAATTTTTCACAAGATCGGTGGTTGTTGCAATGACCTGCACTACAATACTTCACCAAATGTTGCGCTATGACGAAATAAACCCATTCAATTTAACAATGTGTATGTTCCGTAATGCAATTCCAATGGTGAAAGCTGTGAGTTTCACCCGGTGAAGGAATGGCGGTATCGGCCACGCCCCGAAATACCCGTATGTGTGTCTCAAAGAAGAAGACAAAACAAGAAACAAAAACAAGAAAAACTAAAACAAAAAACTACAGAAACCTAATATCGTAGATTATGAAAACAAACAAACAGAAATGGCAAAAAAGATAAATCTAGAACAGAAGTTCTGTGGAGTTCAGTTACCCTATACTGTATGGCCTGGCCTCTAACTGTCTGACATATAGAGCGCCCCCATCTTGTTAGACAACCACCAATGCCTCCATAAAAGGGAAAGTATATATGAGAAGGACGAGAGGAAAGTTGTAAATGAAGAGGGGAACTTGTGATAGATTGTTCTGGTGTACCAGGGTCAGATTGAATCTAAATGGTTAAAGTGGGTAATGAGTGGCTGCCACTAGTGCCAGTACTTAAAATTGTTAGTTGAGCCCCTGATTGTAAATTTGATTTTTTTCCAGTTTCAAAAAGAGCATGACATCTTGTAGCCAAGATGAGGTTGGTGGTGGTACGCTATACCTTTCCAATGGAACAACAACCGCAGAATGAGATCACTGGCTTCATTGCTTAGAGGTAATGGTAAACGTCAGGGGTTCCAAAGATGGCTATCTGGCCAGATGGGGTTACATTGATGTGTAATACCTCAGAGATTGTAGCGAAAAAGTGTTCCCAGAAATGTGAGAGCTTAGTCCAAAACATGTGGGACAATGTCCCATGGTGACTGGTGACACTTGTCACATGAAGTATGTTCGTTCTGGGGACAATTTTGAGCCTATCTTTGCTGTAATGAGCCTGATGTATGACTTTGATCTGGATTAAGGAGAGTCTTGCACAGGAAGAAGAGGAGTTGATGGCTTTGAGTGCCTCAGCTCAATATTGGTCTGAAAGGGTGATTCCCAGTTCTGATTCCCAGTCGGATTTGATATTATGCAGTCCTGGATCATTCTCTGGTGAGATAAGATTGTAAAAAGATGACTAGTTAAAGGGATTTTAATGGTATATTAACATATTTTTCTGGGAACCCACAGCTTTATCTGATAATTGGTCAAATTAAATATGAAATTGTGAGGATTTGCCTGCTTCACAACATTGGCAACAGGACTGACTTCTGAGATACAATATAGATGGGGTCAGGTTAACTTATTTTTTTTAATTTTTTTACATTGGTCATTTTAATACAATGACCAGGTTTTGACAAAACAAACTCGGTGGCCTCATGTTCTCTCACAAAACATAGTAGGCTATATATCTCACATATAGACAATCTGTAATTATCCAAATATGTGACTTAACAACTAGGTTAATTTAGACAGCTACACTCAGCTGGTTAAAACATTCCAAACAGATACCCCCCCTTCCAGATACCCCCCCCCCAACAGTGTATGACTACATGAAAAACTTGTTTGCATATCTGTTTTTTCTTTTACCTGAAGAAATACTTAGAATAGGGGTGGAAAGGTAAAGAGGCGGGCTCAAGCTCTCTGCTGAACTTATATAAAAGAGAGGAGCTGATACTTCCCCAGGGAGAACTTAAGGTGACAACAGCTATTTTGTGAAGGTAAGAAAGTTTTTATTATTTTATTTTTTGGCGTTTTCCTGTTCCATTTTTAGGCTAAGTAAAAAATTTGCTATTAGCCTAATATAGCTGCACCATAGCTACATTTTTGACAATTATATCAAAAACAGTGACTGCATGCCCAAATACTTAGAGCATTATAGCCTAATGGTCAATATATAGGATAACTTTGGGGGGAAGCCACGCTGTTCTTGTAAATGGATTGATTGATTGATTGATTGATTGATTGATTGATTGATTGAATACAGTTTGCAAAAAAATATGCTTTTTTTAGGTCTTTTTTACTTTAGTGGAGTATTTCCAATTTTCAACACTTTTACTTCTACTCCACTACATCGGAAAGGAAAATATTGTACTTTTACTCCACTACAATTATTTGAAAACTTAAGTTAGTTTTTAGATATAGATTTGTATTACTAAACACATTAACCACTTAAGGTCCATATTTCTGCTATTTGAAAGCTCACAATTTGTCTATTTTCAAAAGATTTGTATACATTTGAAAACTTGTGACACTGAGACATTCTGCATAATGAGTAGCCTACGTTCTACTTTAAGTACATTTTGATTCCAATACTTTTGTACTTTTACTTAAGTACATTTTTAATTCCGGACTTTTACTTGTAATAGAGTATTTCTACATTGCTGCGGTATTGATACATTTACTTAAGTAAAAGATGTGAGTAGCCAACTTTTTCCACCACCGGTGAATTGCAGCATGACTCACCTCTCTCTGTCCGTTTCTGCAGATGAAGTGTCTCCTTGTGTTGGTTGCTTGCGCTCTGTTTCCTACCTGGGCTGCAGGGGATAACGATAGAGCTTCCACCTCAGTCAGTAAGTATTTGCTTTTATTTGGAAGACATTTACATTTGCTCTTTTTCTTTTAGATAGTAATGATTTAGTTTTACTCGTGCGCATGGACGATAGATTATGGCCGTATTGCAGTGATGTGATGTAACTAAGTACATTTACTCAAGTAGTACTTATATAAGTACAATTTTGAGGCATTTTTACTGTACTGGAGGATTTCCAGTGGTGTAAAGTAACTAAGTACAAGTACTGTAGGCCTACTTAAGTACAATTCCGAGGTATTTTTTACTTTACTGGAGGATTTCCAATTTCCAGGACTTCCTTCTACTCCACTACACCTCAGAGAAAAATATTGTACTTTTACTCCATTACAATTATTTGAAAACTTTAGTTGCTAGTTTCTTTGTAGATTTTGATTATTATTACGAAACATACAGTAGGCCTAACCACATTTTATACATTTGAAAGCTATTGTGAAACGGGACATTCTATGTAATGAGGCACTTTGGATCTTTAACATCATGTCCTGTGTTTTCGAAATCAGTACTTTCTACTTTTGGTACCTAAAGTACATTTGAGTAAATTTTGTATTCCGGACTTTTACTTATAACAGTATTTCTACATTGCCGTATTGATACTTTTACTTAAGTAAAACATTTGAGTAGGCTACTTTTTTCCACCACTGACATATTATAGTATATTGTTTACTAACATTGAGACTTGCTGCACAGCCACAGGTGATTGTTTCATGCAATCAATTCGCAACCTGTTGTTTCGGGGTGCGCTGGTTTCAGCGCATCCCAACCCCCTCTTGTGTGTTGGCTAGTGAGGCGCGCCCTAGCGAGACCTGATAGAATGGGTTTCATTTGGAGCCAGTATGACGTCGTCTGTTAAGGGGTCTATAGGCTATTTATAATGAGATTTTTTGTTGTTGTTATTTTCTCCCGCAGATTGGTGTTACCATCTTGCAGAATGCAGTAAGTCCATTGCGCATAATTTTCCTCTAAATACTCTAAATAAACTTTAGGCTATATCAAAGAAGGAGGACTTGGGGTATTACACTCATCATCACCATATGCCAGTATTTTTGCTCTTGTATCGTGTAGATCCACTATGTTCACATAGCCGATGTATATAGGGTTAAATTGGTTAAACAGATTTTGATGCTGTATAGGCCTATCAATTCATTTGACCATGGGGACCCCCAGGAACCCACTCAAGGACCCCTGGGGATCCCCAGTCAGACCACACTTTGAGAACCACGACTGTAGATAATCCTGATATATTTGTAACCACTTATAACCCCAGCATCCGTATTGTGGTGAAAGCTTTCGCTGAAAATAGCGGATCGACAATTGACATCGATTCAGGGAAAGCTTTCCCCACAATAACAGAAAACAGAAAAGACACTAGCATAGAGCCGTGAGGGACTCCGTTCAACCATATGGGGTTTAACTGGTTAATCCCGCTATGCTGCTTGACTAATTGAAACTCTTGTGCTTGTGCTCTTTCAGACTATACGACTTGGCCGACCATTGCTAAGGAGCATTGCAATGGTTCCAGGCAGTCTCCCATTGACATTGTCTCGGCATCGGCCACCGGCGACTCCAATCTGGGAGCCTTCAACTTCACCAATTATGGCATCAACTCGTCAATGACAAACGCCTCCAACACCGGCAAAACAAGTGAGCGGCAGCTTTAGAGACCTTTTTGCCCTACTTGATCATACTACACAGCGTCACACAAAAGCATTAAAAGCAGCATATCTACAGACTCGAAATGTGCGTTTTGAGCTTGTCAATCTGCTACTTTGGCTATTTTTGAATTTGAATCCAGAAAAGTACCAGTTTTGGACATAATGAGGTTTCCACCCGACAGTTACTTATGTTTTTTTTTTTTTTTATAATAGCAAAGTAAAATAACCGTATTGGAGTAAAATGTACAATATTTAGGGATGGATCGGGTCCCCTCCCCTAAGTGTCTTCAATCTATTCTGTACAGTGTACACATACAGTACCTGCCAATTACCTTCCTCTTGTGTGCTTTGAATGTTGTCTGTTCAACAGAATGATACTGTACAAGATGTTAATACATTTCCTGTCCTCCCCCCCACCCCCTAACACACACACACACACACACACACACACACACACACACACACACACACACACACACACACACACACACACACACACACACACACACACACACACACACACACACACACACACCAGTCAAAGTAGAACTTACTAGTGGGGTCAGTATTTCAGGAGGTGGTCTACCTGCTGCCTATGACAGCCTGCAGTTCCACTTGCATTGGGGCAACGGCTCTACAATGGGCGGCTCAGAGCACACTGTGGACGGCAAGCGCTACCCCATGGAGGTATGTACATTTTACTCATATATTTGGCAAATTGCAAAGTTTAAAATTAATGCATACTATTTTAATTTTTTTATTTTGTAAAAATGTTGATATTTATGTCAAATCATATTTATGTATTGTGGTGTCCAGGTGTGCTCTACCGACTGGTAGAGCACTTGCCTTTGAACTACAAGTTTCTGGCTTTGATCCCGGGCACTATACCAACTAATTATAATGTGAATAGCACGGCCTGGGTGACTAAAGGTCAAGACATGCGCCTTCCGACGTCTGAAAAAAAAACTGTTATTTCGGATGGGCTTTTGAACTAGTTCGGAGAGTAGTTAAATCTCCTCCCTTTCCGAAAACCTCGGAAGGAGCATGCATTGTGCTTAAGTCGTCCGGTAAGTACAGGGAGCTGATGGTAGGTGTTCCGCTCCAGTGGCTCCACCTCAGCGATCCATCTCCCAGTGCTCTAGTGCATTGTAAAGCGAATGGACTCGTCCTTGTTCTTGGCAGATAAGCACAATAAACCACTCTGACCGTACTTATTTCTTAATTTCCCTCCCTCTTAGTTGCACGTTGTAAATGCCAAGGCCACATACAATGGGGATACAGGACAAGCTGTCCAGGACTCCACAGGGCTTGCTGCTCTTGGGTTCTTCATCGAGGTAAAGAAGGGGATTCACATTAACATCAGATGTTAAAAACGTGACCTGACACATGTGGTAATACAATGTTTACTGCGCTTTTACAGGCAATGACAGGTAACGAAACTGCTTCACCTGCAAGCTGGAAAACCTTGACCAACTACTTGTCCAACATAACAAAGAAAGGTAAGCATTTGTTTTTCATCGTTTCCCTTCAAATTTGACCTTTTAATGAATTCAATGAAGGATTAGCTGCAGTTCCTTTACCAGTCAGTGCATCTGTCTACAGACGATAAGGTAGCAATTGCCGCTGGCGTTTCCCTGGATGATCTGTTAAGTGGAGTGGATCGTACCAAGTACTATCGCTACCTCGGCTCATTGACGACACCCTCATGTAATGAAGCTGTAGTTTGGACTGTGTTCAAGGACCCAATCAAAGTCAGCAAAGATCTGGTGAGTTTGATCTTACATGAATGCAACCGTTTTGAAATCATGACATAATGTTACAGCTCTGATAGGAGGTTCTGTAGTTCACTTTTTCCGAAATAATGGGTCCTAATGGGACCCATCTTTGTGATGCAGACCCATTTTTATGGGTCACGAGTAAATATCATTTTTTCGTGTCCTAATTTGTTTATTTATTTATTCAATGTTTATTTCAATAGATCTTCAAAAAAACTTTAAAAAAATCAGAAATGAAAAGAATTTTTCATTTAAAAAAAAAAGAATTTCATAATTTAAGATCTTAAAAACTTTTAAGAAGTAGTGAAAATAGCAGATCTATAATGCCGTCTACAGTGTCGTTGTGATCTTATCGATTGGCTATTTTCACTAGTTTGGCTACCAGGGAGATAGCAAATTTCTCTTTTGGGTCTCGGGCTAAGTAGTTGATGAACTGGTGTCTTCTCTGCAGATTAACCTCTTCAGCACCATGCTGCATGTTGGCGACGACAACTCAGAGCTGATGACCAACGTCTTCAGAGGCATTCAGGCGGCCCAGCCAGTGACAACCCAGGTCACAACAAGTGGATCATCCAAAACGTGTTTCTCTCTAGGCCTCATGGCTCTTTGCCTACTGATCAGGGGTGCTTAGAGCTATAGGCGCTAACATTTCACTAATCATTTTAAAATCAACTGCCACCTGTGACATTGTTGTCGAACACCAATACCGGTGGAGGAAAACAGTTGTCTGTGTTTACGTTATTGCTACTATTTGCATACCCATCTCCCTTCTTTTTTTCCACGTCACCTGCTGACTTGTCCTCTAGGGCTTTGTATGACCCCCCCCCCCCCCCCACGCAACTATACGATGCTCTTCTACGCATCACTGACCAGTGCTTCCTCTCAGCTTGAACCAGTGTGACCATTCTCATCTGACCTCAGGTGTTTTTGACCACAGAACTGGCACTTACTGGATGTTTTTTGTCTGACACCATTCTCTGTAAACTCTAGCAATAGCAGGAATTTATAGATGGATATGTCTGTCACCAATAATGATGACCACACATATTAGATGTTTGAGTAAAGTGAACACTGCCATTAAAATATTTTATAAAATAACTTAATTATACATTTTTCAAATGTGACTTGGATTGCAGCATCCACTATCAGCTTGGGGGTGGATTGAGATGCATTCTGGTCACAAGTTGGTCAAATGTAAATGGATGCGATTTTTCCTTTACTTAATAAAGCAGTCGGATATCTGGATACTATCCCAAAATACTGGGCTTAGGCTGCTAGTCTGAGCATAAAATTAGATCACACTATAGTCTGAACATAGCCTAAGGCTTAGATCACACACCTTGCTAGTTGTTATGTTGAGTCACACAGTAACTGAACAGCACGCACAAAGTAACATTAACGGATGCACCTCACAGGACCACTCCAGTGTAGAATAAGCATGGAAGTGTATAGTTGAGCCTACAGGTTACAGTGTATTCCATCCATTCCTTGCAGAGCTTTGATTTTGTCCACATTGATTTGAAGCAGAATACTGTGGACAAACACACACCCATAATGTAATCCAGGTGATAATGAAGATCTCAGCTTGTACAACTGTGCTGTTGGTGTAATGAAGGACTGTAATGAAGGACTGATGTTACTCAAATGCCAAAGGACACCACCATTTATGACAATATTTTATGCTCTTTTACCCCTGTTACCTTCTTGTACTATGCAAACATGCAGCAGTGGTGAAAGCATTTAATAAAAAAAACATTGTATTTATTTTTTTCATTTGTAAATGTTTCAAAACTACAGATTTTTTTGTAGGATTGTATTCATAGATATGTTGAATAAAATATGATATAGAACTCTGTGCCCAGACAAATTCTTTGCTTTGATTTCCATTTGTGCCCTATAGTAACATCACATTTAATACATGTTGTTGCACTTTTCCATGTGGAATTGAGCCAGACACTTGATATGGGCTTGTCAGAGGTGTTGGAGACTGGGGATAAAGACAACAGACAAATTGCGCAATGTAATAATTTGTAACCCTTCAGATCACGCGTCTCCGCGCGTCCGTTGAATTGGTGAAATTAAGAGCAGACAAGACTTAAAATTAAGTGTATTTATTAATTAAGCAGTAAGTTAAAATAATTACAGATTGAATATAGAAATGTACTTAACAGAGATCTCTGGGCTCCCACTAACTGTCCTTAACCGCAACAAGTTGCTTCGAGTTCAGTTCATGAGGTCTGAAGTCCCATTGTATGAGCCTATATATATGTCCTATACATGTTATTATAATAAAAAGTTGTCAATAGAAGTCGCTGTTGGTCCACCAGGTTTTCTTCATCAGGGTGGGCAAATGGCCCCCCCCTGATTTACGGGTTCGAACGACGACCTTGGATCCCACAGAGTCCCTCGCACCTGTGGAATGCAACACAACCTCCCTAACTAGGGGATGCTGATATCATTCTAAGCCTCTGCTGTCTCAAAGTGTCAGCCCGCAACTACAGGGGAGTGAGTTTTTGTCTACTGGGAGATAGCACACAGAGTTCCGCTATGCAAGCGATAATATAAGCATATTTATCACAATAAATCTACTTCTAAGAATATCATACTAACAGAGCTATAACGATTTCATAGGGTAATAATGTATTTTCTTTGGGTGTATATTAGGGGTGGGACGATATGGGTACCTCACGATACGATGTATATCACGATATTAGGCCCACGATAACAATATATATCACGATATTCGACGATGTTCGATATATTGCGATATCACGATATTCGATATATATTGCAAGAAATTTCACCAACGATATATCACGATATCTGAAAATATCGATATATTGCGATATCACGATATATTGCATGAGAATTCACCAACGATATATCACGATAGTCCTTGTATTAATTTCATAAACACATAAGATAGCACCAAACGGTTCAAAATCATCATTACACAAATACAGAGTAGGAAAAACAACGTATCACAAAAAAAAAAAAAAAATCGTAATATCGATATTTTTCAAAACAAAATTCAAAATGGCGGAAAAACTATCCAGACGCAAATGGGCGTGGCCTATATGGAGAGTTGCGTCATGACCCAAGGAATCCAGGGGAAAAAATATTTTTTTATTCTACGACCCATGGTTCAAGAGTTATAGGCCAAAACGTAAAGTGGGCTGTTATAGCGCCACCATGTGGCCGACTGGTGTAATCATTTTGTAAATAATTTGGCAATAAACTATGAACCTCCCTTCCAAGTGTCGTTGTTAAGTTATGCTTAGTTCTGCAGCTTAATGTTGCATTCGGAGAAAACACGGAGATAGAATCCATTTAGCCAACCATGGCATATTTTATTAGAAGGGCTGCACTCATCAGTCTCACGGTGACAGCCTCCACTGAAGGTGGTAATCATATAGATGTGATTAGGCTATAGGAGGCAGGCATGCATCCTATACCTTGTACCTTGACGCCTCACTGTGGCACAAGCATAACGTTGCACATCATACATGGAACAGTGTTACATACAAGTGAGGACATATCCCATCAAATCTTAACAGTCATAGCTGTAGCCCTTACGGTTTCCGAGAAAAAAATACTTGAATGGGAGTTTTTTCATTTTCCCATTAAAGTGGATGGGGAAATTTAATACACTAATAAATCAATATCAATTAAAGTATTTAACCGATCTCTTAGCAAAGGCCCGGTGAAGCCGGTCAATTTGACATATGGCACGAGTGTGGGGAAAATAAACTGTGGGAGAAATAGCGTGCCACCACACTTAATAAAGTAAACGTTAATACAGACCTGCTGTAGTCCAGGGTGGCTTTCTTCTGACCTTCAACCAGCTAAAGGTCAAAGTAGATGATTATAAGAGAACATAAAGTAAACATTAAGGTTTTTAATCTGAATTTCTTTTCTAAAACTTAGCTAAAAAATAGCTAAAACAGCCGATCTGTAAGCTCACATGATGTGAGGCATTGTGAGCTTGTAGATCGGCTGTTTTCTCTATTAATTCAGGTGTGCCTTTTAGATTTTCCAATCCACTTGTCTAGCATAAAAGCTCACAACAACAGAGTGTACAAGGAAAACAAACAAATCATACATTTATATAATACAATGCTTTTTAGTATCAATATAAATCTGACTCGTCTGACCGGCTCTTACTGTTTAATTCAGTGGTTCTCAATTTTTTTTCAAACCATGCCAGGGGACCCCCATACAAGATTTGAGTTGTGAAAATGATTTAAACTCCAAATGTTTCACATCTTTTAACTATTTTGGGGGAAAATAGCAGATCTACAAGCTCACAATGTGTCACATAGCGACATGTTGTGAGCTTGTATATCTGCTATTTAGCCTAAGTATACATAATGCCAAAAATTGCCCTGTAATGGTCTGTAACTCTGAGAGTGTACGAATGGAACCAAATGGACCCTTAGAGTGGTTGTTCAGTAACAGGAGTCTCCCCGTCTCTCCAGCTCTTTAATAAACAGAAAATACATTTTCCGGTAGGTGTCAAAATCTCAGCCAATCAGGAGAAAGTACCCATTTTTAAGCTTCATTTTTATAGTGTTTCAGTTCCAATTTTGCCTGCTCATTTCTTAGTGTCATCACTTGTTTAATCTATATCCTGACTGAGTTCTCTATCCTGATTGGATAAAATTGGAAATGAAACTGAAACTGAACGAAAATGCATTTTCTGTTTAATAAAGAGCTGGAGAGACAAGGAGACTCCTTTTACTGAACAAACACTCTATAGCAATGAGTACTATCAGAATATAGAGCTATTTAACACTTATTTTAACCAAAGAAAATCACTTACCCTACCTTTAAATTAACACTGTAGATTTTACAATGTAGATTGGGGGTCCCAGAGATCAAATATGATATCAAATAACAATCTGTGTTCTTCATTCAATTAATCTCAAACTGGGAGTTGTTGAAATAAATAAAAAAGTCTATCATCAGTGCAAAAGTGCAGTCATCTATCTAGTCATGAACATTAATGCTCTTCCATCTATTTTTTTTTATAGTTCAAATTTATGATTCACAAAATGTTAAATCCTTCCTCCCATCAGCTGCTCTGAAGTGAAAATTGAAATCCCAAGCTTTTTTGTGGAAAATGATTTTTTTGAACATTACAGTTGAAATAATTGTTTTGCCATCTCGACTATTCTAATCATTACATTTGTGGTCATGGATAATATTTTGTACCATGTTCTGTCTGATAAGAGCGCCACAATTACACATCTAAAGTATAATCTAACCACAGTAATCATAACCAAATGATTTCAATCATAAGTTTATCCTGGCCAGATGGTATGATGTAAATACATTATGACACTGTGGTCTGTGAAGCTACAGCCTCCATGCATGCCTAAACTCTGTAGTCTAGTATGATGGTGTCACGTTTAAAAAAATAACTGATCTATAAGCCATCATTACAAAAAAATGACTACTACTTAGAAATGTGAATACCTTTTTTAAAAAAAAAAGATTTATATTATGTCTTTATTGATAGGACAGTAGGCTGACAGGAAATGGGGAGAGAGAGATGGGGAGTGACACGCAGCAAATGCCGTCGGGCTCGGGACTCGAACCCGCGACGTGCTGTCAGGCTACATTGAGCCGAGGTGGCTGGCGTAGCGGACGCCAGCCGTCCAGGCCGATATGTGAATACTTTTGATCAGGCCTAGTATTTTTAAACTCATGTAGGCCTATGTTTGAATACTTAAAGGACCACGTCACCCATTACCTATCTACATATAATTGGTCCTCACTAATGTTCCTTATAATATGGTATTTTTGTCTACTCGGTCTGTGTCTCAAGAGAAGGACTGTGTAGACACCATTAATACAAGCATTAATAATACATAAAACAAATTGAAATCTTGTTTGAATTTACCAAACCTACCTACCGATGATGTCACTGGTAGGTGAGTGTCTGAACTGTCCACCGTTCTCCCCTGAGACACAAAAATGGTACCATATTAGGTCTATAATGAACAATAGGACCAATTAAATGAAGATGAGTTGAAAATGGGTGAAGTAGGTAAAAGCAAGTACTCCAGTAGGCTATACATTTGCAGAGCAAATTTCAGTTGTAGTTGAGTAATATTTGACCAGGAGTATCCAGGAGTTGAGTCACTCAAGTCGCGCCCCCTAGCTCCGTACAGAAAGTCGTCCGTGTGCAGCTCGTGAAAAAGTGGAGATATTTGACTAAACACACGTTTTCTGGCAGAACTTTCACATGGATATGAAACTAGAGGACAAAATATGACTCCAAGTCTTACAGTACGTTTTAACAGCGGGCGATCAGCGGGCGATCAGGATAGTATTTTCCGGAAGTGCATTATATGTCTATGAGAGCCGGCGACTACTGGCGATAGGGCGAAGTGGGCGGGGGGGCGATGAAAGATGGATTTTCTTTATCTTTTGGACGATGTCGCCGGCGATCGCCCGAGAGTCGCCCGCTGTTAAAACGTACTGTTAGGAATTAATTATTGGGTGAGTACAGACGGAGTTTAGAGCACTTTTATGGCCGCGCAGATCGTCACTACACAGTGGGTCGACGAGAGCGATCTATGACTGTTTATTTGGAATACTTGAAATGTATGTAAGATCACAGACATTCTAGGGCTAGCTCACAGCATGACATGACTGCAGTAAAGTAAAACTTTTACAAGGAGTGAAGCAATGCTGACTGACATCTTAATGATGTATCACAACTGAGCAGTGTGACAGCTGAGATCCTATGTGATTATATAATATTATTATTATTGGCCTTAAGGCCCTTTTATATCACCGGTCTAGGACCTAGGAGCAACTGTAGTGCTGCTGCTGTCAGTAGTCTGTGTGCGGCAAAGCAGACAGACAGACTGCAGAGTAGACAGTGTTGGAGTATTCCTCGCCCCTCCCGTTTGTATGCGAGAGCTGGCGAAAACTTCTGGGAACTCAGATAAGTGTTGGAGAAGCTACAGCAGATAAAGTTAACATCGTCGACAGTCTATCGGTATTCGGTAGGTTCAATGTTTTCTACTGCTGTGTGGATTGGATGATGTGTCTTTATCAACTACGTTTCAGATCAAAGCCTTTGTTTATAAACGAAAACGAAACTTACTTAGAGTTTACAGGCTACAAACAAAGCGATCGATCATTTCCCCCTTTATGCCACTTGTTTTGATATCAATAGATTCCGTGGGGGGCAGTACATTGTGAAGCATAATTATGATGAATGAATCCAACAGGGTTAGCCGTAGTATACAACCCTCCCTCGTAGACGTATTTATGATTCTGACGTTTTCAATCTACGAGAGTTGTAGGGTTCACGCCCCATGGAGACATGGACTTTCTGCACTATGCCCCGCAGATACTCCAAACGTGTACAAATTGAAAATAAAGGTGCTTACCCCCAAGCCCCAAATGTTAACTGTCTCTACGCGTTAGTAGTTTAATGTAATAATCCATATCTTTCAATAAAGAAGTGTTTTAATGCCGTCTGTGGCCGATTCTGTCGGAAGTTCCCAATGGGCGTTAGTGACGGGTAGTGACGGAGCGCATCCGGTGAAACCCGGAATTACACTAAATGTAAACAGGAAGTAAACGAGAGTGAGAAAATGGCATTCGGCAACAGACGGCATTAAAACACTTCTTTATTGAAAGATATGGATTATTACATTAAACTACTACCGCGTAGAGACAGTTAACATTTGGGGCTTGGGGGTAAGCCCCTTTATTTTCAATTTGTACACGTTTGGAGTATCTGCGTGGCATAGTGCAGAAAGTCCATGTCCATGGGGCGTGAACCCTACAACTCTCGTATATTGAAAATGTCAGAATCATAAATACGTCTACGAGGGTTGTATAGCCTACTACAGCTACAACAGGGTAAAGTAAACATTAGTTATATTCAGTTTTTTGACGGAGTAAATGCAGTGCAGTGCAGTAGATGTCACTTATCAGAGCTTACATCAAAGGCATCGCCCATTCACATTAGAATGAAGGCTTTGTAGAACAAATGAATATGAAATCCAATCGATAACTGAGTATACAGTCACTTTGAAAAAAAAGAATCAGGCAATTGCTAGTTCTATTTGGTAACAGGAAAGGTGGGCACCAAAACAATCTGGGCACTATGGAAAACTGGGCGCCTTACTAGGGAAATGTGGGCACCTGGAAAAGTGGGAACTTTTGGGGGAGAAGAGTGGGCACTAGAGAAGAGTGAGCACCGGGAAGAGTACTGGGAAAACTGGGTACTTTGATAAAATATGAATAGTAAAATTCATATTTTATTTATATCATAATAAAATATGTAGTCACATCTGTAATTAAAGTGTTCTATATGATGAGAGCTTTACATAGCGAACAGGATGAGGAAAGCAACCATCAGGAAGAGTGGTCACTTTGGGGGGAGAAGAGTGGGCACTATGGAAAACTGGGCACCAGGAAGACTGGGCACTGGGAAAACAGGGCACTAGGGAAATCTGGGTACCCGGAAGACTAGACACCTGAATTAGGACTGGGCACCTGGATTTACTTTACATAGCATGCTGCTTTGTTGTTGGTACAGTACGTTTTATTTTACCCACTGTTCTTTAAACCCCCAAACACAACACAACAACAAGGTTAAAAGTACAATATAAGAGTTTGTTTGCCAAAATAGTAGTAGGCCTACTACCCCCCCCCCCCCCCCAACTTGATAACTGACTGTCTGACAAAACAGTGGAAATGCTGTCTTTATGCAGGCGTTGTGAGCTTGTAGATTGTTTTGAGCTTGTAGATTTGCTATTTTTCCCTCGTCAAATTTTATGGAATGGATTTTTTAGCAGTAGCCAAGGGTGAACAATGGCACATGAGCCACCATCATTGCTACGGATTGTTCCTTCCACACAAAAAAAATGGAAAGCCTGCGTTTAATGATCATAATGTGCTCATTCACAGGCAATCTAGCTTTTCAATGCCAGGTAATAGGTGGCCATTAGCATGTTTGATCGCAGCATTTGTATATGCAAATAAAATGAAAGAATGAGCATGAATGGAATAACCACTGAAATATTGTCTTTACAAGACACACACGTTTCCACATGAGAGCTGCCCCAAAGTGCTCACTTTTCCCTAGTGCCCACTCTTCCTAGTGCCCACCTTTCCTGGTTTCCACTCTTTCCTGGTGCCCACTCTTCCCTAGTGCCCAGTCTTCCCAAAAATATGATGCCCAGATGTCCCTAGCCCACCTATCCTGTATCCAATAAGAGAACCTCACATCAAAGGCTTTGCGCATTCCACATTAGTATGAAGTGCTTGTAGAACAAATTAATGTTAAATCTAATCGATACCTCCCGAGTGGCGACAGTCACTTGAGCGCAGAATGAGCACAACTGCTAGTTTTAAAAAGGTAGCAATGTTCCTCATGAATAGGCAATATTATTTAGCCTAATGAAGCAAAGGCAGACGCGCTGGTGTGGCAGGGGGTAACCTGAAACGTTTTAGTTACTTGGAAATGTCAACCCATGATGATGCCTTGTAAATTCTGATATATTTTGATTTGTTGTCAGTGTTTACTGTTCACCAAATAATTTATCCTAACAATATATTGTTCACCAGTATCATTGTGGTGTGAACTCTGCTGAGTTAGAACAACTTTTAAAACAACATATGCCTATTTACAGTTATAGTTGTTTTGGTGCGTCTGCATTAGGTTTGTCAATAGCATTTATGTACTGTATATGCAATGTGTCATAGTGTAAGGTTGTAGATGTATAATTCAAGAACAACAATTGATACTTTCTACTTTATTGTGCAGAAATGGCGTCTGCCAGCATTCTCCATTCTGAAGAGGAGTTCCTGTGTTCCATCTGTCTGGATGTGTTCACTGATCCAATCACCACTCCATGTGGACACAACTACTGCAACACCTGTATCACTCAATACTGGGACACTAATGACGTGTGTCAATGTCCACTATGTAACAAAACCTTCTATACAAGACCAGAATTCTCTGTTAACAAAGTTTTCTCAGAGATGGCTGATCAGTTCAGGAAGTCAAAGCAACTGAAACAAACTTCCAGCACAAACCAAGACCCTTCTAAACCACATGAAGTCTCCTGTGACGTCTGTACTGAGACCAGGGTCAAGGCCCTAAAGACCTGCCTGGTGTGTATGACCTCCTACTGTGAGACTCACCTGGAACTTCATCAGAAAATCACAGCCTTAAAACCTCACAAACTAATGAACCCTGTGAAAAACCTGGAAGATTATATGTGTAAGAAACATGACAAACCTCTGGAGCTGTTCTGTAAGACTGACCACATGTGTGTTTGTCAGTTCTGCACTGAGTCAGACCACAAGTCACATCAAGTTGTATCTGTGAAAGAAGAATGTAAAGAAAAGAAGGCTGAGCTGGGAAAGACAGAGGCTGAAGTTCAGCAGATGATCCAGGAGAGACAAGTGAAGATTCAGGAGGTCAAGCGCTCAGTAGATCTCAGCAAGAAAGATGCAGACAGAGAGATAGAAGACAGTGTGCAGGTCTTCACTGCTCTGATCAGCTGTATTGAGAGAAGCCAGGCTGAGCTCATTGATGTGATTGAAAAGAATCAGAAAACAACAGAGAAACAGGCTGATGGCTTCATTAAAGAGCTGGAACAGGAAATCACAGAGTTAAAGAAGAGAAGCTCTGAGCTGAAGCAGCTCTCACACACTGAAGACCAACTCCACCTCCTCCAGAACCTCACATCCATCAACACCCCTCCACCCACCAAGGACTGGACAAAAGTCAATGTCCATCAGTCTTCATATGTGGAGACGGTGAGGACAGCTGTGGCTCAGCTGGAGAAAACACTCAGTCAGGAGATGAAGAAGCTGTGTGATGAGCTGGGGACGATCCAGCAATATGCAGTGGATGTAACTCTGGACCCTGATACAGCACACTGCAATCTTATCCTGTCTGAGGATGGAAAACAAGTGTATGATGGAGGTGTTAAGAAGATTCTCCCAGACAGCAAAGAGAGATTCTCCACAGGTATCAATGTCTTAGGAAAACAAAGCTTCTCCTCAAGAAGGTTTTACTATGAAGTTCAGGTTAAAGGAAAGACCAGTTGGTGTTTAGGAGTGGCCGGAGAGTCCATCAAAAGGAAGGAACTAATCCCAGCATGCCCCAACAACGGTTACTGGACTATATGGTATAACGGAAATGAGTACAGGGCTGCTGCTGGCCCTGATGTCTCCATCCCTGTAAGAGAGAAGCTCCAGACAGTGGGAGTATTTGTGGATTATGAGGAGGGTCTGGTCTCCTTTTATGATGTGGAGACCAGAGTTCATCTCTACTCTTTCACTGGATGCACCTTCACTGACAAACTCTATCCGTTCTTTAATCCTCATCTTAATGATGGTGGTAAAAACTCTGCTCCTCTGATCATCTCTCCACACAATCACACAGTTTAGACTATTTTAATCATCAGCTTTAAAGAAAAGAATACGCTCCCAACATGACACGCTGTGAGCTTGTAGATTTTCGGTGAGGACATATGGTGTAGAAAGAAATACCAGCATACTCAGAGCCCTGAGGGACCCCAGTCAATTAAGTATATAGGGTTTAAGTAGTTAAGACAACAAATGTCTACGTGGAAGAGTTCATTTAACTGTCATTATAAATCAAAACATTCAACTGTTGTGTCTAACAGATGTATTCTATTGAAACACTAGAAATGTATTTTACATGTGATATGGTCTGATATGGTTAATGAGTTCTCATTTGAAGCAAGTATTTAGTATATATATATTTAGTATTTATTAACCACTTAAACCCGACTTTATACTTTGGCTATTTGCAAATAACAGAACAACAACACGTTGTGCTTGTAGATCTGCAATATGGGAAGACATTTTTGAAAAGGATATGAACATTTCTGTGTATAATGACATACCCAAAACACCAGGGTTAAAGTGATTAAAATGTATCTCCTGTCTGTGAGACTGTTGAGATCTAGTCTACATGTATTTCTTGGTACAATATCTTGATTTTATATCTTATTTTATTTTATTTCGTGACAAGTTAAACTCAAAATGTTTGTTAATTAATGAGCAGGAATAATGAGTAACAGGAATAGAAATAATGTAAGAAGTAATATAATTACTATAGAAGAGAAAATTTAAAATAGGAATGATTCTGATGGTAATGATTGGTTCTTTTATGTAGCTGCATGTTACCAATTATACAAGATGAAAATGTGATTCTTTAATACAAATCAATAATTGTAATTATGTGCAAAATGCCTGTGAACTGCTTGAATTTAACTCGCGTTGTAATGCAAAAATAAACTTTAAAGAATGATACTCATTGATTTCATTTATTCTTAGTGTGTAGTGTGTAAATGTCTAACTTTATACATTCTTTTCACTTGTGGTCTAAATGTTCTCATTGGTAAATATGTGTTAAGATGACAATATTCAGTCATCAAACTGGTACAGGGTTAAAAGGTGAGCAGAGAAAAGACCGACACACTAGTAGTGGTGATTATTTACTTAAAAGTAGGGTAAGTGATTTACTTTGGTTAAAATAAGTGTTAAATAGCTCTATATTCTGATAGTACTCATTGCTATAGAGTGTTTGTTCATTAAAAGGAGTCTCCATGTCTTTCCAGCTCTTTATTAAACAGAGAATGCATTTTCAGTGCTCTCTCCTGATTGGCTTAAAATATGTCACCTACCTGAAAATGTACTATATTCTGTTTACTAAAGAGCTGGAGAGACCCCTGTGACCGAACAAACGCTTTGTAGCAATGATTACAATAATATAGTACTTTAACCTTTTTAACAAAAAATATATGTATACCAAAAAATATCACTTACCCTACCTTTAAAGTAAAAGTAACAATACTACAATGTAGAAACACTCTGTTACAAGTAGGCTAGAAGTCCTGTATTCAAAATATTATGTAAAAGTACAAAACTAAACCTTTGAGAGCATTCATAATATATACCACAGGTTCATTTAATTATAACAAAGTTAATTAACAGATCCTAGATCAGCAACGTTACAAATCAACCCCAAT
This sequence comes from Gymnoscopelus braueri, assembly GCF_963280865.1. Classification (NCBI taxonomy): domain Eukaryota; kingdom Metazoa; phylum Chordata; class Actinopteri; order Myctophiformes; family Myctophidae; genus Gymnoscopelus; species Gymnoscopelus braueri. Next base: position 54,779,844 of record NC_137611.1, on the reverse strand, counting down.
AAGTGAGGAGAACAAGGATCAGATCCTTGATCTTTAGGTCACATACTGCTTTCGTGTGTCAGTATGGTGTAACTACAGTCATCTCAGCAGTCATCAACCTCCATAGATTTATGGATCACATAATGCCACCGGATTCTCAATGTCAGGTCCGGGGACCACCAAATGGACCTGTGAGGGCCTGTAACTCTGAGAGTTAAATTACCACTGGGGATTTTACAGTGTAGATTGGGTGTCCCAGAGATCAAATATGACATTAAATGCCAGTCTGTGTTCTAATGCATCTCAAACTGGGAGTTGTTGAAATAAAAAAGGTCTAGAATCAGTGCTGTAAGTGCAGTCATCTATCTAGTGGTGGAAAGTAATGCTCTCCTACTCTTTATTTTATTTTTTTATTTTTTTGCAGTTCAAATCTATGATCACTAATAATCATCGTTCTTCAACACAGTAACTGCTTTGCTTCGAGTTTTATGATAATTTTAACTTGCTTGTTTTATTGTGATGCTCATTTGTGCTTGTTTTTTCTTTCCCCCTATTATTGTGATGTATATTTTTGTACAAAGCGTTGCTGAAAATGAGGGTAACTTCTGTGACATTTTAGTTGAAATAAAGGTTTGAAGTGAAATTAAATTAAATGAAATATCATCAGTCATCCAGTTCCACCTCATTTCTGTACAGCAGCAGCTGCAGAGGACTGACCAACGTCATTCCTTTAGCTGAGATGGCCCTGGTTCTGATCTGAGGTCAGAATTAAACATAACAGAACCAGTCATTCATTTAGCTGAGATGAATAGTTCTGATCTGGAGTCAGATGCCTGTTTGTCAACTGTCTGTACACTATGGAAGTATTATCCATCCATCCAGCCATCCATCCATTGCATCCATCCAGTCTTGTTGTTCACACTATTTTCAATCCTTCCTCCCATCAGATGCTCTGAAAATTGACCTCGCTAGCTTTTTTGTGAAAATGCTTTTTTGTACATTACTGTTGAAATGATTGTGTCGCCATCTCTACAATTATAACATTACATTTGTAGTCATGGATACCGATTGGATACTGATAAGAGCACCCCAGTTACACAGACATCTATAAGTATAATTTAACCACAGTAATCATAACCAAATGATTTAAATCAAATGTATCCTGGCCAGAATGCATGATGTACATACATTATGACACTGTGTGTTTGGTCTGTGAAGCTACAGCCTATACCTCCATAATTAATCTCCAAAGTATGATACGGTTGTGTTTCAAAAAGGAACTGATCTACAAGCTAATTGTTTTTGTAAATTAAATGTAAACTACTTTGTAATTTGTATACTTTTGAATAGGCCTACTTAAGTAATGTTTTAAAAGCAAGTACTCCAGTACTTTTACTCAAGTACAAATTTGCCTGAGCAACTTTCACTTGTAGTTGAGTAATATGTGGCCAGGAGTATCAGTACTTTGACTCGAGTACTTGAGTGGAGTACTTTGTCCACCACTGTCACATACAGTAGCATGGCTTATCACTCAACAACATTCTTAGTTTAATGATGAGACCTAGAGTTATAAAACAATATCTGAAGGACTTTGATCAAAAACGTGGTTGATGTTAACTCACTGAAAAATGACAAGTGGTATGCATGTGTGACCAGTGACCACAGAGGAAATAAACATTACTTAAACAACTCTTCAGCTCTTCTCACTCATTATTATACCTGATAGTAATTAGATACAAATACAATATGCATGTAATGTTATGAATTAAACATTTTATCCTTCACCTTTGAACCTGCTCACAACATGAAATGACTCCAGTGAAACATTAACTTTTACAAGGAGTGAAGCAATGCTGACTGACATCTCACTGATGTTTCACACACACAAGTAAAACACACCTGCAGCAGTGTGACAGCCGAGATCATATTCTGTGTATAAAAACCTCACATCAACAGGATTTTATCATTTACACAGTCTTAAGGATATACACAGGTGAGTACTCTATAGATTTTCAGTATAAATGATCACCGCCTATTTATATGAATGAAATGTTTCAATGAATTAACATCTAAAGTCTAGTCTAGATGGCCGTCAACACCAAGAATGATAACTGCAGTGTAATAATAATGATGTAAGCACACACACTGATAAACTGTAATGTTCTGTAAACATAATGAACTTGAAGCCATTGTTCACCAATATTCTGAAGGTGATCCTAACAACATCACCACTGTCATCGTTATAGTTGTGGTGTAAACGCTGCTATCCAATTGAGTTAGAACTACTGGTAACACCTGATCATAAGGTAATTAACGCTTAATTTATGATTACTTAATACATTATTAAGCGTTAATTAAGCATTAATTAAGCATTAATTCCTTGTAATTCATGTATTAAGTAACTTTGCCTAACTAATGATTAACTGATGATTACTTAATGATGAATTACAATGAATTCATGATGAATTAATGCTTAATTAATTATTAATTAACGCTTAAATCATGTATTAAGTAACTTTGCTTAACTAATGATTAACTAATGATGTTAATTAATGATGAATTACAAGGAAGTCATGATTAATTAATGCTTAATTAACGCTTAATTAATGCTTAAATAATATATTAAGTAATCATAAAGTAAGCGTTAATTACGGGTACCTTATGAGCAAGTGTTACCGAACTACTTTTAAAACAACATATTTGCAGTTATAGTTGTTCTTGGTGTGTCTGCATTACGTTTCTCAATACCATGTATGTACTGATTATGCAATATGCTATAATTTAAGGTTGCAGGTTTAATGTAATCCTTCAACAACACAATACTTAAAAAACATATTAACTTTATTCTCAGTGTGTAGGAATGGCGTCCACCAGTATTCTCCTGTCTGAAGAGGAGTTGATGTGCTCCATCTGTCTGGATGTGTTCACTGATCCAATCACCACTCCATGTGGACACAAGTACTGCAACACCTGTATCACTCATCACTGGGACAGTACTGATGTGTGTAAGCATAGATATAGAAACCTAGATACCTCATTGGCCTCTGCAGTTCGTTGGAGCAACTTGTATCGCGGCCGCCATTTTCGCGTAGGCAAACGGACACTCAAAGTGACTACTGGCCAATCACAGCGCTCACAGCGCGTTGACTACAGGCCAATCACAGTGCGTCTTTTCTAAGCCCTGTCAGAATCTAGTTGTCCCGCCCCCACCTGCCTCTGATTGGCCTACCGAACGCCCCCTTCTGTGACACACGCGGAAGCTTCAGGGAAGCTCTCCTACGCTAAAATGGCGCCCAAGATACACATGCCTCAGAGCCGAAGGAGGCGTCTACCTATATATGTCTATGTGTGTAAGTGTCCAATGGCTATTTTTGTACAAAGCGTTGCTGAAAATGAGGGTAACCTCTGTGATATTTGAGGTGAAATGAAGGTTTGAAATGAAATGAAATGTCACCAGTCATCCAGTTCCACCACATCTCTGTTGGACATGATCTTCTTGGAGGCGAACAGCAGCAGCTGTAGAGGACTGATCAACGTCATTCCTTTAGCTGAGATGGCCCTGGTTCTGATCTGAGGTCAGATTTAAACATCAACACAACCAGAGTTATTTATTTTTGCTGAGATGGACCTGGTTCTGATCTGAGGTCAGACAGACACTCAAACAGCAGCTGTTTGTCAACTGTCATTACACTATGGAAGTATTATCCATCCATCCATCCATCCATCCATCCATCCATCCAGTCTTGTTCACACAATTTTCCAATCCTTCCTCCCATCAGCTGCTCTGAAGTGAACATTTACCTCCCAAGTTCTTTTGTGAAAATGCTTTTTTGTACATTACTGTTGAAATGATTGTTGCGCTCTCTACTCTATCTCTCTATCTCTCTCTACTAATATCATTACATTGTATTCATGGATAATTTTTTTTACCATGTTCTGATAAGAGCACCACAATTACTGAGACATCTATCCTCCTATAATTCCAGAAAGCTCTGTGGTGGTGGTGAGGCCAAAACTGTCTGCCCGGTTGTCCTCAGTGACTGGAGCAATTGATCTGAATTTGCACACAGCCATTGACCATTACTATGTGCACGGAACAGCGAAGCCTGTTTTTCAATTTCACCAAATCTTAGCTGTTTATTAGCATGGTTACGGGGCTGCCCAGCTGTCGGATGGCCCCGCGAGCTATGGGAAGAACTGCCTCCCAGATTGCCAGATCATGTGCGCATATCCCCCCACGGATGCGTCGACCGGGTGTGGACTAGTAAGTATAATTTAACCACAGTAATCATAACCAACCAAGGGTAGAGGACTGACAAAGAGCGATCCACTGGTCCTCCAGGTTGGGGGTTGGGCACAGGGCTAACAACCCAGTACCGTAAAAGTATCTTGTTACGGAAACAGCAACAAAGGAAATTAACAATACTTTGTTGCTGCCCTACATGCCAACCGGCATAAAGGGCAGTACGTAAGTAAGTAATCATAACCAAATTATTTAGATCATAAGATTAACCTGGCCAGAATGCATGATGTACACTACATACATTATGACACTGTGTGTTCAGTCTGTGAATCTACAGCCTATACCGCCATAATTAATCTCCATAGTATGATGGTGTCGTGTTTCAAAAAGGAACTGATCTACAAGCAAATTGTTTTTGTAAATTACATGTACTAACTAGACCATACCCGGTGAAGTGCGCAGGCGGAAGTAGTTGCAAACGTGGGGTTATTGCACGTCCTGTCGCTTCCGTCGCGCCGAAGCCCTGAAGTCCTGCCTGGTGTGTAAGATCTCCTACTGTGACTATATGTGTATGAAACATGTCAAACCTCTGGAGCTGTTCTATAAAACTGACCACATGTGTGTTTGTCATCAGATTGTATCTCTGAAAGAAGGTTGTGAAGGAAAAAAGGCTGAGCTGGGAAAGACAGAAGCTGAAGTTCACTTGTCTCTCCAGGAGAGACAAGTGAAGATTCAGGAAGTCAAACACTCAGTAGATCTCAGCAGGAAAGAGAGATAGCAGACAGTGTGCAGGTCTTCGCTGCTATGATCAGCTGTATTGAGAGAACCAGGCTGAGCTCATTGATGTTATTGAAAAGAAGCAGAAAACAACAGAGAAACAGGCTGAAGGCTTCATTAAAGAGCTGGAACAGGAAATCACTGAGTTAAAGAAGAGAAGCTCTGAGCTGAAGCAGCTCTCACACACTGAAGACCACCTCCACCTCCTCCTCCACCTCCTCCATCCATCAACACGCCTCCACCCACCAAGGACTGGACAAAGGTCACTGCCCATCAGCCTTCATATGTGGAGACTGTGAGGACAGCTGTGGTTGAGCTGAAGAAGGTACTTTGTAAAGAGATGGAGACGCTGTTTGATAATGATCTGTAGAGGATCTAGCGATATACAGTGGATGTACAGTAACTCTGGACCCTGATACAGCACACTGCAATCTCATCCTGTCTGAGGATGGAAAACAAGTGTATGATAGAGACATAAAGAAGAATCTCCCAGAAGACAAAGAGCAATTCTCTAATTCTTTCCATGTCTTAGGAAGATAGGAAGACAAAGCTTCTCCTCTGGAAGGTTTTACTATGAGGCTATAGTTAAAGGGAAGACCTTGTGGATTTTAGGAGTGGCCAGAGAGTCCTGCAACAGGATGGAATCAAACACACAGGGACCCAACACTGGTTACTGGACTATAATGTTGGGATATAGAACTGTGTTCAAGGCAAATGTTGACCCTTAGGTACTCCTCCCTGTCAGAAAGAAGCTCCAGAAAGTGGGAGTGTTTGTGGATTATGAGGAGGGTCTGGTCTCCTTTTTGTGTTGTGCTGTTGGTCGCAACAGCACAACTCTTTTTATGAATGAAATGAATGAGTTCTCACGCTGGTGTATTTTGTCATGCAGGCGGTGCTAGGACCAAGCCAACTGTTTGTACCGTTTTGCACCGACAACCTGGGCATTCCCTCACATGTTAACAGGGTATGTGTTGCTTTTATAAACCCTGTTAAGTACATTGAATGCATTTTACTGGTACATGTGTACTGGGTGGATTATTGTAGATGTTTGGTTGATGCCGAAGTAGTAGTCCGACTGTGATTCTGATTGCAACCAGGCATCGGCAGAACATCTATAGCACCAGAGTAGAGCGTGAGACTAATTCAATGTTTTGTTTTTTATTACAGATTGTGCCTGTGTACTGTTGACCGCTGTTCTTTTAACCTTTTTGTTTTTATGCTTTATGTTGCTACCTTTTTATTATTATTTGAGCACTGTTAGTGAGATCCAGTGCTATAGCCCCTGCGGCTTTAAAGTATAAACAAACTGTCCAACCAACCACAGGTTTAATTCGGCTACGGCCTGAGACAGATACTTGGCTAATAGTTATACTGCAGATTGGCACTTAATTGATTGCTGTCTCCTTTGTGGTGTTCATGGCTTTTGGCCTTTTTGAGTGTACATTTGCAGTGATCTTTAATGCCAAATTACACATGGCTCTGAGTGTTTATATCTGGCTGATTTGCAGTGTTTAACTTGTGTGTGTGTGTGCAGACTTCAATAAGTAGGCCTACATTTCAGTGCAACTATTTGGCCAAGCTTTTATGTCTCTTTAGTAGCCCTATGCACTTTACTGGTTGACAAGTGGAAATAGTTTTTAATCATTAAATATACCAATACATTGTACATTCTCTTATGTGAATAAATATATTTTTGCATTCCAAACCGACCATTATTTGTTCACTTAAACTGAACGCTTACCTTTGGGGAAGTTGACTGGATATAATAACCTGTAACTCGGGTCTCCCACCCTGTAATTGGGAGTGGCGTAGTCACACTGTGTATAAAGGAGTACTTGGTGACTCCATCTGGTTACAATGAGCTTTACATGAAAATGTTAGTTTTAATTTAACCACATGAACCTAGAGTTCCTATTCTGGTACAAACATTCGGTGATAATGGCTGATCTACAAGTTTATTGTGGCTATTTTGGGTAAAGATATTTGGTATAGAAGGAAATACTAACGGACCTAGTACAGAGCCCTGAGGGAACCCGTTATCTAAATATACCTAGTTTAAGTTGTTAAGACAACAAATGTGTATAAAGCAAGGTTAATTTAACTGTAATGTCAAATCAAGACATTCAACTATTTTTCCTAACAGATGTATTCTATTGAAACACAACAAATTAATTTGACATGTGAAGTACAACGTGAGTCTAATATGGTAAATTAGTTTTGTTTCAACCGCTTATCCTACTTTGTACTTTGAGCTATTCGCAAATAGCAGATATACAAGTTCACAACATGTCACACTGATGTTAATGATTGGTTCTTTATGTAGCTGCATGTTATCAATCATACCAGATGAAAATGTAATTCTTTACTAGAAATCACAAATTTAAATTATTTGAAAAAGCTTACACTGCTTGAACTTTACTCACTTTGTAGTGCAAAAACAAACTTTAAGGAATGACTCATTGTTTTTTGTGTTCCTATAGGGTGTTGTATGTAAATGTATAACTTTAATAACGTGGGCTAAACTTCCTCACTGGTAAATATTTGTTCAATATTCAGTTATCAAACTGGTTCAGGGTTAAACATTTGAGCAAGGAAAATCAGTGGTGGAAAGTAACTAAGTACATTTACTCAAGTACTGTTAAGTACAATGTTGAGGTTCTTTTAATTTACTTTAGTATAAAAAAAAATTTGTACTTCTACTCCACTACATCTGAGAGCCAAATAATGTTCTTTTTACTGAACTACAACAATCATCTGAAAACTTTAGTTACTAGTTACTTTGCAGATTTCGATTATTATTACAAAACATACATTAACCAATTAAGCCCATTGTACTTTGGATGACCGACAATATGGACGTGGTATGGTATTTTTTACTATGTATTACAAGTTTTTTAAATGTATGGAATTGTCTTGTGTTTTAGGGACGGAATCTTTTCATTTCTGATTATTTAAAATGTATTTTTGAAAATCTGAAGGAAAAAAAAAAAAGTAAAAAAATATATAATTTCCTTGACCCACGAAAATGGTTCCGTGAGCCAACAATGGGTCCCGATCTGTTGGTTGGGAAACACTTTTATAAAGAAAAGGAAACATTAATACAGCCCTGCTGTAGTCCAGGGTGGCCTTCCTCTGACCTTCAACCAGCTGAAGGTCAAAGTAGATGATTATAAGAGAACATAAAGTAAACATTAAGGTTTTCTATCTGAATTGTTTTTCTAAAACGTTCAAAAATAGTGAAAACAGACGATCTTTAAGCTCACAAGATGTGAGGCATTGTGAGCTTTTAGATCGGCTGCCTTTTAGATTTGGACAAAATATTTTCTAATCCACTGGTGGGCCTATAGCATAAAAGCTCACAACAACAGAGTGTACAAGGAAAACAAACAAATCATACATTTATAATACAATGCTTTTTAGTAACAATATAAATCTGACTCGTCTGACCGGCTCTTACTGTTTAATTCAGTGGTTGTCAAACCTTTTCATGTCAAGGACAGGTGGACACCAACACGTATGCTATTTTCATACAGCCTAAGTATAGAGTAGAGTTAAAGTGGTTAAACTGATTTGATGCTAAATTAACTCATTTTGACCCCCTGGAACCCCTTCAGACCCTGCTGCACTTCTACAGTTGTCACGACAACCACATCAGTAATTTTTGTATCAGTAGTGTAGACATAAGCAAACAGTGAATGAATGGAAGTATATTGTTTTTGTTAAAATAAGTGTTAAATAGCTCTATATTAGCAATCATTGCTATAGACTGCTTGTTCTCCCCGTCCCCCATCCAATCAGGAGAGACATCATACATGATACAGGATAAACAAGTGAAAATGTAATGAATGAAATAATTAAACGAGCAGTCAGTCAAAGCTGGAACTGAAACACAAGCTGATAAATGATCTTTGTGGGGTTCTCTCTCCTGATTGGATGAAATTGGTGTCCCGAATCCCACCTGAAAATGTATTATTTTGTTTACTAAAGAGCATGAGAGACAGGGAGACCCTTGTTACTGAACAAACACTCTATAGCAATGATTACTATCACAATGTATGATTAAATATGATGTTTATGTGAAGTAATTGTCTAGCATCATGTCAAATAAAATGTTTCTCACAGTTTTGTAATGTTTTTCTTTTTCATATGAAGCAACAGATATGTAGCCAGTGGTGGACAAAGTACTCAACTCCAGAACTTGAGTCAAAGTATAGAATAATACTAAATAGCAAATTGACTATTTTCAAAGTACAATATTTGACTTTGAAACGTAGTGGAGGTGAAAGTCATATGCTTCTAAAAAACATACAGTAAGTATATGTTAAGTACACTATACATAAAGTACAGATACTCAAAAAATGTACTTAAGTACAGTACTCAAGTAAATGTACTTAATGTCCACCACTGACAGTAGCACTGTGACAAAGACACACACAGTAAAGTTAAACATTAACCATAAATTTACATCATGAAAGCAAATAAACCGAACAAATTCCCAAACTAACAGAAACATGAAAAAGTAAGATACCAATGTTCAGTTCAAATGGAATGGATGATTCTAAAAGGTAAAAAGAAAATCCTCAGTCTGTTCATCTGTTCATCTGTTCATCCGTTCATCCGTTCATCCATCCATCCGTCCATCCATCCATCCCATATAATAGGCCTTATTACATAATCGGCTGATTGCAATTATTTGAGGTAATCGATATTATGTTTTGAATTATCGTTCATAATCGTTTCCATGTTGAAAAATGTTCACACCTTTTCAAATTCCAAAAATTATGGTAACAGGAGATCTACAAGCTCGGCTAGTTGAGATTGTCTATTTCCACAATTTCCAAGAGATTGTCTATTTCCACAATTTTATTAGTAATTTCTTTATATATTTATGTTTTTTGTCATATCTGCCATATGAATTTGTCATATCTGCCATGTCGAATCTTTGTTGATGAAGCCTAAAATCCAAACAGAAATATTGATATGTTCCAATGTTTAATGCCAAAAATGTAATTGTTGCAATTAATTGTATAACAATTAATCGTCAGGTAAAATATCATGATTTGTGACAGCCCTATCCATCCATCCATCCATCCATCCATCCATCCGCCCGCCCACCCGCCCGCAGTCTCGTCCAATCAGGCGTTGCGCTGCCTGTAGCGGATCTGAACGTCATTGGTCGGCAGCAGGATGCCCAGCCCCGCCCTGCTGTAGTCCAGCGTGGCCTTGCTCTGACCTTCAACCAGCTGAAGGTCAAAGTAGACGAGCATGAGCGCCAGGAACTGTTTGATCTCGTTGAGAGCGAAGTATCGCCCGGGACACATGGAGGAGCCCGAGCCGAACGGCATGCGGTAGTACTTCAACTTCTGGCCCTGCTTGAAGAAGTCCGTCTTCTCACCTCCCGCCTCGATGAAGCGGTCGTAGCGGAACGCCTGCGAACAGCAGAGGACAAGGAACCCATTAAGACCGGGAACACATCTGTGTGTCATTTTTATATCTGCTATTTTTGAATAGCCAAAGGAATCTAAAATGACACAGTCCCGGTCTTCAAGTTTTAACCCATTAAGATCTGAGGCCGATTAAAAAAAAAACGCTCCTAAATCCCAACAGTTTTCCGATGAACTTACGTCGCTGTATCAGTGTTTCTCCAACGGATTTAAGGGCGGCCATAGCTGAGTGGTTAGTGAGCCCGCCTAGGGAGCCAGAGGCCCTGGTTGCCCCAGGTACGATTCCAGGCCACGCCAGCATATGTGTCGATGAAATGAAATTTGTCCCTGAGTAAGACTCTTAACCCCTAATTGCTCACAGGCCCTCATTGGAAACAAGCCCGCAAGGACTTTCATGAACGTCCTGTTAAAAGGAATTATCCTTATCCTTAAGGACCCCCCAAAAAAAATGATCAGGGTTAGGGTTTAGGGGTGTACCTCGGGGTCCTGGTAGATGTCGGGGTCCATGTGCATGCTCTGGGGGTACAGGGCGATGACGTCCCCCTTCCGCACGGCCACCGAGCGCTCCGCCTCCAGCGTCAGGCTGAAGTCCTCCTGGACCACACGGATGTTCATCGACGACGACGACAGACGGAGGCTCTCGTTGATGGAGCTGTCTGTGAACGTTCAATATAACATCGTTAACGCTCGTTAATCAATTGTTTGTACTTTTTAAACGTTGATTGATCGATTGAAAAAACACTTGTTTCTATTGTGGTCCATTAAACATTCATCACTCAAGCAACTGGACAAAACAACAGTGCAACCGACAACGATACATGTCAAAATACAGTATACAGTGGGGAAAGCTTTCGCATAAAATAGCAGATCCCCAAGCTTGTAGATCTACTATTTTATGCAAAGTTATTTAATGTCTAGCGTAAACAGAAAAGACACTAGTATAAAGCCCTGAGGGACTCCGGTCAACCATATAGGGTTTAAGTGATTAAGCAATTCATGATAATAACACTTATATCCATTGTGGTCCTTTGAGTGTAAATGTGTGTGTATAAAGTAAGCGCCATGTTTTTGTGCGTTCTTTAGACAAATAAGATGAAGAATAAATGCATTCATACCATTTCAACATACTAGACAAGTAAAAAGCAAAAACAACAACATGGGTACTTTAAATGGAAACTGTTACACCTCAACATTGATGCTTTCCATTTATTTAAGACATTAAAGCATGGTCTAAATTATTTTTGCAACACAAATCTGAGACTGCTCACACCACAGCTTGAGGCAGAAATGGTAGACTGTGAAAGGCAAGGCAGTGTTTTGTTCATGTGCTTTCCACAAGTTCAGTAGATCCTCCTCTGCATTGAGTTCTGTCATTTAGCTGAATAGCAGTAAGTGACTGGGAGGTCAAGGGTCACCGTGCGCTGGCAGTCAGGTCCACCTCTCCACGCTCATCCCTTTTCTCCTCTTGAATAGCTGATTGACAGCAGGGTGTTCAAATCGCTGCTTTCCCTCTTGGCCTGCATGGCGCTATACAGAGCTTCCTGTTGGCTGCTGCGGTATGTGTGTCATCCAGAACACCTTATGTGACCTCTCGGCTTTTGACTAAACTGTCTCCCCTATCCTGGGGGATCTAGGATGCTGTTAAACTGCCACTGTGTGCGATTCCCAGAATTCTGTTCAAAGCCAGAACCACGTGAGCATCGCGCCACAACAAATGATAACAACAACAACGTCAGAAACGGCATGAATGACTTATTAACACTCTCACCGCCGGGCCCGTAGCCTACGGGCCGATAAATCCAACTGTACAGCGCCGATCCCGTAGCCTACGGGCTGTGGTGCTTTTTCCTTTTTTTCGAAAAAAAAACCTTTTTTCAATTTTCTAGTACGGCACATTTCATCGTAACACCACCGGAAATGGAATTATTCAGGATCCCGTTTTGCAGATCCCGTAGGACTCCATTCTAAAGCGCACACTGTAACGCCATTTTATTCGATTGTAGTTTTTCTCCTCGCTGATCACTGTTTAACATAAACCGTTCTAACTACAACAATGGAGGTCCGTTTGACACGTGGTCAGCTCAATCCTAAGGATTTTAACAAGGTCTATGGCGACGTGAAAAAAACAAAAAACAACAATAAAACGTTGGCACTGGTGAGTACATTATGAGATTAACCTCTGGCGGTCAATGTGTTAAATAAATACATACATACATAAATAAATATGTATATCTCTGCTGTCCGGCAGCAACCAGCTAACTCCAAAATGTTAATTTTTCAGGAAACTACAAAAACAAAAAAAGTGGAGTTAGGAGGTTTTGTTCATCATTGATAAGAACAGCTGAATGGACCTCCAAGCTCTCAATGAGGTTGGAGGTCAAAAGCGGGTGGAGCCTGGAGTCAGCAAAACCAGCTAACTCCACCCCCCTTTGGTGGACTTAACTGGTTTAGCAGAAGGTTTGAGGATCCAATGGAGTTAGCTGGTTTTGTCACTTTTTAATACTTTTCATTGGTTCAATATTTTTTTAATCAACACACAGACGTAAAGGGTGTTCTATAGAGACACACGGGGACTACAAATTTCACGCCCACTTTTGAGACAGCGCCGCTACTCGAGGTCCGTTAGAACGATGAACTGCAGCTGCCAATGCATTCCCTATGAGAGGATATGAAAGTTAGCCTACTTTTAAAATTATCCTGCATTAACTGAAGACGATATTGATTTAAATAAAAATATGTTTCCAAATGTATGGAGTGTCTTTGTCAACATATCTTCTTGTTTTCTTAATAGTTGATGTGTTTCACATTTAATTTGCCACTTTAACGAGTTACCCATAATGTTAACACAGCAGAGGGTAGACAGCAGACGGGCATTTCAGTGACATCACTGTCTTTACGAGCGCCGAGCGCCGACCAGTGGCATACCCACTGTAGAGGCAGGAGAGGCGGCCGCCTGCCCAACTAAGACCTCGCCTCCCCTAAAAAAACGAAAATGTGTCATTGCGTGCTTAATGTCCTCAAAGTCACGCATTCAACAAGCTTTGAACTGAGCAGATTGGACCTTCTGTTCCAGAGATAATGACCAAAACCTATTGAAAACGGCCACTTTCGCCAGTTTTCTGGGTATTGAAAACCTCAAAGGATGCGTCCGTGACGTATATATCATGCGACCACTTAAACTCGGGATCTCCGATGCTAGCGGTTTTGACATACTGATGGAGTATATTATAGTATATTGTGGGTAGTATATCGAGATGAAAGATATGGGACATTAAAAAGGACAAATTAAACAAATGGGACAGATTATTAGAACACAAAAAAAAATCGCTACAGCCTCAGTAGTTAACCAGTGAAATGACAGTATTTTACAATGCCTCTCATAGAGATTGCATTGAGAGCTGCAGTTCATCGTTCTAACGGACCCCGAGTGTCAAAAGTGGGCGTGGATTTGTAGGCCTTCCGCTTCCGGCCGTGTGTCTCTATAGCACTGATTTATGGGAAAAAATGCGAAAGCGGAAAAATTGAGTTAGCTGGTTTCTGCCGGACAGCAACAATATTAAGTAAATAAGTATTAAAGTACATTTCCAGTACATTTCCAATGCCTACGTCATTTCGGCACGAGCCACTCGAGACAAAAAAAACGTTTAGAGAAGTTGTCTACATAACAACTTAACCAAAAACACATTATAAATCATTTTGAAAATAGCTGATCTAAAATCTCTTCAAATTACCTATTTTTTAAAAATGTTTTTAGCGTTTTTCGCCTAGTTTAAACACCAAGTTTAAAGGGGTTAATAAGATGTTAAATGTAAATGTCCTCTCCTCATAGCCCCTCCCTCTTGGTCTTCATGTCCTGTGCCAAGATGCTGTCACTGAGCTCCTGTTTCACACATGAAAAGAATGGTCAGAACGAAGGGACAGTGTTGTGTTGATTCTCCACAGAGTGAAAGAGCTCAACGGGGCTTAAAGGACATGAAAAACACGTCCCAGTGGTTCTAGAAGGCTCATATCTGCTTCTTTTTGGCTTGAGGTGACATTTCTTTCTGTGCTCTTGACAGGACCGGACAAAGAGCTCATTGCCGTTTCAAGAAGCACTGGGTTTCATGGTGTATACTGAGGGTGTACTAATGGAACCCAATGGACCCTTACCCTTCCGTTCCAGAGATAATGGCCAAAACATCTTGAAAACGGCAACTTTCGACGGTTTTCGATCGCCGATTTTCGATTGAGTTTAGGCCATTGTTGTTGATAACTCTACAACAGTCATCAACTTAGTGCGACAAAAACAAAACAAATCTGCATGAATTCAAGGCTCCATGGGGTGAGTAATCGATCGAAAAAAAGTCATTTTGGGGGTGAACTATCCCTTTAAACATTTTAACAACACAAATCTTATATGGGGGGTCCCTGGCACAAAATATTTTCAGATGGGGGGGTATGCGTACAAATGCATATCAATGTGAGGGTCCTTGACATGAAAATGTTTGCGAACCACTGATCTAACAGGACTGCCTTGGTAATCAAACCTACCCATGTATGGTAAGCGGTCCAGCTGGTCTTTGGTCAGAGTGATGTCTCTGTGCGTGACGTCCTCCGTTTCAGACAGCTGCAGGACGTTCAGGACCTCTTGTCGGACCACCCTCAGAGCCTCTGGGTGGGCCACCAGGTAGTACATGGTCCAGAACGTAGCCGGTACCGTGTTCCCTACAGCCGCCCACAGGATGGCAAAGTGATGCGCTGGACATGGACAAAACACAAAGCAGGGACGTGCAGAGAATGTTAGAAGGGCAGGGACTGACATTTCTAAAAAAGGACAATTTTGTTTGACATTTTTGGGCCTGGAATTAGCTTATATAGCTCACAACGTGTAGCCAGTGGTGGAAAAAGTACTCACATTTCATACATAAGTAAACGTATTAATACTGCATTGTAGTCTGTTACAAGTAAAAGTCCAGAATATTTTTTTCATTGGTCAAAACCGTGGACCCCTAGGGCCTAGGGGTCCTTGGGGGTGTTCCAGGGGGTCCCCAGCAAAATGATTAATAGGAACTAAATGGACCCTTATAAGTCTGTAACTCTGAGAGTGTAGGGTCCATTTGGTTCCATCTGTATGCTCTCAGAGTTATGGTGGTAGGCTACGTGGCCTAATGCATACTAAACTGGGGGTCCTTGAAATGAAAAATAAATAAATAAATAATAATAATAATAATAGTTTGAGAATCATTGATCTGGTGTGTAGGACTCTACCAAATCGTGTTTTTGTTACCTGCTTTGTCGACGTCTCCCATGGAGTCGTACTCCTCAAACAACTTGGATCTGAATTGGATGAACTTAGACGTGTCGGACCAACGACACATCCTCTGAGGCAGGAAGTACCTGATCAGCTTCTCCCTGGTCATGATAATAGTAGGGTTGCAACAGATTAATCAAACTAATCAATTTAATCATTATAACAAAATAATTCATAATCAATTTTAATCAATTTTAATAAAAAATAATTGATTTTGTTTGCCTGGTAAACCATCCCGGTCATGTGAATTCACATTTTCATGCGTATAAACATTAAATTGTGAATTAACGCAACGGGATGGTTTACCAGGCTATGATTCTGTGGGAATAAACTGAAATTTCAACGTTTTCTTTCAAAATGGTTTTAATAGCTAAACTAGCTGATCTACAAGCTCACTAGTGTAGTGAGCGTGCAGATGTTGCTATTTTTGCACAACACAGTTGTACGATTACGATTAAGTATGAAATAGAGCCTAAATGGTTAATCAGACACATTTATTTAGTTGGTTATAAAAAAATAAAAAATAAAATCACATTGATATACATATATCAATGTATATATATATATCAATATATATATATATATATATATATATATATATATATATATATATATACCGTGTATATATATATATACTGTATATATATATATATACACACACACATATATATATAAACACACTTCTCGATTATTCAATTAATAATCAAAGCAATCAACAGGATAATCGCCAGAATTCCTTTCTGTACCTGACAGCTTTGGTGCCCCACATCATCCAGATGGGGACGCGTGCGATGAGCAGAGGGAACATGTTGTCAAACTTGATGAAGTCATCTCTGAGCGTGCTCATGCCGCTGTGGCGCCGGGTGTCCGCCGGGCGGCCGTACAGCGTGAGGAACGTAGCCTCAAACATCACCGTACTGCAGAACTCATACAGGCTGCACCTCCTCCAACCTGCAGGGGCCCCTGTTGTCCATCATGCAAAGTTTCGTTGATGATTAATTGTCATACAAATAATTGCAATTAATCATAATGTAATTCTGTTGTTGGCATGCGTTGGAACTTTGTAAACAAAAGTTGCACATGGCAGATATGACAATTAAAGTTAGGGTAAGAGATATTTTTTTGTTATTTATTTTGTTTTGTTAAAAGGTTAAAGTACTATATTCTGATAGTAATCATTGCTACAGGGCGTTTGTTCGGTCACAGGGGTCTCTCCAGCTCTTTAGTAAACAGAATTATGTATATTTTCAGGTAAGTGACAACCTGCAACCTGAAAATGCATTTGCTGTTTAATAAAGAGCTGGAGAGACATAGAGACTCCTTATACTGAACAAACACTCTAATAGCAATGAGTACTATCAGAACTTAGAGCTATTTAACACTTATTTTAACAAAAGCAAATCACTTACCCTACCTTTAACTGAAATATGCAAATACATTACAGACAATGTTTGTTAATGGTACCAATAATCAAATAAATAATAATCAAAATGCATAATATACTATGGCCAAAATAGGTCATATACCCAATAAAAAAAATAATCAAAAAATAACCAACATAGCTTACCTACAAGTTCACAATATCTCATGATGCAAGTTCACTATATCTCACAATAAGCTCTATTTTCAATTTTAAAAAAAATTTGCCCTAAATGCCAAAAACAGGGACTCCAGGTGTGGTTAACCACTTAAACCCCAAAGTTGGTTGACCGGAGTCCATCAGGGCTTTTAACTAGTGTCTTTTCTGTTTTAGCTCTAAATTAAAATATGTTCGCAGAAAATAGCAGAGTTTCAAGCTCCCAATGCGTCGCAACAAGCTTGTAGATCGGCAATTCTTCCTGCGAAAGTGGTTAAAAGAGCATGGACAACGATGTGGAAATAATTACATGTTAATTTCCTCCAGCAGTTTCTATACATATACCAATACAAATTATTGCGATTAGCCGAAAAATTGATGTAATAATCACGCCACGCCTACCTCCAGGCTCCGCCCCCAGGTGGTCCTGTCTAAGGATGTGCATGAGGTTTCCCATCATGCTCTCTGTCAGCGCGGCGAGGCCGTCGCCCTGCAGGAGGCGCTGTGATTGCTGGATTTTCTTCTGCATGTTCGGAAAGCGGCCACTCAGCACGGGCGGGTAGCCGAACGTGGGCGGGGCCACCTGGTCCGAGAACTCGTGGAAGTCCAGCTGTTTACCATGTTTGATAATGGACGGGAAGAGGAGAGGGTTCATGATGAACGTCATGTATTTACCTGGAGAGAGAGAGAGAGAGAGAGAGGGAGGGGGAGAGAGAGAGAGAGAGAGAGAGAGAGAGAGAGAGAGAGAGAGAGAGAGAGAGAGAGAGAGAGAGAGAGAGAGAGAAAGAGAGACACACACACAGACAGACGTAAAGCACTGATTTATAAAAAAAAATCTAAAAGTAGAAAAATGGAGATGGCTGTTTTCTGCCCGACAGCGACGATATCTATATCTATTAATAGTTACACACTTCACTAACTCAGTCAGTCCAAGTGCAGATGGCTTGTGACTGTTTAATCTTTATGACATGTTTTTTACTTGTATTACACTTATAGCTGTATCTCTCTATTGTTCCTCTATCTGAATCTATCCTGTTTTAAAAATGTTTGTTTCTTTTGTTTTGTCATGCATACTGTAGGACTGCTAAGCCACCCGAACGTCTCCACAGAGATCAATAAAGGCCTATAAGGTCTATAAATGATTGAGGGAATGGTTTTAGAGCCATAATATGTGTGACACGGTTTATGTTGTTCTCACTTGCGCAGTTGCCATGATTAAGCAGCAGGGGGTGCAGGGGGTGCAGTAGAGTTATATGGGTTGTAAAAGGAAGTGCTGTGAGATTGCAGATGACATACTGTAAGTAAAGTGTGTTCAGGTCAGGATGTGTGAATTTTCTGTCCAGGATGATACTGAGTGATATCTGAAGCATTCCACCATCTCAACACTGCCATTATTAATACATTTTGTCTATATGACATTCAGAGATAATTCTTATGGTATTGTTGCTGATGTCTTTGTCAAAGTGATGTCATTTTCCGAACTTACCTGACGGCCCTACATGCAGTGGTGTAAAGTAACTAAGTACATTTACTCAAGTACTGTACTTAAGTACACTTTTGAGGATTTTTTACTTTACTGGAGTATTTCCAATTTTCAATACTTTTACTTCTACTCCACTACTTCTCAGAGACAAATATTTTACTTTTACTCCACTACAATTGTTTGACAGCTTTAGTTACTAGTTACTTTGCAGATTTCACAAAACATACATTAACCACTTCAACCCTATATGTATTTTGGCCATTTGAAATAGCCGATCTACAAGCTCACAATGCGTCGCGATGCAACTCATTGTGAGCTTGTAGATCTGCTATTTTCAAAAGATTTTTATACATTTGAAAACTTGTGAAATAGGACATTCTGCACAATGGGTACTTTCTACTTGTAGTACTTTAAGTACATTTTGATACCAATACTTTTGTACCTTTACTCAAGTAAATTTTGAATTCCGGACTTTTACTTGTAACAGTATTGATACTTTTACTTAAGAAAACAATGTGAGTACTTTTTCCACCACTGCCTACATGTTCTATTATTTGCCTTTGCCCACATTAACTAAACATGAGCAACACAGCTGCAGCTAATAAAACTAATGAATGAATGGGTTAGATTTAGGTGTGCCAGTGTGTAAGTATTGTCAGTACTGTCAAAGGTCAACGTGATAAGCCAGGTGGTTCAACACCATTGAACACAGCAAAAAAACAACAACACATGGAAACAGATACCTGGTATATATTTATATATTGTTAAAATCTAAAATGACACAGATGCTTTCCCGGTTTTAATGGGTTAAATCACATTTCAAACCACCTAGGAATGGAGTTCAAATGTGATTCACATTTTAACTCCATTCCTATATATGGTAGCAACAGGTTTTTCAGAAAACCCTTAGGATTTAGGGCAGTGGTTTAGAACATGGGTTTTCAACTGGTGGTCCGTGAAGGTATTGCATGTGGTCCCTGACCATGCATTTGGTAATGTAGGAAAGTGAAGATTTGTATTATATTTTATTTTATCGACCACTAGTTGAGAAACAGTATGATGTATGATGACGCATCAATGTTGTCAGTTACTTGGAAGTCGGATGTCAAGAACTCCCACAGAAATGGGAGTTAGAATTTCAAGGGTTTACCTGGTTGAGTCATCATTAGTAGGAAATGTGCCCATATCAATCGCATGTGCTTGCTCATACATATGTTGCAATGGATCAGTTAACATGAGTTTAATATGGAAGGTTAAGAGAACAGAATAAGGGCAACCATGGGAAAGGAATGGATCAGTGGTTCTCGATCTTTTCTGAGCTCTGGACCACTAGCATATCTCAGTTAAATAATGACTGTTAAGGGCTTGATTTAATTCACCTCGAATTAACAACTTAAATTAGGCCTTAACAGTCATTATTTATTGTCAAGCTTTCCCCCCCACACCACGCCCATATCACCCCTCCCAACACAACAGTGGTCCCCAGGTTGATTCTCAGTCAGGGTGGTGGTCCCTGGTTCATAATCAGTTGAAAACCCATGGTTCAGAACACTGCTGAAAATAGATCGGCTATTTTTGGCAAAAAGATTTCATGCTAAGGGAAAAAAACTTTGCTAAGTATAGAATGCTTCAGTATTTAAATAATTTAGACTGAAGGTGCAAACAGCTACCTGCTATCTGAACTGTGAAGACGTCTCCATGTTTGCTCTTCAGCTCCGTTAGAAACCGAAGAGTATCTCTGCCGAACTCCACTGCCTTGCCAAGGACGGGAATCAAACCTTTTATCAGTGGAGGCTCACCGTCCTTCCTGCAGAAGGGACATAAAAGGTTATTTCAAATACGTGAGAGAGAATCACAGTTTGACCTGTATTTAAGTACACTTACTGCAGGGAGCTGACCAGCACAATCACGGTCTACTACCAATAGTAGTCTGTGGTTGTAATACTGTAGTCTTTAATGGTTGAGTGTGTGTATGTGTGTGCGTGTGTGTGTGTATATATATGTGTGTGTGTGTGTGTGTGTGTGTGTGTGTGTGTGTGTGTGTGTGTGTGTGTGTGTGTGTGTGTGTGTGTGTGTGTGTGTGTGTGTCCTCAAATCCATCAAGATAGTCAGCATACAGAAGACCAACTATTGAGAATCCCACAAGACAAACAACACATCTGCACACATCTGTGTGTGGTTTTGAGATTGTCATCTGTTTGTAATTGAGAAAGATCCTTGTGACTGAAACATCAACCTTATTTCAACCTAGTCAATCCAGAGGTGAGAAATGTGTGTGTGGATCTCATTTGACAACAAAGACAAAACCAGAGAATGCCTGACACAAACAGAACAAAAACTTAAAGGGCAAGACCACTTTGGTACAGGTTTGGGTTGTGTATTTACCTTGCCATGATGTAACTCCAAAGGTGGACAAGAAATCAAAAATAATTGCTCCATTGATTAGAAATTGATAATTCTAAATTTGCTCCTCATTGACTTACATTGTACGGTAAAACAGCTCTTAAACTCACTCCTTTAGCACGTAAACAAACACGAACAAAGCTGATTCAGACAATATAGAGCATCACGAACCCAGTACTGTTTGTTCTTTTTATAAAAATGTTAACTTCCTACTTATTTTACTATTTGAAGATCCGGATCCGCGAATCCAGTCCGGGTTTTCTTCTTGATAAAAATAGCAAAATCAACAGGAAGTTAACATTTTTATAAAAAATAAAAACAGTACTGGGTTTGGTGATGTTCTATATTGTCTGAATCAACTTTGTTTGTGTTTGTTTATGCGCTAAAAGAGTGACTTTGAGAGCTGTTTTACCGTACAATGTAAGTCAATGAGGAGCATATTTTGAATTATCAATTTCTAATCAATGGAGCAATTATTTTTTATTTCTTGTCCACCTTTGGAGTTACATCATGGCAAGGTAACTACACAACCCAAACCTCTACCAAAGTGGTCTTACCCTTTAAGGCCACACCACACCAATGAACTAGTCGCAACTCCTTGCAACAAAACAGTTTTACAGTTTTGCAACAAAACAGTCCACACCAATGCAACTTCTTGCAACTGCCAAGGGTTACAAGTAATTGCATGTTGCAAGGAGTTGCAAGGAGTTGCATTGGTGTGCACTGGCCTTTACCAATGGTGGAAAGTTACTAAGCAATTTTACTAAAGTACTTTATCTAAGTACAATTGTGAGGTACTTTTACTTTACTTGAGTATGTCCATTTTTCAATACTTTATAGTTCTACTCCACTACATCTCAGAGGCACTTTTTACATCACTACAATTATTTGAAAACTTGAGTTACAAGTTACTTTGTAGATTTAGATCATTGTAAAACCAAATAAGCCCTATTTTATACTTTGCCTATTCAAAAATAGCAGATCTACAAGCCCATATTCTACAAGCCCACAACACTCTGCATAATAAGTCATTTTACTTTTGGTACTTAAAGTATATTTTGATACCAATTATTTTGTACATATACTCAAGGAAAAATATTGAATACAGTACGTGTACTCTGTAACTTTGACTGAAGTAAGTAATCAGAGTGCTTCTCCCACCACTGACTGTTGCACAACCTCGACACAGACAAGGCAGGGGGTCCGCAGGGGGTTACACACATTCCTGTGAACCCCCCGAGATCGTCACCCTGCCAAGTCACAGTTTCTTTATGAGAGAGCTGCTGTGAATCATGGGAAACCACACAAGAACGTATTTGTATCGAATGAGGTCGCAGTGATTAGACCCCCCCCGGCGTGAGATGAGGTCAACATCCAGTCTGTACACTGACTTCTCTTGTATGAAAAATTGGGTCTAAACAATAATCCAAAACCCATCAGCAAAAAAAAAGGCATGTAAACACGGTTGGGAACAACAGCGCACACCAAATCTTTTTTTTTTGGGGGGGGGGGTAATACAGAGTCCAGAGGGTTAAGCTGTAGTTGCTCTACAGCAGAGGTCCTGAATGTGAGGTCTTTGTGAGGAACTTTTGCATTATGCTTGGAAATGGAGTTAATGTGTTTGGCCCAGCGCTGTAATAAATAATCACCTTTGGCAATGCATCCTGAGTCTGCCTTCCTTACCACCCTCCTGGACAATTTGGGCTATTAAGCATTACCACAAATTGGTGGATCCAGACCAGGAGGTAGAGAAGACAGGATAAAGTGCGAGGAACCAAGATTATTGATGAGCAGAGGTCATCAACATGTCCGTAGGCCTACAAGGACAAACGTGTCCGTAGGATTTTTTTATTTTTAAAAGGAGTTCAAAATATAGCCTATATATTATTCTTCATTGTAATGTAAAAACATATAAACATTTTGTTTGTTTAACTTTGGTGACTCGTAAAGTAACATGCTCATTAATATGTGCAGGAGATTTGCAGTATTGCACGTGGTACCTGTACACAATTGCATCACGTGAAGACAACAAGACAGCTAGAAGAAATGATTGCTATAATAGCTGCCTCAATTCTGTGAAAATAGCTGAATGTGCTTTCAATTCTTTGTTGGAGAAAAACTTTCTTTTTTCTTTCTTTTTTTTAAGACAACAGAGTGTATAATAAAATAATTAAAGTCAACGGCATGCGAGAGACCACAGTGAAAACATGGTACAGGAAAAGAGCAAAAACAGATGGCATGTCATCTGTTCAGAAGGAGCTAATTTGCTACCAAGGCAAAGGAGGGCAGAACTGGACAAGTAAAGCTGGTTGTCGTTAGTTGAGAGACAGTGTTTCAAAGTGTCCACTCATGACAATAACAACTATAATAACACTCAACAATCATAATTCATGGAACCCTCCATCCACAGCCTGGATCCTTCTCCAACCTAAAAGTTGCCCTTCATTAATCACTCATCGTGTAGGCCTACATATTGTTTTTGTCTCTCAAGTTTCCTTGTTCCAGTGTTCCATTGAGAGACAGAGAGAGAGAGGGGGGGGGGCAGATAACAGTAAAGGAATTTTAATACCTTTTTAATACCTTGGAGATTTATTTTTATAATAATGAAAAAATACCATTACTGCATCAAAAGTAATCAACAAACTATAATATAAATAATATAAAGAGGCAAAAATTGTGAAAATACGCCTTGCAACACACTTGTGAGCTTGTAGATCAGCTATTTTCACAATATCTATCTGTGGAACAGAGTCAAACGAAATGTAAACGCCTCAACTCCTACAATTCCAAGTGCTTGTCAGGGTGGGGGGTCCCCAGTTCAAATATGATTATTTTGGACGTTCCCTAGAATGGTTTATATTGGTCACAGCACAGCAGTATTTTTTCAGCTTCAGCTACATCACCCAGTTGAGTGCTGCCCATAGAGGAGGGGGGGGGGGGGCAGTTAGGGGTTAAGTGTCCTCAGAGACACTTCGACACATGAGGCCTGGAGTCGAACGTGGGTCCTCCGGTTTTCCAGACAGTCTCTCTAACCATTCAGCTATGGTCGCGGACAATGTCCAATTTTGCAAGTCATGCCCACAGTGTCAGTTTTACAGCTCCAGGTTACAGGCAGTGTATACCCTCTTCACTCGCATCGCCATGCATATTGTAGGCCCATTACAAAGGAATAGTGCAGGTCACAAAGTACATTTTGGTAGTGTGTGATTATGTTACAAAGCAGGCATGTGCACACATGAACATCAATGGGGGCTCAAGCCCCTGCCCTTTTACCCGTAAAAAGTGCCCTCTCCAGACCATGAATGCAGTTTTACTATGGTGAAAGAAATGCAAATGCTCCCTCTCCATGCCGTACCCGAAGGCAGCATTCAAGAGAATTGCCTTTTTCTTTGCCTTTCTGCAACGCGCTGTGAGCTTGTAGATCGGGTATTTTCGATGTGCGACACCATGCGAAACGAAGTATATCAAGGCGAGCCCTTAGATCGAAACCAAACCGGGCCGTGCGCGCACATGTCCGTCTTAACAAATTGATTGCCTAGATCGCATATATGCGTTTTTCAAATCCATCGCTTGATTGCCGCAATTCTGAAAATCGCATATATGCGTTCTTTGGAATTTTTATTGTTTAATCTGTGATCGCGGTGTTCTGTGAATTTTTCATCATCAGTTTCGTTTTCTGGTTACATCACACTCACCGAGTTCCGGATTCATGACGCAGATTCCGTTTCCGGTTCTCGGAAGGCCTTTTTTAGGCATTTTAGGCGAGAATAGGGAAAAACTATTTTTTTCACACGGTATAAAAAACTAACGGAGAGCTCTAGTTCTATTTTCTTTAGTCGGGGTGACGAACAGCCATCCAGGTCGTGTATCACATCGAACTGAAGCCGATCGCCGATCTGCGAAAACGTCACATCCGGTTATGACGTATGGACTGTTTTAGCCTGTTTGGGGGGGGGTCGAGCGAGTGAGCGAGTGGTCAAGGTGTCGATTTGCTGCTCTCTGCTGGTAGATCTGTCGTATGTGTTTAAAACCGCAGCCAGACTTCATATTTGAATGAATAATTACAAAATAACAACAACAAAAAAACACGCAAATCGCTGGCACAGGGGTGAGTACATTATGAATAAACTCTGGCAGTCAATGTGTTATTGTGAGACAAATAGGTATGTGTGGACAAAAAAAGCGTTATACTGTTTATTTCAATCTTATTTGTCAAGTACGGGCCTCTCTCTCTCTCTCCCTTTTTTGATCATCACACAACTGCTGACTGACAGACACTTCGAGGCAATCAAGCAAATGCTTTCTGCATTATATGCGAAAACTGACTTAAAGGGATATTTCACTTTTAAAAAAAACTTCATTTTATCTTCTACTCAGGCTTTTGTCAGCCCCCCAGACAGTTTTTTAACTTTTTTTAAATATTTCTTTTTGGAAAATGAAAAAGATTAAATACAATAAAGAAATTAAATAAAATAAATGAAAAAAGTAATCGAAAAAACACGGCCCCCTCGCGTATTAGGAGGGCAGGGTGAGTCACCAGAACCAAGGACGGGTGTTTTTGATGAATCTAACATGTTAAAAATGTTGTTTGAAGTTATAATGGGTTTGTATAGGAAGGGGGCGTGTCTGATAAAATGAATATCAAATATCTAAATAGTGGATCAAGCAACTTAACAACTGTCTGGGGCACAAAAGCCTGAGTAGATGATAAAATCATTTCGCTTTGATAACCATTAATTCTACTGGATTTCATGATTGTGCTGTTATTTTGGACATTTCAGCCCCTGCTCCTCTATTTTACTCTTCACACCCCTGCTACAAAGCACCCTGAGGCCCTCCCACTTGGGAAGGTCGAGGCCCGTCAGATTGCCAACGACAGTATCTGATCCAGATGTTTTTGGGGGTGGGGATTCCCCAAAGGTACAAATTTCCCATCAAAACTCTGTAGAGAAGTTTGCTGGGAATTAAGTTGCTGGGAATTAAGGAAGTGAAAAACAAGTCCTTACCATCCACGGCCTTGTCGGAACGATTTAATAAAACTCTTAAATCCATGCTCAGAGGGTTTGTGGCAGAGTCAGGGGCAGTGGAATAGGTGGCCCCCCTTCCTATTATTTGCCTATAGAGAGGTACCGCAAGCTTCGACAGGATTCTCCCCTTTCCAGCTTCTGTACGGCAGAGGTGAACGAAGTACTCGACCCCAGTACTTGAGTAAAGGGTATAGATACTCCTGGTCAAATTGACTCCACTACTAAGTAAAAGTAGCTCAGTCAAAATGTTACTCAAGTAAGAGTAAAAAAGTAATTTCTTTTAAATATACTTAAGTATTCAAAAGTACATGCTTTGAAAAATAAAGTACAAGTAAAAGTAAAAGTAGAAGTCCATTTCAACATTTTTATATCAATGAATTGCTGTAATGTTTTCATAATGAATTTATTGGAACTTTGTAACTCTCTGAAACCACCTGCACTGATGTGCTTGCTTGTAGAACCACTACTTTATACAAAGCCTGTGGAAACACCTATAAAAACATAGAACATGACTGAGGAACCAGAACTAAATACTTTTACTCCTATACACCCATACAATATGTAAGAAAGAGGCGAGCGGAGGGGGAAGCCAGAAACACGTCTAGTGTGAGAGCAGAAGTGTGGCCAATTGCATTTTAGGGAAGAAAATAAAAAACAGCCAACCTAAAAGGACTCAGTACTTTACCTTCCTAGAAATGTAAAGTAAAATATTTGTCTTGGAAATGTAGCTACTCAAGTAAGAGCAATGCGCTGTTCTCTCTTATGTATTAAAGATGAGAGATACGCTTGAGCAGTTCCAGGAGTTGGCCATCAGTCCTTTGGTCCGTGCTCCACAGCGTCAGAAGCAGAATTGTGATAAGGCTAATTCGCAGGAGGTCATTTCAAGAGGGCCAGGAAGTTCTCCTTTTGCTACCAACTTTTGCTGCCAGAACGCCTTAAGAAACATGACTGGCCGGGTACATCACCACAGTTGTGAAACTGTTGTTGATGAAGAAGAGCTGCTAGAGCAGTACTTCTCCTCTGCCCAAGTCTGCATTTCCAGACTTGGGTCATTGAACGGCAGAACAACGTGAGGAGATGGGGGCACTCAGCCAGGTTGCACAGATGCAGTAGTGGAAAGTATATTTACTCAAGTACTGTACTTAAGTACAATTTTGAGGATTTATGTTTTACTTTACTGGAATATTTCCATTTTTCAATACTTTTACCTCTACTCTAAAATACTGTACTTTTACTCTACTACAATTATTTGAATACTTGAGTTACCAGTTACTTTGCAGGTTTTATTATTATTACAAAACATACTATAACCTCTTCAGCCCTATATATAGCCTACTATGGCAATTTGAAAATAGCCGATCTACAAGCTTACAACGCGTCGCGATGCGACACGTTGCAAGCTATTTTCTAAAGTTTTCTATACATTTTGAAAACCTGAAAACTTGAAAGTCATTTTACTTTTGGTACTTAAAGTATATTTTGATACCAATTATTTTGTACATATACTCAAGCAAAATATTGAATACAGTACTTGTACTCGTAACAGAGTGCATTGTGGTATTGCTACTTTTACTGAAGTAAGTAATCAGAGTGCTTCTCCCACCACTGACTCTTACACAACCTCGACACAGACAAGGCAGAGGGTCCGCAGGGTGAACCCCCCGAGATCATCACCCTGCCAAGTCACAATACATTTGATACTTTAAAGGACGACTTCACAGATTTTCAAACATAAAATGGTACCATTTCTGTCTACTTGGTCTGTATCTCAGAGGAGGGCTGTGGACAGTTCAGAAACCCGCCTACCAGTGACATCATCGATTGGTACTCCCACCTTATAGAAACGGCAGGCTTTCTATTCCTGGAAAATGTGCATGCTATAATGGAAGCCATTGTTCTCGCGTTA
This sequence comes from Gymnoscopelus braueri, assembly GCF_963280865.1. Taxonomy (NCBI): domain Eukaryota; kingdom Metazoa; phylum Chordata; class Actinopteri; order Myctophiformes; family Myctophidae; genus Gymnoscopelus; species Gymnoscopelus braueri. The sequence continues at coordinate 54,751,716 of NC_137611.1, read as the reverse complement.
ATACAAATCGAATTAAAACATTTGAAATCTTGTTTGAAAAAAAAAATCTGTCTAACGATGATGTCACTGGTAGGTGGGTTTCTGACGTGTCCACAGCCCTCCTTTGAGACACATGCCGAGCAGATTTTTTTTTTTTTACCATTTTATCATAAACATTACGCAAATTGCGTTGTCCTAACCAGCAACCTATGAGGGACACCACCAGCAGAGTTCCAGCAAAGCTGATGCCTGCACTGTAACAAGAGATATACAGGATCTATGCTGGCCTTGGGTGTCAGTCTGGTGGTAGTGCATGGTTCCTAAGAAAAATGACTCAAAGTTAAGGTTTTGTGTGAAATTCTTACACTGTCGCTCACACTATAGCATATGGGATTGCTCACACTATAAAAGCAGTGATTCTCAGGCCACTGAACAGAGAGGTTATGGCTGTGTCGCTGAAACACACGCCATTTGTTCTGTTGTTTTTCTGAGTTGATGTTTCTTATTTTCTGATTTTTTTTTAATCATTAATCATCACAATTAACTTTTGGATTATGTTTGGAAATTGAGTTAACCCATTAAAGCCTGAGGCCGATTCTACAAATGCCTTCTAAATCAATAGTTCTCAAACTCTCAAAACTCAAAAAATAGCAGATATACAAGTGCGCAGTGAGCTTGTAGATCTGCACATTTTTGAATAGCCAATGCTAAAATCTAAAATGGCACAGACGCTTTCCCGGTTTTAATGGATTAATGTGTTAATCCATTAAGCACTGTAAATAAGTAATCACCTCCTACAATGCATCCTGAGTCTGCCTTCCTAGATACCACCATCCTAGACATTTGGCAAAGCATTACGACCAAACCGTTTTCTTTTGCTTTTGCTATGCCATGCAACAGCTTGAATAGCCTACAAGCTATAGAAGCTGCTGAAATAAGATTCCGCAATCTCTTCTTTTATGCCTAATTTATGCTCCGTCATATGACAAAGTAAATGAGCCAGTTTACTTAAAACATATTTTTGCTACTCTTTTGACAGGTCTATCATATAGACATTTTTGTCATTTTGATGCCACTTTTGTCGCGCGAGGCGTCGGTCGACACTTGTCGCGCAAAGCATAAATTGATTAGTTAGTCATTTTTGCCACAATTGCATACACAATTGGGTCAACCAATAATTAAAAACCTATGAGTAAAAACATTCAAACGTGCAATATGCAACACATAATGCCATGCCTCAGACAATAGGAGCTTTCTGTTGCTCTAACAGTGAAAGACAAGCATCACATAACATGATGACCAGTTATTAATGCCCACAAATACTGTGCTCAGATATACAGTATGTCCACTGATAGCCTGGTGTAATTGCTGTGTCCATCCATCCGGGAGCCAACAAGGACACAGTAATGAAGGAATTACACCAGGCTATCAGTGTACAGGAGAATCGTCACCCAGATTGCGCAAATATACATATGCTTAGGTGACTTCAACCGGAGTGGTCTAAAAAGGTTTTTTTCCTAAATTCCACCAGCATGTCAACTGCAGCACCCGTGGTGACAACACTCTTGACCACTACTACACACCCTTCCAAGATGGATACAAAGCTCTCTGCCATCCACCGCTTGGAAGCTCTGACCACTATTCCATCCAGCTGCTACCGGCCAACTCAGTCACTGGTTTGAGCAGTAATGCACAGACGACATAGTTCCAAAAAAGACTGTTCTGATCTATCCCACTCAGAAACCGTGGTTCGACAGCAGCGTACGTGTAAAACTACATGAACTGTAGCTTCTTCGCTTTTTTCTATGGAAATAACGATACGATGGAACTATGCACTCACCCACTTTTTTACTTCTGTAAACCTGTGATGTGACAATAAAGCTGATGCTGATTCTGATTCATACTGATTCATACTACTATACTGTCTTCTTCTCAGCTGTCCTACTGTCTGTCTCTCCTAAGCTGTCTCCCTCTCAGCTTTCCTACTGTCTGCTACACTAGTCTCGCGTATATTGCCAGACAACTATTTCACGATCTCCGAATGCTACTGTATATAGAGTCTGGAACACGAAATCCGAGGCAGGAAGCTGTCATATATTTGTCATTTCCATTCATGAAAATATATTAAAAAATTACTTTACGTTTTTTATTTCCATTTCTGCCATTTATTCCATTTCAAGTGGCAAGCTATATATGCTTCGATGATTTAGATTTATATTAGGATACATTAATTTTGTGCGACTGTAAAGACGAAGCAGAAGTGGGGTGGAGGCTTCACATCCGCTTTATGGCTTGATCATCAACAGAGCTTTCGTGCTCCAGACTGTATGACCGGAAGCGTTTGAAAATTGTCGGAGGCAACAGTCTGGCCACGTGAGACTGCTTACTGTCTTCCTCTCAGCTTTCCTACTGTCTGTCTATACAACACTGTCTCCCTCTCAGCTGTCCTACTGCTGTCTCTTTCAGACAACACAAAGGGGAGATAACCATCTAGCCTCATTTACAACTTACAAAGAAATCCCAGCATCACTTCCGTGTAACTGTTACTATGACAGCCAGTGGTGGACAAAGTACTCAACCCCAGTAGGCTACCAAATTTGTACTTGAGTTAAAGTACTGGATTACTTATTTTTAGAAATACTTGAGTATGCAAAAGCACATGGTTACTTACTTACCTATTCAAAAGTACAAATTGCGTTACCCCTTGTTGATAAACTTAAATTGGACCTACATAGATGGGGAATTATCAATATATCTCTGGCAGGGAGAGTAAATTGTATTAAGATGAATGTTCTGCCCCGTTTTCTGTATTTATTTCAAGCTCTGCCGGTTTTTATCCCCAGATCCTTTTTTTGTAAACTTGATACATTACTCTCATCCTTTATATGGGGAGGTAAAACTCCAAGATTAAAGAAGGAATACCTACAGAGAAACAGAGATGACGGTGGCCTTGCCCTGCCTAATTTGAAGTATTATTATTGGGCTGCTAACATTTCTAAAATCACTTGTTGGGCCCACAACCCTGATCTGGACTGGTGTCAAATTGAAGCAAATTCCTGTCCCAATACATCTTTATTGGCCTTAATCACCACTAAATTGCCTATTTCTCCTAATCAGCAATCTTCCAATCCTATTGTTTTAAGCACACTGCGGATATGGTCCCAATTCAGAACCTTCTTTGGCCTCCGTGAAATATCCCTTTATAGCCCTATAAAAAACAACCACCTATTTGCCCCGGCAAGGACAGACCCAGGTTACTCTATGTGGCATAGGCTGGGTCTCTCCAAACTAAAGGATTTATACATTGATGGAATTTTTGCTAACTTCGGGGAATTGGCAACTAAATACGAACTCCCAAATTCTCACCTGTTTAGATATTTTCAAATTCGCAACTTTGTCAGAACATATAATCCTTCATTCCCTAATATTCCGGCCAGATCAGGGGTGGAGTCTATCTTGGATGCTCCCAGGCAGGTAAAGGGCCTCATGTCTTCTATTTATAACATTATATCCTCTTTAAGGGTCACCTCTCTGGATGGAATTAAAGCAGGATGGGAGGGGGAACTTGGGGAATCCATCACAGACGATATCTGGAACCAGGCTCAGATCCGAGTGAATGGCAGTACCTCGTGTGCTCAACTTAGCTTGATACAACTCAAAGTCTTACACCGCTCTCATTATAGCAAAGCCAAACTGTCTAGAATATACCCTACTGTGGATGACAGCTGTGATAGATGCCATACATCCCCGGCAAATTTAACCCATATGTTTTGGTCTTGTCCTCGACTGGAGAGTTATTGGGTTACCATATTTAGACACTTATCACAAATGTTTAACATTAGCTTACAGCCTAGCTCTGTAACTGCTATCTTTGGGGTCCTGCCCAAAGATCTGACCTCTAATAAATTAACACAGAATGGTATTGCCTTTCTTACACTGCTGGCACGGAGGAAAATCCTCCTAGAGTGGAAATCTCCATGTGCCCCGAAACCAGATCTATGGCTGAAAGATGTAATGTTATTCCTGAAACTAGAGAAAATTAAATTTGACTTAAGAGGATCACCAGGTGGATTTATGTCCGCCTGGGGTACCATAATAACCTATCTTACTAATCTGACAAGACTCCCTGATGCCACATAGGGTTGCCTGTGACAAAACCCCTCCACTGATCTGGAGACACCCCCCCCACCTGTCCCTCACGCCGTCACTCAGTCTTCCTACCTTCGTCTATTTTGTTCTCTGTTGGGGAGGAGGGGAGAGAAAAGGGGGAAAGGAGCATTCTTAGGTTATGTTCCTTTTTTTTTTATTTAATTTTTTTTATTTTCCCCTCTAGAGCATGTTGTGGACTTTGCTGATTTTTTTCTTTCTTTTTTCCATGTGGTGAAACGAACGGTGACTAAAGACCCATGAGGGAGGGAGGGAGGGTATGGGGAAAATTGAATGTTGTGTCGAACTGAACCAGCCTTGTACTCTGAACCAGCTGAGTGTTAAACGTTATGTGAATTGTATTGTCTTATTGTACTTGTAACCACATTTACTACATTCTGAAACTAATGCTGAATAAAAATCATAAACAACAAAAGTACAAATTGCAACGTTTTTTTTCTTTTTAATATCAATGTATTGCTATATTCAAACTATATTATTTTATTCAACTTTTACCCCCAAAGATTTTACAGACATTTTCAAAAGAAATATCGATAAAGAATAATTATATCGCAATGCGTTGTGAGCTTGTAGATCTGCTATTTTCAGGTAGGTTAGGTGGTTCGTTCATAATGTGCTTTTTCCCTTCCTAGAAATGTAGTGGAGTCAAAAGTGCAATATTTATTTACATTGAAATGTACGACACAAATCATAAGTATCGAAAAATACAAACACCTCAAGTGAAGTACAGATACTGAAACAAAAGTTACTCAAGTACAGTACTCAAGTAAATGTACTTGTAAATGTCCACCACTGGTCATTTACAACACCTTCCAAGAAATAATCCAAGCATTGCTTCCGTGTTAACTGTTATTACTGTCAGCTCTGTCTAGAACAGGGGTCACCACTCCCAGCTAAGCTCTATTTCAACACACGTCTCAACAAGGAAGTGTTGCTGAAAGGATATTGATGTTTCACAGTCAGCAGCCGTTCACCAATATAACTGCAACAGAATGTTTAACCCAGTGGTTCTCAAACTTTTTCATGTCAAGGACCCCCAAATTGACACTTATTACCCCACGGACCCCCATTTGAAAAGATAAGCCAGGGACCCCAATAAGAGAATGTTTTTACCGCTCTCTAGCAGTGATTCTCAATTGATTGTGATTCTCTAATTTCAAGGACCCCCAGTTTAACATGCATTAGGCTACGGACCCCCATTTAATGGCATTTATACCTCTGGGACCCCAATTCATATTGTAAAATTAATGTTAATTTAACTCTGAGAGTGTACAAATGGAACCAAATGGACCCGTTAGGGTTTGTACACTCTCAGAGTTACAGACCGATAAGGGTCCATTTGGTTCCTATAAATCCTTTAGCTGGGGACCCCCTGGTATCCCCTCAAGTACCCCTGGGGGTCCCCGGACCCCACTTTGAGAACCAATGGTTTAACCCATTAAGACTGGGAACGCACCTGTGTCATTTTAGATTTCTTTGGCTATTCAAAAGTAGCAGATATTCAAGCTCACAGCTCATATGAGCTTGTAGATCTGCTATTTTTTAAACATTGTGAAAGATTGTGCAAATCGTTGAATATATATTTTCAAAGCGAACATTTGTAACTCAAATATTTGCTTCTGGGGGGTCCCTGGAACAAAATATTTTGGGATATTCTATTTTTATTTTTTTATATTTCAACAAAAAAACTGTTATGATTTAGAAAACCTTTTTTGAATCGGCCTCAGGTCTTAATGCAGCAATTCCCAACCTGTGGGCCATGAGAATATTGAATGTGGCCCACAAATATTTGGCAAAACACTACGATTTTAATGAGAATATAACATTAATATTAAAACAAATAATAAAAAAAAGAAAGAAACGCCTTCGAGATTTGCAAGTGGGCCTTGAATTGATCCATGCAGAAAAGGTTGGAAACCGCTGGTTTAAACTGATGACAAGGCCCATGCACAAAAGGGGGGTGGCTCAGTGGATCAGGAGGTAGAGCGGCCGCTTGGGAATCGGAATGTTACCGGTTCGATTCCCCGGCTCCTCTAACCCCAGGGTTGGAGTCAAAGTGTCCTCGAGCAAGACACAGAACTCCTCATGAGAAGGTTGTTGGCTTGCATGGTTTTCTCTACCGTTTGGTGTGAGAATGTGTGTGTGTGTGTGTGTGTGTGTGTGTGTGTGTGTGTGTGTGTGTGTGTGTGAATGTAAAGCACTTTGGATAAAGGCATTCTATATAGGCACCATTGAAATGTGAGGTAGCTGCTAGAACGGCGCCAAGAGTGACCGCTAACAAACCATTTTCATGTCAAGGACCCCCAAATGGATTATGTACTGCTGTGCTGACCCCCATGTGAAAACATGTTATGCCACGGATGAATGTGGAATGTGGAAATAAAGTTTGGTGTTATTGCATGGAGGTAATATCAGAATCAGCTCTATTGACACATCACAGGTTTACAGAAGTAAAAAAGTGGGTGAAATTCGTTTTCGTAGTAGTTCCCATCGTATCATTATTTACA
>NC_137611.1:54567563-54740063 GCF_963280865.1 Gymnoscopelus braueri | reverse complement strand
AACATTTATTTTCTGGCATTAATTAAACATTAATTTATGGCATTTCTTAGATTTTTCTTCGTTTTATTTATTCATGCAATTCCTTTGAAGAATTATTGCATTTATTTTTGATATAACATTTTGCACTTTTTTGGAAAGTTTTTTGGAAAATGTTTTGAAATGATAATAATTAAAAACAAAATGTAGGAAACAAAAAATAAAGGGGTATTTACTCGCGACCCATAAACATTGGTCCACAAACCACATTATGGATCCCGATTTGTCGGGACTCAGGACTGAGAACCTGGGAGATCCCAGACAAACCGGTACGTCTGGTCACCAACTGAACCATCACTCACCTGCCTTAGAGCAGTGGTTCCCCACATGATTTTTATTTGGGGGGGGGGGGGGGTTGTCCCCAGATGACAGTGAAGTGACAATTTAAGGACTTTTAAGACCTTTTTAAAAGAAAGAAAAGAAACAAGACCTTACTGCATCAAAAGTCATCAACAAACTATAATCTAAAAACTGGTCAAACATTGGCCAAATTGTCAAATAATATAAGAAAGAGGCAACAATTGTGAAAATAGCCAAACTATTTTCACAATATTTATCTTTGGAACCGAGCCAAACAAAATGTAATGCCTCAACTCCTACATTTTAATGCTTATCAAATATGCTTATTTTGGGGGGTCGGGGGGGTCGCTGCCTGAAAAGGTTGAGAACCACTGCCTTAGAGACTCTATTGGGACCACATGGAGGGTCAACCAAATCCACAACAACCAAATATAAAACATGGCTCAAGTGGTTATCAGATGTAATCAATTTAGTTGATAATGAAAAAGAAGTAATTTTTTCTCCGCATCAATTCATTGATTGAAAAAAAACAATCCCCAAACTCCACTACAGAAATCCCTCCAAGTCACACATAATATGTTTTATTTTATTTTATTTACACTGGAGTTCTATTATAACTCCAGTGTAAAACGTGCAGTAACAAGTTCCTACACAAACCACAGCTTATGAAAGCACATTTACACACTTTACTAATGCTCTGGGTTTCATCACTGTCATATCTTATTGTTTCATCATATGTTGAATTCACATCTCGTTTAGGCTACTCTGTAGTCATGCTTTTATTCTTTCAAAGCCTGCTGGCCCACATGCATTTTATTCTATTACAAAGTAGACTACACTTTGTAAACAAAAAAATCAATAAAAACAAAACAAGAGCAGGTAACCTCCTCTTCTGTTGAATGGGCTAAAACATTCAGTGGCGTACATTTACTCAAGTACTGTACAATTTTGAGGTATTTTTACTGTACTGGAATATTTCCAGTTTTCAGAACTTTTACTTCTACTCCACAATACATCTCAGAGGCAAATATTATACTTTTACTCCATTACAATTATTTGAAAACCTTTTATTTGTAACAGCGTACCGGTATTATTTCTACATTGAAACTTAGTAAAACATGTGAGTACTTTTTCCACCACTGAATAGCCATTATAACACATTTATAAACCAACTTAAAAGATAAAGTTGTTGCACACCATGTCTCCCTGATAAAAAATGTAACTGTTGCAACATTGTTGCTAAACAACGCAACAAACACGCAAATATATATATATATATATATATATATATATATATATATATATATATATATATATATATATATATATATATATATATATATATATATATATATATATATATATATATATATATATTTGTGTGTATATATATGTGAAATATCGCGTTGTCAGCTTTTTGCATATATGTATGTGTCTGTCACTATAAATGTTTCTATGAATTGAATACACAGGACCACATTGAAATAAGCCATAGTGCCTTTTAGCATCCTTTTGTAGGCTATATAACTGTAGTTTCTGTGCTTTTTTTTGGCAAACTGTTAATAAAGTATTCAATCAATCAATCAAATTGTTTCTGCTCGGCGAGCGACACCGTTCACACGGAGTCGGAACCCGTTGAGCTTCTGATCGGTGTGTCAGATTATTATGGTTTCATGATGGAATTGTAATGATTGAGTGTAAATCAGACCTTTTCCTGCCGCTGTGGACACACAGCAGGTAGAGGCTCAGGAGACCCAGGAGCAGCAGCAGCAGAACCGAACCCAGCATCATCTGTCCTGGACCTGGATCAGGACCAGCTTCGACCCGAGATGGTTCGATCCAGACGGAACGGGTCCAGTGGTTGCAGTAAAACACAGTCCGGTACTTTTGTCCCGTTCACAGAAAACACACACACACACACACACACACAAAAAAGAACAGGGGAAAAAAGAGGTTCGGATCGGTATTTCAGTTCGGTTCAGTCCAGTTGGTTCGGTTCGGTGCAGACAGGACAGGACGGGACAGTCTCCAGTGGTTGCAGTAAAACAGTTCGTCTCTCTTGGCTTCAGCTATAGAAAACCCACTCTACGGGAGGGCTGGTTGCATCCCATCCCATAGCCTATGGGACTGCATGGCCGCGCTATGATTGGCCAAGGAGGGGTTGTCAAGGAAACGCGAGGACGCTTCCCCCCGCCCGAGGTGGCCTAATTTAACCCGCTTGTTCTCAAGTGGGTTAAAAAATGTGTGGTCTGGGGTTGACCCCGGCCCCGGGCCCAGGGGTCCTTGGAGGGGTGCCAGGGGGTCCCCAGTTAAATGATTGATGATTAGGAACCAAATCGTATCTATATAGTTTACAAATGGATCCAAATGTACCCTTATGGGTCCATTTGGTTCCATTAGGTTCCATTAACACTGATGATTGTACAGTGTAGATTTGGGTCCCAGAGAATTAAATACATTTAGCCTACATTTAAAAGGTTTGATAAACATTAAGTTTAATCAGTCCCCCCGGGCTATGGGATCTACAGACTATAGGCTACAGTATATCTTCCAACCCATCGGAAGATTCATTCACACCTTCACCCTATAAGTGACTCAGCACCACTAAGTACATTTACTCCAGTACTGTACTTGCACCAATGCACTTGAGTATAACATTTGAGTTACTTTTAATTTAATTAATTATTCTACTCCATCACAACTCTATCTCAATTATCAGAGTCAATTATTATACATTTTACTCCACTACAAATATTTGACAGTTTTAGTAACTACTAGTTATTTCACAGATTTAGATTATTAATACAAAACATACATTAAGAGATCAATGATGATGTATTCTTATAGGTTAAACATAAAGTAATTAAAACCCCACATTTAGCTGCAGCATTAAAGTTATGAACACATTCATGCATTACAATCCAATTATATGCAGTGAAATGGACCATTATGCACAATGAGTAGGCCTACTTTTACGTTTGCTACTGTATATTTTGATGAAAATTGTACTTTTAGTGAAGTAACATTTTGACTTTTACTTTAAAACAGAGTATTTCTACATTATGGGTTAGGGTTATGGGTTCTCTACAATCAGGAGAGATACCCCATTTATCAGTTTTTATAATGGTCCAATTGCAATTTTGTCAGCTCCTTTAAAAAGAAAAAAAGTGTTATCCTGTATCCAGTATTATATGACTGGATAAAATTGGTGTCCTGACATGAGAATGTATTTTCTGGAGAGACAGGGAGACCCTTGAACAAACACTATAGCAATGACATGGGAATAGAGCTATTTAAAGGAATAGTTCACCCAAAAAAAATCTTATTATCTATCAATTACACACAGCCTCGAATTCATGGAGTTTTTTTTTGTCTTTGACGCATTCCTGAGCCAATAATTTGATTTCCGGTAGGAGACTCAAAGAGACTCCTTTGAGTCTCCTACCGGATACATTAGCAACTTACCGGATACATTAGCGGATACTTCCTGCACCTTTAACCACTTAGAACAGGGTGGGCAACTTTGATGATGGAGAGGGCCACTATATTTCCACACTCACTCCAGAGGGCTACATTGCATATACTGTACAGAAACCTCTTATCTCTGTACTTTTACTTTTTTTTCGTAAATAATGATCTACAAGCCCAAAACTTGTCGTAGTGCGATGCGTTGAGCTTGTAGATCTGCTATTTTGGCTATTTTATTATTGGAATCCTGAAAAATGTTTTGCTATTTTTGAATTGGAATCCTGAAAAGTAAAATTTGTATTTAATTTCAAATGCATTTAGTTATACTTATGTTAACTTTATGAACTTAGATACAAATACATTGGACATACATTTTTTTAATACTAGTCATTTAGCTACTATAGACTGAAGTAATTAAAGCGGGTCATGTTTGCATGTTTGGAATTGGAACAGCTGAAATCAATAATATATCAATATTCCGATATTAACTTGCGGGCCACTTAAAGTGAAGGTGGGGCTGCAGCCCCCGGGCCGCCAGTTGCCCATGACTGACTTAGACCATATACTTCCATTATACTTACTCCAGTCCTGGCCTCTTTGCACTGGCTTCCTGTTAATTTCAGGGTCCAGTTCAAGGTCCTGGTGCTCACTTATTAGAGCTCTGCATGGACAGGGCCCGGGATATTTAACTGACCTGCTCCCACGTTATGTGCGCAGCAGGGCCCTAAGGTCTGCTGAACAGGGTCTGTTAGATGTTCCTATAACACTAAACTAAAAACTAAAGGTGGCAAAGCCTTTCAGGTTGTAGCTCCTAAACGTTGGAATGCTCTTCCACAAGTTTTGAGAGATGCAGCCTCTGTGGACATTTTGAAGAACAACCTTAAAACACTACTATTTGAACAGGCGTTTGTTGATGGTACATGATTTTATTGTCCATGCTTGTTTTGTTGTCCTGCTTGAGATGAGTTGTACCGCCCTTTTGCTTTTTGCCTTTTGCTTTAATACCCTGTTTAGTTTTTTCACTGTAAAGCCCTTTGTGAGATCTCTCTGTGAGAGGAGCTGTATAAATAACCTTTACTTACTTACTTACTACTTGTCTCCCTCTACAAATCTCTTTGTCGAAAATAGACGATCTAGCTCACGTGTTACAACACATTGTGCTGCCGCGCGTTGTGAGCTTACAAACAATCAGCTATTTTCGCTGAATGTTTGGCTACTTTGACCAAATGTTCGCCTATATCATGACATGCCCAAAATAGGGACACTACATGATTCATGGGGTTATTTTTAGTAGCTGCATAAGATAAGATTGTTGTGACACCCTGCTCTAATCTATCAAAGATAGGCCTACAGGTCACTGTGACTGTAAACCCATCTATGTATTATATAACAACATAATGTACAAATGCATCTTTCTCTTTATCGACATGACTGCATGTCCAGTCCAGCATTACACTTTGTTCCTGAACTGTCCTTGTCTATCTCTGGGGGTTTCAGCTGATTGTGAACCAGGGGCCATCCTGACTAAAGAATCAACCTGGGACCACTGTTGTGTCAGGTATGGATATTGATGCAGACACTCTTATCCAGAGTGACTTATAAGCAAGGTAAACACATCCATAGAATGCAGAGAGACAGTGTAGTAGTGCCTCACGAAGCTAGGATCAAAGGTAAACCAAGAACCTATCTGCAGTGGTGTAAAGTAACTAAGTACATTTACTCAAGTACTGTATAAAGTAAAAATTTGCAGTACATCTATATTGTACTTTTAATCCACTACCATTATTTGAAAACTTGAGTTACTAGTTACTTTGTGGATTTTGATTATTATTACAAAACATACATTAATCACTTTAATCACTATATACATTTCGGCCATTTGAAAATAGCCGATCTACAAGCTCACAATCCGTCGCGATGCGACGCATTGTGAGCTTGTAGATCTGCTATTTTTTTTTTTCATTTTACACATCAGAAGACTTGTGAAATGGGACATTCTGCATTATGAGAACTTTCAACTTTTGGTATAAGCACATTTTTATACCAATACTTTTGTACTTTTACTCAAGTAAATTTAGTATTCCGGACTTTACCTTGTAACAGAGTATTTTTATATTGCAGTATTGATACTTTTACTGAGTAAAAACTTGCAGTACCTACTTTTTCCACCACTGCCTATCTGTCTAAACAGTGTAGGCTACAAAAAACAACAAAAAAAGGATCTGTACATTGAAACTATTGGATACCAGGTAAACAATGAATCTATGCATGTGTTTAAATAACATGCTATCCAAAAAGTATGTTCTTAACATTGAGGTCAAGAAGATAACAAACCTAAGGATATGGGTTCAGATTAGACCACTGTGGTGTCAGGTGGGATATGGGTTATTACTTTTTGTCTTTTTCTTGGCTTATATTCTTGGCTGTAGTAGTATGTAGAGTAGTGGTGTACAGGGACAGAATATCATATCATTTTCTGGGTCCAACCTAGCCTTGTATTCTTAAGGTATACAGTATGTCAGTGTGGAAAGAACACTCTCACAGACATAGGCCTACTGTGCGTTATAATGTATTATTTATCAGAAGAGGAGGTGTAATCAATACCTGTGTGTTCAGGTTACCTGCTGGTATTCACTTCATTGTTTACAAAGTGTAGTCTACTTTGTAAAATAATAATATTTTTTTTAAAAACACTTTGCTTTACTGTAATTGTGAATTGTGCCTGACAACTCATCCAGAACTTCACAGAGGAATGTGTTTCATACATGAGACTCTCCACACAGTCTGTGGGTCTTATGAGCTGATCATCTTGTGTAGTAGTTAAACTTGAAGCCCTGCTCTCACTCACTCACTCACTCACTCACTCACTCACTCACTCACACTCTCTCTCTCTCTCTCTCTCTCTCTCTCTCTCTCTCTCTCTCTCTCTCTCTCTCTCTCTCTCTCTCTCTCTCTCTCTCTCTCTCTCTCTCTCTCTCTCTCTATATATATATGTATATTCAATTCCCTACAATACTAGTAACCTTAAATGGCCACCAGTTGAAAACCCCTGCTCTATCTCTATCAGTTATGACTCTCAGCTGCAGTCCAAGAAAACAATCCACAAACATCCAAAGAGAATTTAAACAGTTGCTGGATAAAAACAAGATTACTATAACAGATACAGTAAGACTTCTGCAGCTGTACATGTTTCAACCTGAAACAATTTGTATGGCATGCAAGTTCGATTTGCTTGTGTTTTATCGCCATCATGTGGTGTTAGTGGTCAACAGCAGTACAAATGTAGCATTTCCTAGTTCAGAACATTGTGTGATATGTAGCCTAAGTAGGCTACCATAGGGTTAAAGGGTAAGTACAAAGACATGTAAAACGTTCATAGTCAAGCAATATGACTGGTATTGAAAAGCTGATATTTAGAGTAAATAGAAAAAATATTCTATAGGGGTTTCAATTAAACACAAGTTATTTTGAAATAGGTCCTAATCTTTCACTTGCACACACAGGGACCTGGCCAGCACAATCACAACATTCTACCGTTGGTCACTGGGAGCAGTGAGCAGTGCAATGTGACGTGTTATGAGCTTGTAGATAGTCTATTTTCGCAAACTTTGAACATTTCAGATGGGTACTGCGGCCCAATGTGTGTCAATCTGGAGGTTCTTGACACAAAAATGTTTGAGGAGGTGACATTTCTTCAACTAAATGTGGCAAGAAACAGAGAACACGTGGAGTATAAATAGACATGAGGTTAAACAGGACACAGGTGAATTTAATGGGCACTAGATATTGTAATTGGACCCCAATGGTTTAAAATCCTCTTAGCAGACCTTGTATTGAACTGTACTTTCCTGTGCTTTTTTTTTGCAAACTGTTAATAAAGGATTCAATCAATCAAAATCAAGATGGATAGGCTAGAGCTTCTCTAAAGTTTTTGGCCTTCAGCAGGCTACCCCTTTCCCTGACTTCTGAATCAAAGTAACCCGTTAACATTTTGCTTAGAAAACTGCAAGAGAAAACCATTGCTAGCTAGCATATCTCTGCTGTTGGGCAGAAAACTCCAAAATGATATAAAACAAAAATGGAGTTTGGAGGTTTTGTTCATCATTGATAAGAACAGCTCACAATCAGGTTGGTAGTCAAAAGGGGGTGGAGCTTGGAGTCAGCTAAACCAGCTAACTCCACCCTCCTTTGGTGAAGTTAGCTGGTTTAGCAGAAAGTTTGAGGATCCAATGGAGTTAGCTGGTTTTGTCAGAAGCACTTTTTAATACTTTTCATTGTTTTTTTACCAACACACAGATGTAAAGAGTGTTCAATAGCCCCATAAATCAGTGATTTATGGGGGGGGGGAATGCAAAAGCGTCAAAATGGAGTTAGCTGGTTTCAACGATGATGCTATGAATGAATGATAACCCACCATTTGAAGGATCTAAAGTGGCTCAGGAGGTAGAGCAGCCCCTTGGAAATAATGCAAAAAAAGTTCCTCCATGGTTTAGTGTCGAATGTGTCCTTGAGCAAGAACCCCTAACTGCTCCTGATGAGCAGGTTGGTGCCTTGAATGGTTTCCTCTGCCATCAGTGTGTGAATGTCTTTTGTAAAGTGCTTTGGATGAAGGTGCTATATAAATGCACCAATTACCATTTTTAACACAGAAGTTTCACATATATAGTGTGTCAATGTTTTATCACTAAACTTAAAAGTAAAATACATTTTTCCACTTTGCACTTTCTCTCAGGTATCCCCTGCAGTGCCTTTGTACACCCATAGGGGTCCACATACCCCCATTTGACAAACACTGGACTGTGGTTCTCAAACCTTTCAATTTCATAGAACACCCATAACTCTGTATATAATTATAATAATAATTAATTTCCTTCCACAGAACATGACAGATGTGAAAATGTGAAATATGCTTAGGAATTCAACTGTTTGACATAAATTCTCCCATAGCCATGCACAACAAAATTGTGTAAATAAAAATAAATCTAAACATTATTGAATTAGTAAGTGTATATCACATGTTTATAGGGTGTAATTTGTGAAAAAAGAAGGAATGCAGAGGCTCTGTTGTTTCATTCTTAAAATAATAACAATGTTGAAATACAACAAAACTGTAATAGTCTACAGCAGGGGTCTTCAACAGGGGGTCCGGGATCCCTAGGGATCCTCAGAATTACTACAGGGCGGCCGGCCAATCTTTGTGTGATAGGATTCCTTTTTACATTAACCACTTGAACCCTATCCCTATTCTGAGGGGAACATTAGCCGAAAATAGCAGATCTACAATAACATGAATTCAACACAACACTACACAATGATAGTGTTGTCAAAGAAGTCTATGAAATCTGTGAACAAGTTTAATCTACAACACAATTTTATACAATATGTAGAGGGGGTCCCTGCTTCTCTCTCTCGGGTAAGGGGTTCTTTGGCCTGAAAAACTCTTCAACTGTCTGTTTTTTCAGAGATGTAGTGGATATCTCTTCCAGTTTAATCATTTGGAACACTTTAACTCTATTGCATCATACAGCTGAGACGCACGCACGCACACACACACACGCACGCACACTGTGACATTCCCATCGATAAACTGTGTAGTGTGAAGTATTGTATTATCATAAGTTCTGACCATTCATCAAATGTGACCATTGGGCTCAAATACCTCGCTTTGAAGTCTGCGAGTTCTGTGACTTTTGGATCCCATCTCCCGGACTGCATAATTCAATGTTTCTCAACATCGGGCCGGGACCACCAGGGTTCTGTAACACTGAGAGTGCACAAATGGGACCAAATGGACGCGTTACGGGTCAATAACTCTGAGAGTGTGCATCTCCGCGTGAATGGTCAAAAACCTCCTAACTAACTCCACTTGAGCTGTATTTGGGTAAAGTGATGATAATATAAGGACACATTCAAGTATCTGACAATACTCACTGTACCAACTTTGATGAGGCAGTAGGCGTATTGTGTTAAAAAACATGTTTGTTGTCTTTTTTTCCTGAAAAGTTAATATTTTGGACATAGCTGGTTTCTGCCCGACAGCAGAGATATCAAGCTGGGGGTCCTTGAAATTCAAAAGGTTGAGAATCACTGGTTCACATCCCAACTACTTTACAAAAATGTGGTAACTCAAGAAGAGCTTTGTGAATGAGACTCAGTATGTGCAAAGAGAACACCTGTGCAAATCGGCTTTGTTGGGCTTATATGGCACATGGTTTGAGTTGTGAATGACGTCGGACCAGAGCGTTGGTCGTTCTATATAAGGTTCTGAGGACGTCGAGAGTGAAAGACACCTGTGCAGCTCGCTTCACTATTATACATAAAAGTCACAATTTGACCTGTAACATTTTAATAAGCGCCCCATCTTACTGTCTACATGTCTTTGCCTGTAGCCTTCGACGAGTATGGAAGGCCGTTCATCATCCTCAAAGACCAGGAGAAAAAGACGCGGCTAACCGGCCTGGACGCGCTCAAGGATCACATCATGGCGGCCAAGGCGGTCGCGTCAACGCTCAGAACATCGCTGGGACCCAACGGCCTCGATAAGATGATGATAGACAGGGATGGAGAGGTGACCGTCACCAACGACGGAGCCACCATCCTCAGCATGATGGACATGGACCACCAGATCGCCAAGCTCATGGTGGAGCTTTCCAGGTCCCAGGACGATGAGATCGGTGACGGCACCACCGGGGTTGTGGTTCTGGCCGGAGCTCTTCTGGAGGAGGCGGAGCTGCTGCTGGACCGCGGCATCCACCCCATCCGTATCTCTGACGGCTACGACCAGGCCGCGCGCATCGCCATCGAACAGCTGGACAAGATCAGCGAGACCTTCCCCTTTGACCCCAACAACACGGAGCCTCTCGTCCAGACGGCCATGACCACCCTGGGATCCAAAGTGATCAACCGATGCCACAGACAGATGGCAGAGATCGCCGTTAATGCCATCCTGACCGTGGCCGACATGAAGAGGAAGGACGTGGACTTTGAGCTGATCAAGATGG
Source organism: Gymnoscopelus braueri (assembly GCF_963280865.1). Taxonomy (NCBI): domain Eukaryota; kingdom Metazoa; phylum Chordata; class Actinopteri; order Myctophiformes; family Myctophidae; genus Gymnoscopelus; species Gymnoscopelus braueri. The sequence goes on along the minus strand of NC_137611.1, from coordinate 54,729,258 downwards.
AGGGCAAGGTGGGAGGGAAGCTGGAGGACACGCAGCTCATCAAGGGAGTCCTCGTGGACAAAGAGTTCAGCCACCCGCAGATGCCCAAGGTTCTGAAAGACGCAAAGATCGCCATCCTGACCTGCCCGTTTGAGCCCCCGAAACCCAAGACCAAACACAAGCTGGACGTGACCTCAGTGGAGGACTTCAAGGCCCTGCAGAAGTACGAGAAGGACACGTTCCTGGAGATGATCCAGCAGGTCAAAGACAACGGAGCCAACCTGGCCATCTGTCAGTGGGGCTTCGACGATGAGGCCAACCACCTGCTGCTCCAGAACGAGCTGCCCGCCGTTCGCTGGGTGGGCGGGCCCGAGATTGAGCTGATCGCCATCGCCACCGGCGGTCGCATCGTGCCGCGCTTCTGCGAGCTGACGCCCGAAAAGCTGGGCACGGCCGGCGTGGTGAAGGAGATCTGCTTCGGCACCACCAAGGACCGCATGCTGGTCATCGAGGAGTGTAAGAACTCCAGAGCTGTGACCATCTTCATCCGCGGAGGAAACAAGATGATCATCGAGGAGGCCAAGCGGAGTCTCCATGACGCACTGTGTGTGATCCGCAACCTGGTCAGAGACAACCGCATCGTCTACGGCGGAGGAGCCAATGAGATAGCGTGTGCCCTGGCCGTCAACCAGGCGGCTGATAAGTGCCCGTCGTTGGAGCAATACGCCATGAGGGCGTTCGCCGACGCCTTGGAGGTGATCCCGATGGCGCTGGCCGAGAACAGCGGGATGAACCCCATCCAGACCATGACGGCGGTCCGGGCCAGACAGGTGACGGAGAACAAGCCCTTCCTGGGCATCGACTGCCTCCAGATGAACACCAACGACATGAAGCAGCAGCACGTCGTTGAGACACTCATCGGCAAGAAGCAGCAGATTTCGTTGGCCACGCAGGTGGTCAAGATGATCTTGAAGATTGACGACATCAGACATCCCGGAGAGTGTGAGGACTAATTGGTCTGTCATGGGTCTGTAACTCTGAGAGTGTACAAATGGAACGGGTCCATTTGAATGACGCAAAGGTCGTTCAGCCATTTCCTACAATGGAGAGAGCTGTACATATTTGGTGGGGGCCGGACCTTCAATGATCTGTGGAAATTCAGTCCAGAGATCTTCTCCTGGAAGAAGGTTGAGCCCAAAAATAACTAAAGAAAAACTAAATAGCAACCCAGCTTAAAAAAGTGAGCACACTAAAGAAAAAAAGAAAAAAAAGGAAAAGCTAAACCCACTAAAACGAAAATAATTAACTACGGCAGAAAATAAGTTCCAGGCAATGGAACTGAAGAAAGGGTCAAATGAGATCACCACCATTAAAATACTTCATTAATTTAAATGGGAAAGAAGGCAAGAGCACAGCAAATGCTCAGTGATACTCACCAGGGACTAACCAAGAAATAGTAAGTACTATCATTTATTTTTTATTTTTTATTCTTTGTTGTATCTTTTCTTATTTTCTGTAACAGACCAGTGTTTCAAACAGCAGTACTGCCATTACAAATTAAGCTTTAGCGAATGGTCAATAAAGATCTTTTCTCTCAGGCTCACTTAAATATTGGACTTAGATGAACTGTTAACTGCACTGTTTGTATTGTATGTTAGTTGTTGTATGATTTAAAATGGACCACAATTGAGTTTTTTTTTTTTTTATTTGATCCATTTTGGTGCTTTAAATGGTGATTCAAATTTTGCAATAAAGTATTCTACCGTAGGCTAATCTGGGGATTTCAACAACATAACTTTGTCTTTCCAACGCTGTCAAAACCTGTGTATAACGTGTTTTTTTTTCTTCCAAAAACATTTTCTGGGCTAGTAGAGAAGCTAAGCTTAGGCTCTACTAGCCAATAAGATCAGATTCTTTCAATTTACAGTCAGCCAATCAGGCGATGGGCTCCTGTTTTACAAATATCACTGCCACTCAACCTTTCATTTTCTTTTCAGACCGAGCATTGAGCATCCCACCTCCAACCCCAGCAAACCCTGCAGGGTCTCCGTTGTTCATGGGACGGAGGTTCCATCTGCACCACCACCACTACCACCATCTAGACTCCATGGGGGGCTCTCCTATCTATCTATCTATTGAAGGATGGAGAACTACCAATTGAACTGCAGCAGGGCAGACATGGCTGCAAAGGAGAAGATTAAAGTAGAAAGAGCGTCAGTGAACAGTGTACTGCTTAAAAATACCTAAATGAACCATTAGATTGACGGAGACCTGGTTCTGCCAGACCCAGAATGAAGTCCTAGTATGTTACTTAATTACATACTTGTGACATAATAATGATGTCATGAATAGTTCGGGACGAAAGGGGGACAGACTTTTTTTGGCTGGGGCCGGGGGACAAAGTGACCATGCCCATGTATGGAGAAAACAGATACAAAGCCTCATGTAAGCCCGACCCCCTTGGGTCTGGCAAAGAGATGGACAAAGCCAGACCTCTGGTTTCTACAGACCGAAGATTAAGCCGATTGTTCAGGAATTTGAAATCCGCCATCTCTAATATATGCCAAAAAGCACGCCGGGAACAGGAACCGGAAAACAATCCCAAAAGAATGCTATTGGTTGGGTAGCTTGTCAATCAAGAGCGGGGGCGGGGAATGAATGCTATTGGTTGTGTAGCTTGTCAATCAAATCATCCCGCCCCTCCTAGAGCATATAGCCTACTTTATCGTCAATTGTAAAATAAATTGGACCATAATTTAGCAAAACGCATATCATGATGAATGAAAGGAGACTTTAAACTAGCGACTGGAAGCATATAGAATTTCTGACCATTTTTATTAAGGTAAGAAAATCTAGTCTAAAGTTTGTCAAAAACCCATCCGCTTGCGTTAAGATAAATGATTTCTGACACCAGCCGGGGTAAAACAGCAAAACTACAGGCCATTCATTTGAACTGTCTCTTCCGTATTGGAATCAATGTAAAAATCTCAAGCTGTCCCCTTGTTGTTAGCCAATGAGAATGAAGGAAGATGAGTGAGGTTGAACGTGTAGAGACCGTCTGACTGTAGTGGGAGTACAGTATGTATTAACTTGTTAGCCAATGAGAATGAGGGGGGAGTGAGGCTGAGTGTGTACACCTCCTGCCTAGTGCCTACCTGAACTAGTTTCAAATGTTTTTCTGGGCTCCTGTATGTCCTTATCTCAACGCTGCCAAAGTGTCAACTCTTTAACTCTGCTGTCTGTATTTTGGGCATATCATACATTTTTTGTTTTTGCCCTACATTTTCCAAAATAGCCAAAATGGCAGCCCTATGTTTTGTGAGTTTTGGGTTGTCGATTACAGTAGTATGCTATCTTTTTTTATACTGCTGAATCTACATATTTTATCTCGCTGTCTGTACTGTTTATAACATCAGATGGGTGGGTCCGGAGCACTTTTGCGATTTTCAAGTGGGCCCTAATCCAGAAAAGGTTGAGAAAGACTTTACGTAGCTATAATCATTATGTAATAATACTCATCATAAATGATGACTTGAACTGTTTCTGGTGTCAGATTTAGCAGTAATTACAAGAATGAAGCTTAAAGAGGGATTTATTTGTCTGTATTGTGTTTGTGTCTATTCATAAAGGTACAAGCAGTGAAATGTTGGTGGGACATCTGCTGACACAACAATATAACAAGATGATAATTATAAAAAGTCATAATGTTGGATGTAGAAGTAAAAAACAACAACAACAACAACAAAATGTATGTTCATATGGATAAGATAGAAATAAAGTTAAAATGCAGGTGTGATAAACAACTTAAAGGCATGATATCTTCAGCAACAGTATTCAAATTGATTCATTGATTGATTCATTGATTGATTCATTGATTGAACACTTTATTAACAAATTGCAAACTGTACTTAATCGACTGAAACATAAAATCCACAGAAACAAACATTTAAATATTGATAAATAATATTCCACAGAAATCCAGCAGTATTCAAATTGATGTATTGATTGATTAATTGATGGATTAATTGATGGATTAATTGATGGATTAATTGATTGAACATTTTATTAACTAATTGCAAACAGTGCATTAAGTATAATTACGCACATGAACTTTTCCCACACTGGTGACAGCAGTAAGGTTTTTCTCTGGTATGGATGCTTCGATGCAGTGTTGTTTTTGGCAGGCATTTTAGATTTAGTCTTAGTCTTTTGGACTAAATGCTTATTAGTTTTAGACACATTTTCTATCCCTGATAGTTTTAGTCTAGTTTTAGTCAACGAAAAGTCAGTCCAATAGTCTACCCAATAACATTTTCGTCTCGTCTTGTCAACGAAAACACACATTCGTCTCGTCATATTTTAGTCATCAAAGAGCTATGTTAAAGGAGAATTTTGGGCTAAGTTTTTCTTACCTTTTCTATGACGTTATGATATCTTAGGATGAATGGTACAGTAGAAAAATGTCATAACTCGATCCCGGGTCCGCCACAGCTTAAAACGTGCACGGATAGGCCTTGCGTTAGATCGCATATTTTAATACCTTTTTTTTTTTTTTTTTTTTTTTTTTTTAGATCTGACGTTTATAGTGACAGAACACTGTCAAAAAACAAAAACAAAACAGAAACAACACTGCTCCGGTGAGTTTCTGTCATGGTATGTAAAACAATCCCCACATTAATCACAGCTGAAAGGTTTCTCTCCAGTATGAATTATTTATTGTCATTCAGGGCGCGCTGCCACCAAAACATGGTCGGCTAGCATTAAACGCAGGTTGTGCATGGCCACAGTTTTTTGCAGCCAGCGGATTCTAAAAAACGTGAGTGACCCACCTGTCACTCACTTTCAAGACCCTCCCCTTAGCCCGCACCGTCTTCTCCCTTGAGCACCATGTTGCTTCCTGAGTCTTGGGACGGTCCGCCTTCGACTCACCCGATTGGACAGAGGGGGAAAATCAGCTCCTGCCTCCAGCAGTTTTATGCTTCAAATGGACAAGTCGTGTAGAGCGGATAAACGCAAGGTCTGCGCGACAGGCGGAAAGATCCGCTCTTGCGTAAATCCACGCATTTACATTGACAAAGCATTGGCAAATTATCTTGTGTCGTTTGAGATGATGCATTTCATTGAACCTTCTGAACTTCTTCCCACATTGGTCACAGCAGTAAGGCTTTTCTCCGGTATGGATGCGCTGATGAGTTTTTAACGTTGCATATTCAGTAAAACACTTCCCACATATTTCACAATCAAATGACTTCACTCCAATTTGAAGTCTTTTGTGTCGTTCCAGGATAGATAGTTGATTGAAGCTTTTCCCACACTGGTCACAGCAGTAAGGCTTCTCTCCAGTATGGATTGTTTTGTGTTTCAAAAGGTTAGACATTCGATTGAAGCTTTTCCCACACTGTTCACAGCAGTAAGGCTTTTCTCCAGTGTGAATTATCTTGTGCGCTTTGAGAGAAGAAGTGCGGGTGAACTTCTTCTCACATTGGTCACAGTAGTAAGGCTTTTCTCCACTGTGAATTATCTTGTGTTGTTTGAGATGATGCATTTCATTGAACCTTTTCCCACACTGGTCACACCAGTAAGGCTTCTTTCCAGTGTGAATTCTCTTGTGATGTTTGAGATGATGCATTTGATTGAACCTTTTCCCACACTGTTCACACCAGTAAGGCTTCTCTCCAGAGTGAATTATCTTGTGTACTTTGAGAGAAGCCATGTAGGTGAACTTCTTCCCACACTGGTCACAGCAGTAAGGCTTCTTTCTCTCCAGTGTGAATTCTCTTGTGTACTTCTTCATCTTCACCTGCAGTCAGGACTCCATAGACTGGTCGGGAATGAAGAAATTAAAATCCCATTAATTCAGAAGGAATGAACTCAACCTCAACAATAACAGACAATAAGGGAGGATTACACTTGGCCGATCACTTATGTATTGATTCAAGAGTTACATCCAAACTACCTAAGCAAATATACTATATTAAAATGTGCTAATGGGAGGGCCCGCCGGCCAGCAGACCTATGACTCAGACATAACCCCGTCATTATGACTCAGACTTAACCATACAGTGCAGGAACAAACCCTCAAAAAGAGCCTTCGATACCCCTACCAGGGGTAGAACAAAATGTGACATCGTTTTTTCATATCTTTAGGATGTCCCCTTCATGAAATGGATTGTCACAAACTTTTACTGCAAAAGTCATGAAATGTATCCATGAAGTGATTTACCTCATAGGCAAAAAAAATGCCTACCCTGAAAGAGGGAGTTCCAAGCAAATCCTATGTCATTTTATACCTTTTATACCTGGTTGTTTTTACATCATACTTGCACAGAGGTCTACAGGTAGTGCCCCTACACCCCAAAGCAATCAGAATGCCAATATTTGGTTCTATTGTGAATCAGCAACCTTTTATATAAGGCCTAAAATAGGCGGAAAGAGCAAAATACTTTTCTTAGCAATATTCACTTGTAATTTTGGTCCTACTCTTTATCAGGGGTAGAACAAAATGTGACATTGTTTTTTCATATCATTAAGATGTCCTCTTCATGAAATGGATGGTCACAAGTTTTACTTTTACTGCAAAAGTCATGAAATTCATCCATAAAGTGACTCACCACTGCAAACAAAACGCCTACCCTGAAAGAGGGAGTTCCCAGTCAATCCTTACTCCTTTTCTACCTGCTGGTTGTTTTTACATCATACCTATGCAGATGGTTCACAGGTAGTGCCCCTACATCCTAAAGCTATCAGAATGCCTATATTTGGTTCTATTGTAATAATAGAGCCTTTTATATAAGGCCTCATTATAGGCAGAAATAGCAAAAGTGGACTTTTCTGAGAAAAATTCACATATAATACTGGTCCTACTCTTCTATCAGGGGTAGAACAAAATGTGACCTTATGTTTTCATATCTTTAGGATGTCCTCTTCATGAAATAGATGGTCAGAAGTTTTATTTTGACCTCAAAAGTCAAATGATGATGAAGTGATTCACCACGTTTGTAAATAAAAAATGTTTAGGTTCCTAGGCCTTGTTAAATAGTATATTATAAAGTAGCTTTTTTCCTGATCTATTAATACTGTAAAATGCCTACAAACAAAAAGACTGCTTAATAACAAGACATATATATTCTGATACCATATTTTTACCCACTTCATATGCATGTGGGTTCTAAGGATGTTTCTCAAGTAGGCCTAATATCTCTATGCCTTAAAACAGCTAGAATTACACATTATTGTTCTATAAGCCTTCTTTGGTAGCCAGACTTAAAGGGCAAGACCACTTTGGTAGAGGTTTGGGTTGTGTAGTTACCTTGCCATGATGTAACTCCAAAGGAGAAATCTAAAATAATTGCTCCAATGATTAGAAATTGATCATTCAAAATATGCTCCTCAATGACACATTGTACGGTAAAACAGCTCTCAAAGTCACTCTTTTAGGCCGTAAACAAACACTAACAAAGCTGACTCGGATAATATAGAACATCAGCTATTTTTACTAAGAAGAGAACCCGGACTTGATCCGCGGATCCGGATCTTCAAATAGTAAAATCAACAGGAAGTTGACATTTTTTATTAAAAAAACAAACAGTACAGGGTTTGGTGATGTTTTATATTGTCTGAATCAGCTTTGTTTGTGTTCGTTTACGGGCTAAAAGAGTGACTTTGAGAGCTGTTTCACCATACAATGTAAGTCAATGAGGAGTAGAATGATCAATTTCTAATCAATGGAGCAATTATTTTTTTATTTCTAGTCCACCTTTGGAGTTACATCATGGCAAGGTAACTACACAACCCAAACCTCTACCAAAGTGGTCTTGTCCTTTAAGATGCAGTATGGGCTAAGTAGAATACACTACAATGTGCCATTCTTAATGAATAATCATCAATCAGCAGCTTATTCTCAATTTCATATATGTATTTACTTTTTGCCAGACCCAAGGGGTCGGGCTTACATGAGGCTTTGTACCTGTTTCGTCCATACATGGGCATGGTCACTTTGTCCTCCGGCCCCAGCCAAAAAAGTCTGTCCCCCTTTCGTCCATACATGGGCATAGACACAGGCTGACACGTCATGTGAAGTCCGGCTTAGCCGTGACGTAGTGCTCTGATCTTATAAAGTACTTATTCTGGGTCTGGCAGAACCAGGTCTCCTGGTCTTGTTTTGAGAGGTGTGGGGGGAACTGACTGACTGGGGATCAAGTTGTTTTCCTTAAGCTGCTGATTGATGATTATTCATTAAGAATGGCACACACAGGCCTGGGCCGCAGCGTGGCGGTCCAGGCATCGCGGGTTCAATCCCAACAACCTTTTCTGCGTGTCACTCTCAATCTCCAGTCAGTCTACTATCCTATAAAAGCCCAAAAACAAATACAAATTGCATTTAGGCTGTATGGGCTTATAGAACAATATTTTGTCATTCATGATGCTTTGAGGTGTAGAGATATTAGGCCTACTTGAGAATCATAGATTGAATATGAAGTGGATGGGTAAAAAGTAAAAACATAGTGTATTCCCGTTATTAAGCAGTCATTTTGTTTGTGTTTGTTTTTGGGCGGTGTAGCCGCCCCTATAAGTGGGGTTGGGACACCTCATTAGTACACCCTTCGCTGTACTGTGATTGGCTCATACATTAGTACCATAGAGTTAAAAATAATAGAGAGGGCACCAGAAATCTCCTCCCATCCACTTGCATTGAGTTGCTCACCCAGCGCATGGGCCTAATTCACCCCTTCTTCCGGGTTGGAAATTTGGTGGGCGCGGCCTATTATGGCCCCAAACGCGTCACTTCTGTGACACGTTTTGCGTCACAGAAGCGCGCAGCCCCGTGCGCAAGCTCGTGCGCATGCAAAAAAACACATTTATGGTTTCTTTTAAGTTAGGGGTGTACAATGGTTGGTCCACAATATTACTTTTCTTTAAGTGAACTTCCATCACTGTGATGACCACTGTGACCACACCGCCCACTTCACACTGGGTGTGATTTTTTGTATTTGTAGGCATTTTACAGTATTAATAGATAAGGATTAGAAGTAACTAGGAAATAAATACTTTGATATTTCTGCCTTTAACTAGGCCTAAGTTTGTTTCATGAAACACAGGAAATGATGTTGTAATCCAAAGTGCAGTGGACTCTGCATGGCAGGGGCGTCCTCCTCCCTGAGCCAAGCTTGCGCCTGACCGCATACCTGTTGTGTAGGATTGATGTTGGTAATCGAAGCACCGATGAGACACTGTGGGTTTTCAGATGAGCGGTGACACCGTTTGGGTCATCAGGTGGGCAGGCCCTCCTTCTTGGGTGTTTCGCTGACAAGCCCACGACACCTCCAGAGGGTTCAGCAGTGAATCCCAGCGTCCCAGGTTCACTCCCTACTAGATGTCACGACTCATCTGAAGGCCCATGTGGGGTCCTTTTTCCTCATCCACAGCCACTGACTCCCCTTTTCAGCAGCCCTGGAGAGGTCCTTGACCGCCTGCCGGTGGGCTTTCCCTTGTACTCCCATCTCTCTGAGTAGCCTAGATGTTGAGGTAGCTACGAACCCTCTGCAACCTACTTCCACTGGGCAGACCTTCGCTTTCCAGCCTTGTTGTTGAGCATCTGCTGCGAGATCGGCGTACCTCAGCATCTTCCGCTCGTAGGCCTCCTCCACTGCACCCTCCCAGGGCACAGTGAGTTCGATGATGAAAACGAGCTTGAGCGAGGCTGACCACAGAACCAGGTCTGGTCGCAGGTTGGTGGATGCGATCTCAGCTGGGAAGCAGAGTTTTGTGTCCAGGTCTGCCAGCATCTTCCAGTCCCGTGCTCTGCCAAGCTGCCCAGTGTTTGGTTTTGCGGTGGTGCTGCTTGCTTTACCCTTGCCCTCCCGAACAAATGGTGTTGGCTGCCAACGGGTTGACGGGGGAGGAAGGGAGTTCACGCTTGTCCGGCGACTTTCCAGCACTGCTGCAAGACACTTTAGCACCTGGTTGTGCCGCCAGGTGTAACGACCTTGGGTGAGGCTGGTCTTGCATCCCACTAAGATGTGCTTCAGTGTTGCTGGACTTGGACATAGAGGGCACGTGGGGTCTTCGCCATACCACTGGCTTAGGTTGACAGGAGAAGGTAAGACGTCGTAGGCAGCCCTGATGGTGAAGCTCGCAATGGACAAGCCTGAGAAGCCTGAGATACCTGCTTTCTGGATTGACGTGTCAATCAGGTTGTTTCTCTGTAGGTATCCCGCCAGTCTGTGCGCGACCACACTGAAGAAGATTTTTCCCTCGACATTTAGAAGGCTGATCTGGCGGAACTGGCCGATTTCTGAGGAGTCCTTTTCCTTAGGGATCAGGATCCCTCCGGCTCTCCGCCAGGATGTTGGTATCTCCTTCTTCTGCCACACGACTTTCATCAGCTTCCAGAGGAATCGCAGGACATCCGGTGCATTTTTGTAGAGCCTGTATGGAACTCTGTTGGGACCTGGAGCTGATGCGGCCCTTGCTCTGTGCACGGTTTTGTCTACTTCGCTCCATCTGGGTGGACTAATATCTAGTTCGTGCTCTGGTGGATTAACTGGTGGCATGTCAGATGGGAGTGAAACCTCTTCCTGGTGTCGGTCATCTGTGCAGGACTTTTTCAGATGTTCTTCCAGAGTGGCCTTTGACACTGAGAGACTTCCGCTCTTCTCCTTTGTGAAGAGACTCTTCACAAATTTGAAAGGATCTTTATAGAAGCGTGTTCTTGTATGCTCCTTCCTTCTGCGCTTCTTCAGGAGGTTTTCAGCCCTCCTCAGTGATGCAAGCCTGCTCTGAATCTCTTCCTGCAGCACGTTTATTCCTTCCTTCTCCTCCTCTGTGGCCTTCCTCCATTGCTTCTTCAGCTGCCTTCTCTCCTTGACAAGTCGGTCTATTTCTGTCTGCCTTCTGGACTTGGTGGGAATTGACGGAGTAGATTGTTTGCTTTCGGCCACTCCGAACCGCTCCGCTCCATAGGCATAGATTAGGTTGCCCATTCTCTCCTACTTCTTCATGTTGCAGAGATCAGTGTTGACCTCCTTCCACAGCGTCTTGTCGCAGGACTTTGGCCACTTTACTAATGGCCTTCGCCCCTGGATCTTCTTCTCTGCCGGTGGTCGTGATGTGTTGGATTCGGGTTGTTCTCCTGTGCCTTCCTCCTCCTCCTCCTCTGGGGCAGGGGTGTTGATGTCCTGCAGACTGTGGTGTGTGTCCTGCTGCTGAACTTCAGTCGACTGACTCGACTAAGAGCCTATAAAACCCTCCTGATTCACAATACAAGCCTACATATGTTTCTGGTTGCTTTGGGGTGTAGGGGTCCTACCGGTAGACAATATGAGCAAATATGATGTACAGTAAATCCAAGGTGGAAAACGGTGCAGGATTAACATTTCATGAAGAGGACATCCTAAAGACATGCAAAAACAATGTCACCTTTAGTTCTACCCCTGATAGAAGAGGAGGTATTACATGTGAATATTCCTCAGAAAAGTCCACTGTTTGCTATTTCTGCCTATGATAAGGCCCATATAAAAGGCTGCTGATTCACAATAGAACCAAATATTGGCATTCTGATTGTTTTGGGATGTAGTGACACTACCTGTAGACCATCTGTACAAGTATAATGTAAAAACAATCAGCAGGTAGAAAATGACAGAGGGTTGACTGGGAACTCCCTCTTTCAGGGTAGGCGTTTTTTTGCCTATGTAGTGAGTCACTTCATTGGTCAATTTCATGACCTTTGCAGTAAAAGCAAAACTTGTGAAAATCCATTTCATGAAGGGGACATCCTAAAGATATGAAAAAACGATGTCATGTTTTGTTCTACCCCGGGTAGGGGTATAGTGATATTTTGGGCTTTTGGTTCCTGCACTAATAGAGCCCAGCCGGCGGCATGTCCCTATGACTCAGACCTGTCACATGCCCATATACAGTATGAGCATATACAGTTGACATATGGGCACTCCATATATGGGCATATCGGTCGGATCGGCGGTGCAACGTAGGTGTGAGGATGGCCCGAACCTCTAGTTTTATAAACTTGAACGGTGCCTGTAGGGCACCTATCTACTCAGGAACGATGCAAGCCAGGAACGAGGCATTTTGGGAAGGCATGCCCCACCCTGTTTTGCCCACGGTCAGCCTGCAAGATGAAAGAACACTCAGATTTTGCCTAACAAAAACACGCAGGTGAGGAGCTCACTCACTCACACACACACACACACCTGTGCCCACTTCCACACCTGTGCCTGTTTCCACTGAGTAGCCAAGGTTATTTAAGGCCTCACTCTTGCCATTATTCTCTGCCTGTTGATCAGACCAGTGTTACTTTAATAGCAAGAATTGACACTTTGTGGACATAAAGAATGTCCACAAAGACCACCTGCCTGGGCTAATAACCCTCAAGCATGGCCATCAGTAGAGTTCAAGAACAATTTTGTTTACCTGATAGAGGGTCCTGGTAGTAATTACTTTTAATTCATTCATTCAAATCTTTAAATATTTCATTGTTTGCTAATGCGCTGGTGTTGATTACCATCAGTTGTTGACAACCCTATCCAAACCGCCTATCCGAACTCTCTACTAAGCTTTCGTGTGCTTTTCGGGACATACCCGTAACTTAAGCCAGCCTTCTTAACGGAGCCTTCCTAATGACCACACAAAACGCGGTCAAAGACAACAGAAGAGAGTGTGCAAAAAGGCAGGGACACAGAGAGGGGGGGGGGGATTGTACATACTCAGTTCCATTGGGGGAGGGATACCCCCCCCCCACTTTTGGGATGAAGAAAAAAGAAAAAGAAGAAATCTCCAACATGTTTGTACCGAATTAACCAAATGAACCAAATTAATGTAACAAAAACACCCAAAAAAGTAACAAATCCGGCACATTTTTGGTTCTTCAACGCTCTCTGCATCCCTGCAACAAGGCAAACCGTGTGTACAGATAGTAGCAGTAGCAACATGAATACAATGATATTAGGAAATAGAAATAAATTGCAATACAGCATAACCATACCTATTCTGTGTAACTTGATCACTGGTTTCAACATGGCGGTCTGCATCGCTGCTACAACTCTGTTCTTCACACACTGATGGAAAACTTGAGGATGGATGTTGTTAGACCTGGATGTCAAATGTTTTATGAACAGCTCCAGCTCTAAAAACAAAATAAGAGGAATGTAAGAATTTCTTCGGATCTGTCATTCGAATCATGCATTAAAGCTCTCAGTATTGTTGATCAAAAATTGAGTGAGTGAAGGCAACACATGTTTGCAACCACAGATCTGGCCCTTGCCAAGAATGAACAACATCTTGAGGAATGCCTGCGCCCCCTCCCCCGCACGCACGCGCACACACACACACACACACACACACACACACACACACACACACACACACACACACACACACACACACACACACACACACACACACACACACACACACACACACACACAGTGGGGAGGGGGGAGGGCACATTCCTAGTTGATGACCCCTCAGAGGCCTCACAGGCTGTGTGTGTGTGTGTGTGTGTGTGTGTGTGTGTGTGTGTGTGTGTGTGTGTGTGTGTGTGTGTGTGTGTGTGTGTGTGTGTGTGTGTGTGTGTGTGTGTGTGTGTGTGTGTGTGTGTGTGTGTGTGAGTGAGGGGGGGGGGACAAATCATACACTTAGGCAGACAAATGGGCAACAGTGGCCCTGCTCACTGTTGTCTGTGATCGCAAACATGTGTTACCTTCACTCTCACTCTCTCTCTTTCTCTCTCTCTCTCTCTCTCTCTCTCAGTTACTTGAATGGCACAGACCCAAAATGTACTTACATTTTTGATCAACAACATAGAGAGATTTCATGCATGATTGGCATGACAGATTAATTATTATTATTATTTTGTCTTTAGAACAGAGTTGTAGCAGTGATGCAGACCACCATGTTGACACCAGTGATCAAGTTACACAGAATAGGTAAGTACTGTTTTATTATGTTTCTGCAAACATTTAGTCTAATAGGTATGTACTGTTTTATTATGTTACCTTGAACATTTAGTCTAATAGGTATGTACTGTTTTATTATGTTACTGTAAACATTTAGTCTAATAGGTATGTACTGTTTTATTATGTTACTGTAAACTATGAGATGTGAGAGTATGGACTAGCTAACTCAGGACTCCTGAATCGCTGCCCTCCACACCCTGCTGTCTAGCACGAGTGTCTTGAGCTCTGCAGTTTTACTGTTGTTACTGTAAACATTTAGTCTAATAGGTCTGTTCTAGGGGTCTCACAATAAATCATGGCACATAATATCACAACATTAAAACATTATAATAATATCCAATCCAATCCACTTTATTTATAGAGCATATTTAAAACACCAGCGTTGAACTAAAGTGCTATACACTCAGTAACAAATATCCTATATTAAAATTGCCTAGAGGGGTGGCAGTGGTGTAAAGTAACTAAGTACATTTACTCAAGTACTGTACTTAAGTACAATTTTGAGGTACTTTTACTTTACTGGCGTTTTTCCAATTGTCTATACTTTTACTTTTACTCCACTACATCTCAGAGGCAAATTGTACTTTTACTCCACTACAATTATTTGAAAACTTTAGTTACTAGTTACTTTGCAGATATAAATGATTACATTATAAAACATACATCAACCACTTTAGCCCTATTTTATACCTAGGCTATTTGAAAATAGCCGCTCTACAAGCTCACAACGCGTCACATTGCGACGCGTTGTGAGCTTGCAGATCTGCTATTTTCTAACATTTCAGTACTTTTAATTTTGGTACTTTAAGAACATTTTGATACCAATACTTGTGTACCTTTACTCAAGTACATTTTGAATTACTGACTTTTACTTGTAACAGAGTACTTCTACATTGCAGTATTGATACTTTTACTTAAGTAAAACATTTCACTACTTTTTCCACCACTGGGCGGGTGGACGTCACAAACGTGACATGCGGACCTGTGAGGCGCGTACCGCCGCTCCGTCCCCCACCAAACTAGCCACAAACACTGTTCAGGGGTCACACCAGGGGGCACGTGTGGTCCCCGGGGGCCCACAGGCACTCTGTCTCTCCAATTCGTACCAAACTTGGCACAAACAATGTTAAGAGGTCTGCTATGACATAGTCTCACCAGGGGGCCCATGACATGTGCGGCCCCCAGAGTTCCCGTCAGTGTCCCCAAGGGGCCACATGCACATCGTTGCTCCAATCTACACACCAAACTTGGCACTAACCCTTTCCAGGGGAATGGTCACACCACAAACATACTTCAATCAGAAACACTCACGTCTTAGTAGATAAAGAACCATTTATTGCCACACATGGAATACAGTTAAGCTTGGCGTTAAAGCTCCGCTCTTGGGAGAATATTCACTGAATTTTGTCGAAGCAGCCTGCTAAGCATATATTCAGAGAATGCTTAAGCAAATCCCCATAGGGATACAATGTGAACAATAAGCAGTATATTGACATATTAGATTGACTTAGCAGATATACATGATAATCACCAGTATTTTAGCCTATGCCAGACTTTAAACAAGCAGATATACATGATAATCACAAGTATTTGAGCCTATGCCAGACTATAATCAAAAAGGTGGAGGCTGGGGTGGAGGAGGCAGCTTAGCAGAAGTGGTCAGGCAGCAAGACCAGCAGAGACCTAGAGAATTCGAACCGTATTTAAAGGAACCTTGTTGCTAATGTCATGTGTGAGCTGTGATTGGTGTATGAGTGTGTGACGTAATGACCAGCTGAGCTGTGAATGGGGAATAGAAAGCTGATGTTCACATCAGCTGACTGACCGCTGGTTACAGCTTTGGCGTGCACGACTTCCGTGTCCTGCATGAACTATGCTTCATTAAATTGCACACATGTGGGGCATTACAGCAGTGTTACAGCTGTACCGTTTAACACTTCAAATGGCCATAAATCGGTGACCATTGCTCTGATCAGTGCAATATAAAACTAAGCGCTATACAAATAAAGTCAATTAATTCTATTATACATACTGAACGGTAGGGGGTGAAATTGCCTTCCTCTGGGACGCAATGGTGCAAAAAGTGACGTACCCACCCATTCAATCCGGAACGCATGTCATTTTAGATTTTAGCCATAACCATGAATATATACTTTGGCTATTAAAAAAATGCAGATCTACAAGCTCATAGTGTGGCACCGAGTGTGCCACGCTATGAGCTTGTAGATCTGCTATCTATTTATTTTTATTGTGAGAATTTGTGCAAATCTTTGAATATTTATGTATTTTAAAACAAACATTTTAACTCAAATCTTTGCTTCTGGGGATTCTACAAATGTCTTCTAAATCCTAACAGTCTTTTTGAGAAAACATATAACATCAGTGGTTCTTAAACTTTTTCCTGTCAAGGACCCCAAAAGTTACATGTATTTGGCCACGGACCCCCATCTGAAAATGTTTTGAGCCAGGGACCCTCAGAAGAGAAGATTTGTGTTAAAAAGCGTGAAATTCTACAAAATTCTTCAAACACCTTCAAGATTTTTCAAAAATGTTCAAAAATAGCAGATGTACAGTACACAGCTCGCAGCGTGGCACGAAGTGTATATCTGCTATTTTTGAAAAGCCAACTTATACAATATTGATAAAGGGGTGAAAATGTATCAACACCTTTTGCTGGGGACCCCCTGGAACCCCCTCAAGGACCACTGGTGGTCCCCGGACCACTGGTTGAGAACCACTGCTTTATATGAACCCTATACTTGGTTGAGCGGAGTACCTCAGGGCTCTGTTATAGGCTACAAATGAGCTTTATGTTTTCGCTCTACATTAAATATCTTCACTGAAAATAGCCGATCTTCAAGCTCACAATGCGTCACAACGCAACACATTGTGAGCTTGTAAATCTGCTATTTCCTGTGAATGTTTTCCCCATAACACGGATACTGGGGTTTAAGCGGTTAAAGAATTTTAAAATATTGCCGTTAAAATGAACATATTCATTGCATGGCCTTGTGGAACTTTGAACCATTAAATGAGTTATTGGCCTGTGCCAAAAAAGTAACTTACTTTTTTTTACTTTTAAGTTACTTTAACTTATTTTCATTCATTCATTTAATATTATTAAAAACTTTTAGGGGTAGCCCACCCAAATGGTTTAACATAATTATGTCACCTTCAATCACCACCTCTCACCCTCTTTCCCTCTTTCCCTGTCTGTCTGTCTGTCTGTCTGTCTGTCTGTCTGTCTGTCTGTCTGTCTGTCTGTCTGTCTGTCTGTCTGTCTGTCTGTCTGTCTGTCTGTCTCCTTTTTCTTTCTATTCGTTAAATGTATTTACTTTTTAGATCCAGGGCTATTAAAGAAACATCTGACGTCCAGGTCTAACAACGTCCATCCTAAAGTGTTCCACCAGTGTGTGAAGAACAGAGTTGTATCAGCGATGCAGACCACCATGTTGAAACCAGTGATCAAGTTACACAGAATAGGTATGTACTGTTTTATTATGTTACTGTAAACATTTAGTCTAATAGGTAGGCCTAGGTACTGTTTTACTATGTTCATTGTAACTATGCCTACCAAACAATGAATTCAGATGATAAAATGTGAATGCTTATGTTCATGGGCACATTCTAAAAGCCTACACTTAAGGGATAGTATAACTCGAGGTTACGGATGTAACCCCGGTTTCTTTAGAATTCGGAGTAACATACTCACTATGGGATATCAGCGCCTCCTGGCGATGAACAGAGCTACATACCATAAACTCCCGGGCCATTCATTGGCTGAGAAGGGTATGTCACGTGTCCGGTAGACCGGAAGAGGTATAAAACCTCTTGCGTGACGTGGCTCATCCTCTTTAACAACCGCTCTCTGCATGCAGATGCACACAAACAGGGGTGTTAGGTGAGTATGTTACTCCGAATTCTAAAGAAACCGGGGTTACATCCGTAACCTCGAGTTTCTTGTCAAATTCTCCGTAACATACTCACTATGGGATACATAAACCCCCCTGGGGCTTATAGCCATACCGAAAACCCTCTCAGGTCCGCACGCCCCCTAGCCGCAAGGTCCCGCCCCCACGGGCGTGACCTTTGGCCTCCTGGGCGCCCCAACCCTCCGGGCCGGGGTGCGGGATTTTGAAAGAAAGAAGACCCTGACAGACCAAGTCTGCCTATTCATCTAATGAACAGACACAAGTCTGACCCATAAGTGAAGACAAGGAAACAGGGCCTCCTCCCCTGGAAACCTACCAACGGTGGTTCCGAGGGGACTCAAGAGAAGGAAGGTAGAGAAGGGAAAAAAGGCGGGTTACACAAAAAACCTGCCTAACCTCCCCTACCCTAACTAGAGACAGCCGCTATGTCCAGTACAGCGTGCGCCACTGACGCCGCTGCCACATCCAGGCTGTAGAAGGCCGCAAAAGTCGATGGAGACGACCAGTTTGCGGCCGCGCACACCTCCTGGACCGACATTCCCCTGGAGAGGGCCCAGGAAGTAGCCACGCCTCTAGTAGAGTGAGCCTTCAGTCCTTCTGGAACTGGAGCGCCACTACTGACGTAGGCCAGCCTAATGGCATCCAAACTCCATCTAGAAAGCGTCGCCTTAGTCACTGCCTTCCTCCGACCATCTGGGCCGAAGGAGACAAAAAGTTGCGACGACGACCGGCCGACCGCCGTCCTCTGGCAGTAGAGCTTCAACGCCCTCACTGGGCAGAGACAGTGCAGCCGCCTATCCTCTGCAGAAGCGAAAGGAGGCGGATGAAAAACTACCAGCTCAACCGGTGTCTGGGTCACCATTCCGTTCTTGGGAACAAACGCCATGTTGGGCTTAACCAAACCCTGCTGTCGTCTCCCAAGAACCTCATGCACTCCGAACTTACTGAGAGCGCATGTATGTCGCTGACCCGTGTAGCTGTAGTGAAAACAACCACAAGAACCGTTTCGAGACTAACGATCTCCAGATCCATAGAGTCAAAAGGCTCGAACGGTGGGAGGCAAAGCGCCCCCAGCACCACCGCCAGGTCCCAGGCCGGGAACAGAGGCCTAGAGACCGGCCTGGCCCGCCTGGCACCGTTCATAAAACTACGCACCAGCGGCTGTCGGCCAACCGTCATGTCATCGAAACCCACGTGACAAGCGGAAATGGCCGCCTGGTACACCTTAACCGTCGAGAAAACCAGACCTTGGTTCAATTTGTCCTGCAAGAACATGAGGATGCTGCGTACCGGGGCCCGGAAGGCCTCAACCGGCGGTGACTGACTCAGACACCATGACACGAACAGGTTCCACCTGTCGACCTCGTGGAAAGGGCCCTCGCCCCCTGGATGGTAGCTACCACCTCAGGGGGCAGGCCATAAGAAGTCAAGGTCTCCCCCTCACGGGCCAAGCCCACCGGTCTAGGTCCTGAGGTTGCTTGTGGAAAATCCCGACCCCTGCCTGCCGTAGCAGATCTCTGATCGGGGGGAGGGCCCAGGGCTCGTTGTAGAGGAGAGGATTATTCCTAACCTCCACGCGCCCCCCGCCAGTGCCACCAGTGGCACTGACAGTCCGTGGAGTCTGACCCTCTCCAAGTTGAGAGGACCAACTCCAGTGACGGGAATGCATAAAGCAGTTCAGTCGGCCAACCTGGCCCAGATCTGGCTTGTTATCTCCGGAGGAGAGGCCAATCTGCGTACCAAAAAATGCCCCTGGACAACAGAGTCGCTCCGCTGTTCAGGAGGCCCGGTACCTGTGAGGCTCTGGTTGACGTAAGGCGCGCGTCGCACCACAGCGTCAGATCGCCAGCTAGCCTGTCCAACACTGGAGAGGCCAGGCCTCCCTGCTTTTTGGCATAGCACACGGTCGTGGTGTTGTCGGTTCTGATCAGGACATGACAACCTCGAAACCCGAGCCTTGCAAAGTCTGACCGTCAGAAGAAGACCGTCATCAGCTCCAGGTAGTTGATGTGGGCCGTCTGTAGACTGGGACCCCACACCCCCCTGGCCGAGCGGCTCTCGTGGACGGCACCCCTCCTGTGAGGCTGGCGTCCGTGGTAATGACCTTCCGCGAGACCACAGCCCCCATTCTGACCCCTTGGACAGAAGGGCTGCATCTGACCACGATCTAAGCGTGTCCACGCACCGTGGGGATACCCGGACCTTCCGATAACCTCAGGTGGACGGGGCTCCAAGAGCCCACATCCACCTCCGGGGAAAAAAGGTCACATGTGGGGCTTGTCCAAACGAAACAGGTGTAAGGCCGAAGTCATGAGACCCGTCGCCTGCACGCATAGCCTGTATGTGACTTGTCGCCTCACACGAGAAGACCATAGGCCGAAACGCTGTCTATCCCGCCCGGGACAGACGCGCCGTGAGCCTGGTCTAGCCCAGCGAGATCCCCTATGAAGGTGGTCTGCTGAGACGGGACCAAGACGCTCGACGGACGGTGACAGTGAAAAACCCCGCGACGTCAAGTGGGGAAACGGTCACGTCTGTGTGCCGCGCCACCTCCTGACTGTGGTGGATAGAAAGGAACGTGGAAACAAGCATTGAAAACAATGCTGGTCCACCCATCTCCTTAACGCACCGTCCGCAGAGAGGGTCACACACCAGTACAACCACAGTGTGTTGTTGTTGATCAGGGGAGCTGACCAGTACAACCACAGTGTGTCACTGCTGTACTGAAAAACCCCTACACACACAGTGTACCACTGAAGTACCGGGATAGTAAACAGTTCCGGACTGCAAACTCTCCAACAAGCTGCCTCAGCAAGCGAGTTAGGAGGGGCTCTGATGTCACCCAGTGCGGACAACGCACACGTTTCCAACTGGACCGGTGATGTCGCCACGTGATCCAGCGGACCCGCACGTGCGGGGCCGTTAGAGACCGTGGAAGGGTAGCGGTGGTAGGTGGCCACCGTGGTGTTGCTTTAGCGGGGCTGGCTATGCGCTGCACCAAAAAACAACACTGCAATGTGTTGTTGTTAGTGAGGCCAGTTAGCCGCCAATTGAAGCAACAGTAGCCTGACTGGAGGTTATGCAAACCTAGCAGCTAACAAGCTAGTCAAGGCTAAATCACCATGAGCCAAGAAACGTTGAAATCCGTTTCCAAGGGAACCGGTTTTTTGAGTGTGCGTTGCCATGGGGACCAAAGACGCTACTACTGGTGCCAGCAGCGCTAACCCTGTGTGCGTTGCCATGGGGACCAGTGACGCTGCCACTGCCGCCAGCGGTGCTAACCCTGAGGTGACCGCTCGAGGCAGTAGAGGTACTAACGGTCCGTCCCGAGGACCCGGCGGGGTCACGTGACTGGTCACGGGGACCTTGCCTGACGTCAGTATCCGGTTTGTCCGCCAGCGCAGCCTGTCTGTTTCCATGGAAACCAACGGCGCTGTCACTCTGACAAACGGGGCCGTCCGAAATAAGCCTACCTTGGCCGTCGCCCTCTCGTCTGAGCCCAAAGGCTCCGGACGGAGCGTCGACAAAGTCGTCCTCCCCGTAGGGAGTGCTTTGTCGCTCGTTAGTGGCGAACGAGGCCTGTAGTCCGTGAGGCGGTACGGCAAAGGGGGCATCTGTCCCTCCAAAATGGCGGAGACAGAGGTCCGCTCTTTGACCCAAGTATTTATTGAGACCCTTCAGATTCAGAATGGGTCGTACCCCCCCCCCCCCCCTTCTTTTCCACCAGAAAATATTACGAATAGAAAACCAGTTGGTTCCGATTCATAGATAGTTCTCTGACTATGTTACTCTGAATTCTAAGGAAACCGGGGTTACAACGTAACCTCGAGTTTCTTGACAAATTCTTCGTAACATACTCACTATGGAGATAGAGAGAACCCCCTCTCTCAGAGACATGGTTGCCTTATCCTCTGCATGAGAGGAACAACACCGTGTCCGACATAGGAGATTTTATGCATAAGAGCACGTGGAAAACACACCAATACAACCACAATGTGTTGTTGCGGATCAGGGGAGCTGACCAATACAAACACAGTGTGTCACTGCTGTACTGAAAAACCCCGTACACACACAGTGTAACGCTGATGTACTGGGATAGTAAACAGAAGTATCGGAAGTAATTCTTTAATAGCGCCCTTGCTCAAGAGGAAGGAGACTTCCTCCCTCAGAGTGACGGCTGCTGGACCCTTTGCATGGGAAAACAATACTTTTCTGTCATGGGGGGTTTTGTGGAGAATTGCAGCCTGAAACCCTTTAGTATTGTGAGCAATACCTAAGGATTCGACTTGCAAACCTTCCATTGCTTCACACACCGAGCGAGTGGATTGGACGATGACGTCATCGGCCGCTCGGAGAGTGGGAGCGTTGCCATGGGGACCGTTGCCATGGGGACCAGTGACGCTGCCACTGCCGCCGGCGGTGCTAACCCTGAGGTGACCGCTCGAGGCAGTAGAGGTACTAACGGTCTGTCCCAAGGACCCCGCGGGGTCACGTGACCGGTCACGGGGACCTTGCCTGACGTCAGCATCCGGTTTGTCCGTCATCGCAGCTTGTTCGTTCCCATGGAAACCAACGGCACTGCTACTTGGACAGACGCGACGCTGGACAGACGGGGCCGTGTGTGTGGCCCTCGTTTAGTAGCGCTGGTCAGCCCGGGCCAACGGAGGACTCGGAGGAGTCACGTGACTGGCCACGGGAAAAAACCCCGCCGTCGGAATTAAGCCCAAAGATATATACAGTGAAAACTAGATCACACCACTGGATATATATATCAATGATTAATCCTACCTTGGCCGTCGCCAGAGTGTAGAAGAGAGAGTAACGTCACGCTTTGATCTCGCCGCAAAGCAGGCCTCTATGGGCTATAGTTCCAACATTGGAACTATCTCATTGACGTAGACAGAGCACTTCCGCATTCCATTCACACAATGGGATCGACGCTACTGTCATTACTCTCTTCCTAACTTACTCTGGCCGCCGCCATCTTGTCTGAGCCCAAAGGCTCTGCATGAAGTGTCGACAAAGTCGTCCTCCCTAGGAGGTGCTTTGTCGAACATCGGGACTCGGGTGTTCCAGACATTGTGGGCTTATGAATTGAGAACGTTGATAGATTTCATGCACAGATATTATCCCATCGATGTCTGGGATACCGGAGTTCGGGCATCACAGACATTGTGGGCTTATACACAGAGAGCATTGGAGCAGAGAAACCCGCGTGCAGTGGACTCCACTGCTCCGCTGCTCTTAAGCCATGAAAGAAAGAGATGTAACACATTTTTTTCTTTGGCAGAAAAAATGTCGTACTAATTTGCTAATGTGCTTTATGTACTTGGAACATGTGTATGAAACAAGAGCAGGCACAGAAACAGTAAACAGCATGAACGTTTTAACATATTCTTATGACAAAAACAACATGTGTCCCAATGGCGCCCGATGAGCCTGTCCAAGGTCTTCAGAAGCCCCCGAGGTTTGCTCGATACACAGAGTGAGAAGGCTAACAAGCTGGTGTTGTCCTAGCGAGGCAAGCTAGGCTAGAACAACGCTGTTAATAACCTGTTGCATGGGTGTTAAGCCAACAAAAATACTGCCTGACTAAGGCGACGTTAAACTAGCGAGCAGCTAACGTAGCTAGTCTGGGCTAACTCACTCACGAGCTTCTGCCTCGTTCTCCCCTCGTCCATGCTGCCGTCGCCGGAGCCCTGTCGTTGTCTTCTGGAGACGCACCGCTGTCCCGGTACGCTTGCTGTGGCAGCGGAGTAGACGGCTGGGAAGAGGGGGAGGAAGTGCCGCTAGGTAGCTGCACCCGGGTGGTTCCCCCGGACACAGCGGCAGCGGCTGTCGCGGTGCTGCGTAGCACGGCTGGTGTAGCAGGCTGGTGTTGCTGCTGCGGAGCAGGCTCGTGTTGCTGCGAGTGGTGGCTGCTGGCACCGCTCGTAGACGGGACTGCTGGAGGGCCCATTGTGGACTGTGAACGCACGTGGTGGGCCCCACCACCTACGTTCCCTGGGCCGGTGTCCATGCGGGGTGTTGCTGGATCCACGACGACCGGGGACGAGACGTCGCTGCTTCCCGCAGCCAGGGCGCTGGCCCTGGCTAGGCGGCTATCGAGGTGCAGCGTGGAGAACAGAGCGCAGTCCTCGCAGCTTCCCGGTGCATCTTGGAAATGCCTCGTCCCTGTAGAGACCGAGGCACGTGATGCAGAAACCAAGAGGGTCATCCCCGGCAATCATCAAGCGGCAGAGCAGCAATACGCAGGGACGTGGAACCTCCATCTCGAGCTAACCTGTTAGCTTTCAGCCGCAAGGCTAAGAGCGTGGAAAACTCAAAGGAGGAAAACTTGCTTTTAGCAGTAAAAGAAAGAAACAGAAGATAGCCGCGGGAGCGGAAATAATAAAACTTTTTTTTTTTTTTTTTTTTATAGGAGGAAAACCCGTTGGTTGGTACAGGTACCACCGAGTGGGCTAAAGCTGGTTTCTGTCCTGATCAAAGTTACGTTTGTTATTATTAAGGTATGTCTTGAGCTGTTGCATCTGCCATGCAGAGAAGCGAAAGAGGATGAGCCACGTCACGCAAGAGGTTTTATACCTCTTCCGGTCTACCGGACACGTGACATACCCTTCTCAGCCAATGAATGGCCCGGGAGTTTATGGTATGTAGCTCTGTTCATCGCCAGGAGGCGCTGATATCCCATAGTGAGTATGTTACGGAGAATTTGACAAGAAACTCTGCGTTGTGTTTACATAGCAAAACAATGTACACATTTTTATTTTACCCATCACTTCCCTATAGCCTATATCAGCAGTTATCGGCCACTGTATTGTGGTGGTGCTGTTTACCTGCCACTTGCATTGCATTTCCATTAAAAAAACATTCACATGGGAGATTGAAATAGAATCCCTTTGGACACTCCCTCATGCTTTAATTGGCTGGAAGCTCTCAAAAGGCAACGCCCAACTACGTCTCCGACCGTCTACAAAAACAAACAGTGAAAACACAGAAATACAGCGACAGGGCATTGTGTTATTGCAAGTAAACAAACACCACCACACTACTCCAGTGGCTGATAGCTGCTGGTAAAGAGGCAAATGATGGGTAAAAATAAAGAAGTATACATTGTTTAGTTACGTAAACACGGGAACAGTTACCTACAGTGCCTATGATCTTAATAAGATCACATCATACGCTAATACTCACCTACGTTTCATGAGTCTGTTTTAATGTGTGCATTGCCGCTCCATTAATTAATGTTCCACAATTCTGTAGTGGTGCTTTTTGTCCTTATATAGCAGTTAATAACTGTTTTCAGGTGACCGTTTGGTCCAAATAAAATCCAAGATTTGGAATGTGGGCAGCCAGGCCAGCCATATTTACTGCCAATACTTACATGTTACGGGTCCCCTCGTACAACGTATGCACAGTATGTTTACTGTTTGAAGTGATGTTTTATCATGCCAGTAAAAAGAAAAAAGGAAAGAAAGAATTGCTCATACAATTACAAAGGGACAGTCATATTTTATACCAGCTTGCTAAACCCCTTACTAGGCTTGTATTGAAAACTGCAGCTTTGCATTACATGTAACTCCTTTGAACACTGTTTCAGCAAATTTTATTCTTATTAATCTATACATTTTTATGTAATATAATCCTGACCACCTGACCTAGGTGCCTCATTGCGGTCTCTAATTATCTAATAATTTAACTTGGCTATTGTAACAGACAGAACGCTGACAACGTTGTCAGATGGGAGAGGGGTGGTCTCGGTAAACTGTGTTGTCTGGGCCATTCATCAATTAAATAGATGCCTTATCAGACAACGTCACACATCAGTATGCGCGCAGGCACCAAAATAATCCGTTCATAATGGAAAAGTGGTCACAGCACTCACGTGTAAAAATACAATCCATCAAACTTTTAGATGCTGTTTTCCTCCCAGTGTGGAGGCTTAGGATGTTTAATGTGATCTCCTCCTGAAATAAATACTACTTGGTTTCTGTTATGTGTAAACAATAGCAATTCTAAAAGCAGTTGTCCTCCAAACCCTCCCTATGATAACGGCAGCAGAACCTGCGCTGACTGATTCAGAGCCACTTAGTGCAGTGATGACACAACACTGCCGGTCAGAGTATGGGAAAGAATTGCGAACACAGGAAAGGGTGGGGAAAGAAGGCTTGGAGACACCCTCTAGAGACGGTCAATCATCAAAGCTCACGCCCACACTTTGCAATTGGCCTTCTTAACGTTTTTAAAAGCCACACCCCTTTTCCACGGTAGGTATATAGATATGAAATGAAGGGCACGCCTCCATTTTGGAAGGAACCTCCCACATTACTTAGGGTGAACATAGACCAGCTTTGCAAGCTGGTAAAAAAAAGATTATCGGATAATTCACTTCCCTCATTCACCTGATATTTGTGGTCGACAACGTATTGGAAATATTAGAAGGGATCCTTGAGGCAAAAAGGGTTGAGGAGCCCTGCTGTAGTCTATAGGCTGCTTTTAAATGACAGCTTTTATTTTAGGTTTTGAGAATGAGTTCAGGATGTGAGTTCAAGTAACGCCAAGCAACATAATTTATTAATGGGATTTTAATCACTTAATTCCAGACCTGTCTATAGAGTCCAGACTGCAGGTGAAGATGAACTCTCCAGTCCCAGCCAGGGCTGTTTCTATTAAACAGAAGAAACCTGGAGACCACCAGGACCTCAGTGAGTTCCATGCCCTCTTTGTTTCTTTGTTTTATTCTGTTGTGTTGTCCCTCACCTTTCACTTCTCATGTCAAATTGAAGATTAATATAGACAATGTTTGATTTTCTCTCTCCTAAAGCTAGAAAACAAATGGTCAAGGATGTAGACAATGTGCAATATTTCTGATATATAGTAACTGACTTTGGTTGTAAGGTTTACTCTGAACTTAAAGTTTGATTGATGCATGACGCTGGCTCTTATCAGGTCTGTGTTTTCTATCTCAGATACCTGCCGTGCCATGTCCTCAGTTAAACCAAGACGTTGCTGCTGTGACCAGTGTGGAAAAAACTTCTCTAGAGTGGATTATCTCAAATTACACCAGAGAATTCACACTGGAGAGAAGCCTTACTGCTGTGACCAGTGTGGGGAAAAGTTCTCTAGTGTGGATCGTCTCAAAAGTCACAAGAGAATTCACACTGGAGAGAAGCCGTACTGCTGTGACCAGTGTGGGAAAAGGTTTACTTTTGTGGCTACTCTCAAATCACACCAGGTAATTCACACTGGAGAAAAGCCTTACTGCTGTGAACAGTGTGGGAAAAAGTTCGCCCACAGTTGTAATCTCAAAGAACACCAGCGAATTCACACCGGAGAGAAGCCTCACTGCTGTGATCAGTGTGGGAAAACGTTTGCTCAAATGTCTCACTTTAAACAACACAAGAGAATTCACACTGGAGAGAAACCATACTCCTGTGACCAGTGTGGGATAAAGTTCAGTAGAGCGTTTGCTCTCAAAGAACACCAGAGAGTTCATACTGGAGAAAAGCCATTTGGCTGTAACATATGTGGGAAGTGTTTCGCCCTGTATAGAACATTGAAAGGTCATCTGCTTATTCACACTGGAGAGAAGCCTTACCACTGTGACCAATGTGGGAAAAAGTTCCGTTTAGTGGGCGGTCTCAAAGTACACAGGAGAATTCACACTGGAGAGAAGTCTTACCACTGTGACCAGTGTGGGAAAAGCTTCAATCAACTTCCTAACCTCATAAACCACAAGAGAACTCACACTGGCGAGAAGCCTTTCAGTTGTGAAATATGTGGGAAATGTTTTACTGAGAAAGGAGGATTAAAAAAGCATCTGTCTATCCATACTGGAGAGAAACCTTACTGTTGTGACCAGTGTGGGAAAAGCTTCAATAGATTGTCTTCCCTCAGACAGCACAAGATAATTCACACTGGAGAGAAGCCATTCAGTTGTGAAATGTGTGGGAAGTGTTTTACTCAATCGGTACATATAAAAAGACATCAGCGCATCCATACTGGAGAGAAGCCTTACTGCTGTGACCAGTGTGGGAAAAAGTTCTCTAGAGTGGATTATCTCAAAACACACCAGAGAATTCATAATGGAGACATCACATGATATACTATGTCAGTAGCTCTTAAACATCCAACTACAACACTCTCTTGTTCTCTCCTCTAGCGTCAGTTCTGAACATCAAACTGTGACTACATTTTTGGCTCCCTCTAATGACAGTTTTAGTGTCATAGATATCAATGGTGAACAATTGAACAATACACAAGCGCATCAGGGATGAGAACAAATATTGTAAACTTAATTAGAAATGTTAAGAATAAGGTTTGTCTCACATCTAATTTAAAAACATATCCACAAGTTTCGTAGGGCATTATGGGCATCACTTCCTGTCGATTTGATCCCTGATACCTGATCAAATCGACAGGAAGTGATGCCCACAATGCCCTAGGAAACTATTTTAATGTCTACCAATGAAATCAAGTTAATTCAGCCCGCCTCTATTCATAAGCACATAGACCTATAAGAACCCATAATCAATGAATTAGGGTATGTGCTACGATTGTTTGATTAATCAACCTGTCTGTCTCAGATTTTGATGGCCTATTGTAAATATTTGTTTTTGCTTTATTGTCATTTCTTCATATAAAAAAGCCTTTTCATTCAATTTATAATGAATGTTTCCCCATACAGTCTCCGTTAGTGTTTCTCAGATACTGGATGACTGTGGTCTACTTTACCTTTGCTTGACTCAGAAATGTAATAACATTGACTGGTTGAAACTAACTGTTGAACAGAGGTTGAAAGATCAGTTCTTGCAAAAGTGGAAAAGTGAACTTAATAGTATGACATCTTGTGACATGTAGGCTATGTAGAGCCCAAACAAGAGTTTACGTTAGAAAAATGCCTGTTGTGTGAAAACCATGAGTACAGAAAGGCCATTTGTAATTTTAGAGTGAATAACACGAGAATTACAAAGGTCACTGGCAGATATAAAGGGCCGGAAAGAAGTCAGAGGTTGTGCAATTTATGTAACGACAACTGAGTTGGGGATGAGTTTCCCGTTTTGTTTGAGTGCAAGAATATTAGCATTACGAATTTTAGACAAAAATACCTGTTAAAGTACTATTTAACTCACCCATCTTTGTTGAAATTAACTGTATTACGGCAATCTGATAAGCCAAAAGTTATGTGTAAATTGGGTGCTTTTCTGAAAAACATTCTACCTCTGTTCAAATAATGTATGCCATGCCTTTTGCTACGTCTGTATGAATATTGTTAAGTATTATATACTTACTCTATTTATGAATCTGTGCTCCATACCATGTGAACGTAGTCTTGAGTTGAATAAATGATGATGAGTAGATGCAAGTCATACATTATATACAATCTTATAATACTATAAGTGAGCAAATATAATGTGCATATACAGTATGTGAAGTCAGTGTTGGAGTGAAGTAACATACACAAGTAACACACAGTTTCTCCAAAATCATTTCTAGCATATACAACTATTAAAACTAGTAACGTTTTATTCGGTAACAATAACATGGATGTATGAAAATAATGGTAACAAAGTGGGCTGAGAGTGTGCTTTGTTACCATTCTTTCCATACATTGATGTTGTTATTGTTAAATGTTACCACACTTTTTTGTTTTGTTACTATAACATATTATGCTAGTCAATAAAGCCATAGTTTTATTTGCTAAAAAAATTTTTTGAACAACTATTGTATGTATAACTCCAACTCCAACACTCACTGCTCATACTGTACATACTGTACATGTCACTTACACTACCATGTTTATATTTGATCAAAATATAAAAATAATTGATCAAATTGTACATAGGACTGCATATAAGAAACACTAAAGGAGACTGTCTATGAAGGAAAAGTTTATTATGAATTGAATGGAAAAGCCATTATAAAAGTACAAAATTGAAATAAATCTTTTATATTTTATTTAATGCTTTAATTTTGCATATTGACACAAACTTTCACTGAAGTTCTTGCCAGTTTTTCAGGTTTCTTCTCAAGTTTTGCCACTGAAAAGCCCCATGAATCCAATCAATGTAATATGTCATATTCCACAAAATTATTACATAATGAAAAACAACTGCAAGATAATTCCATATTCCACAAGATTATTACATGTGACTGAAAAACTCCTAAAATAATTTAATATTCCACAATGCGAAACATTTTAAAATCTGTTGGCAACTGAACTCAACCAGGACTTGATTTATATAGCATATTTACCACGAGCGAGGTCGAACCAAAGTGCTGGACAAGAACAAGTTAAAAAGCAAACTGGAGAAAAAGAAGAGTTAAAAGAAGAAAACAAATAAAACATGGGAATATAAAACAGTGTATCAAAGTATACAGCGTATCAAGAGCATACAGTACGTGGACAGTAAGGGCAAAGCTATACATGGTCAAGCAGCATTAAAGGACGGGGAGAAGAATAACCTCCAGGGACTGAAAAGAGCGAATGTGAAGGGGCAGTGTGTTCCACGTCCTGGGGATACCGCAAATATTTCAGTCACCTCTGCTCTTGTATTTAGTTATGGACACGAACAGGTCAGGTCAGTCGACCTCAGGGCTCTGGCTGGAATCTGTGGTGGCTGCATGAGTTCAGATAAATAAATAAGGGGGGAAGGAGAGAGCCCTTTTAGGGCTTTAGAAAAGGCCAAATAAAAACGACCCGTCTAGATCTACTTGAATTGACCTGATTTTAACAAACAGGCCATCCAAATGCCCTTTTAGTGGGGTCTTTGCCCAGGATGCCGGCGACCATTCCCCCATTGCTTGTGTCCGAGTATCCAAATTGACTAAATCTAAGGGTTGTATGATTAAGAAACGTAATATTAAAAATTTTAGAGAACAAGTCTTCTTAGAAGATCTACTTAACTCTGACCTTAACAGGGTCCAATCAATCACTGATCCAGAATTGGCTTTTAACTATTTCTCTGGTGTTTTTAATTCCATTACTGACAAACATGCCCCTTTTTTTTTTTTTTATTGAGTCAAAAAACGCTCCAACCCCTGGTTCTCGGCAGAGCTTGCAGATGCTCTTCGCATCAGAGATGTGGCCTGGTCCAAGGCTAGGGCTTCTCATGATGCAGCCGACTGGTCTCATTTCAGGGAAAAGAGAAATAAATGCCTTGTAATGGTCAGAAAAAAACAAAGCTAATTTCTATTTGGCAAATCTTTCTAACACCCAAGGCAACTCAGCTAGCTTCTGGAAAACAGTAAATTCACTAAACCTAAACCCTCTTCCTCTCTCCCCTCACAAATAATTAGTGAATCTGATATCATTTTAAACAAACCAGATATGTGCACAGCTTTCACCATAATTTTATTTCGTCTGGACATCTATTTGACAGGTTGGCTGCCAATACGGCTCCTTCAGGTCATATCCATAACCCAGTCTCGGAGATCCCTATCCCCAATGGTGAAGGCCTCTCATTAAGAACGCTAACACTGAGAGAAGTTCTCATTGCACTTTTAAAAATCTGCACCAAGAAATCTAAAGGAGCGGATGATCTCGAACCATATCTTTTGCATCTTAGTGCACATATAATCGCCCCACCTCTCACCCACATTTTTTATTTAACATTCTCCACCGGAAAACTTCCCCCAATCTGGAAATCAGCACATGTCGTGGCATTGCATAAAGGTGGTGATCCATTTGCTTTAAATAATTATCGCCCAATATCTATTTTATGTTGTCTAGCCAAGGTCCTCGAATCCCTGGTTAGCTCTCAATTGCGATCATTTTTGGATACACACAATATACTGCAACCCCAGCAGTCCGGTTTTAGACCAGGTTATAGTACCATATCAGCCACAACCCTTGTCATAAATAACATAGTAACTGGCCTGGACAAGCATCGTCACTGTGCAGCCATGTTTATTGATTTATCAAAGGCATTCGACACGGTAGACCACTCAATTTTAATACAAATATTTTCTCAAATCGGTTTAAATGCACTCTCAACACGCTGGTTCTCAAACTACCTCTCAGGAAGAACACAGAGAGTTGTCGCTGATGGTTCCAGCTCAAATTTCCTGGTAATCGACAAAGGTGTCCCCCAAGGATCCATACTGGGTCCTCTTTTATTCTCCATTTATATCAATAATATGATCATTCCCACCTCGCAATGCGACGTCCATTACTATGCGGATGACAACCTCAACCAACCTAGCCATAGCTACCCTCCAGTCCGCTTTTAACAGGTTCCAATTAGCTCTAGTAAAACTCAAGCTGGTCTTAAATTTAAAAAAAAACTAAATGTATGCTGTTTACACGAGCTTTAAAAACAAATGCCTCTTTAGGCATACATACTCTTGACGGTGAACAAATTGAGTTTGTTACATCATACAAATACCTCGGCATTTGGTTAGACGTGAAGCTTACTTATAAAATTCATGTTGAACAGCTAATAAGAAAGCTAAAGGGAAAAATTGGTTTCCTATATAGAAATAAGGCTTGCTTCTCCCTCTCTAACAGATGGATGATTGTTCAAGCTGTAGTTATGTCTGTGTTTGACTATGGAGATGTGCTGTACATGCATACCTCAATATCCATACTAAAACCTCTCGATGCAGTGTACCATATTGCATTACGCTTCATCACCGGTGATGGTTTTTATACTCATCACTGTACTTTATATGAAAACCTAGGTTGGTCTTCTCTCACCACTCGTAGAGAACAACATTGTGTTTTATTTGTTTATAGCCCTGTGTGGCAAGCTCCCATTGTATTTATCTTCTTTTTTAAATACCAATCCTTCGGGATATCGCACACGCTCACAAGCTTACATTTCTCTTAAAATTCCTCGAATGAATAGCGAACAAGGAAAATCTGCTTTTTCATTTTATGGCCCTGACAAATGGAATAAACTCCAGGTCTCTCTGAAACTGGATAGTCTAATCTCCATAGAGTCCTTTAAGGTTCTTCTCAACGAGGTATTACATAAAGAATGTACCTGTTTTGCACATCCATTGTGATTTTACATCATGTGTATTCTCTATATTCTCTGTAGTATTATTATTATTATTATTATTATCATTATTATTATATATTTTTTCTTTATGTTCTTCTATACTATATCTTACTTCACTGTTTATTGCTTTCTATTGTATATACTGTATCTGTGTTGTACTCAGGGCGTCCTCGCAAAAGAGAGCTTGCTCTCAACGGACTACCCTGAATAAATAAAGGTCAATAAAAAAAAACAAAAAAAATAAAAATAATAATAAAATCTATTCTAAAACAGCATACCAGTGGAGTGAGGCAAGGACTGGGGTGGTGTGTTCGCACTCTTTCTTGCCAGTGAGGAGGCGGGCAGCAGCATTTTGGACAAGCTGATAGCCTGATCAATGCCTACATTCCAAGTGTGGTAGGCCATGCAAACAAAGTAATGGCAAGAAAACATCATTATTATAATAACCTAAAACTTGATGCTTTGCTAATGCACACACGCACACGCACACGCACACGCACACGCACACGCACACGCACACAGGGGCAGAAAGGGCATGTTTCATTGCAATCACATGTTTGCATGTGACTGCAAACATGTACCTCTCTCTTTTCACAATTTCTATCATTATTCTGTTGTTATTATCTATGCTGCTGCATTGTCTGAAGGAAGCCAACCCAAAATTAGTTTTACTCTTATGTTCCTGTAGCCTACACAAGATGTAACAATAAAGTACAACCTTGAACCTTGGACTTTTGGCTTTCCAGGCTCTCCAACCATTCAGCTATGGTAAGAATAATATTATTTAATCACTATAATTAATTATTATTAAGTATATTTTAGAACATTTGTAGGAGGTTATCATATATATTTGGAAACATAGGGACAGTATAAAAACAAGATGTTTTAGGTGGAAGGGTTTATTATTAAGCTTATTATTTAAGCTTTATCTTCTGCTACCTTGCCTGTGTTTAAATCACGTTTGAAAACTCACTTGTACTCTTGTCTATTTGTTTATTTTACTCATGGTATTTTATATTTGTTTACTGAGTGTACAGCGCTTTGGTTCAACGCTGTTAAAAGTGCTCTATAAATAAAGTGGATTGGATTGGATATTGCACTGCCATCAATTCTTCTTAACCCTGAATCCTGCAATCTTCAATAAAGACTCTATGGCTTGCTCAGTTTTTGTCGTTCGGAGCTTCATCTGTCAGGCTCTTCTGCATTTGGACACTCAGCCTAAATACACCCAGAGAAAACAACTTCATTTACATTGTTGTGCATCTCAACAGGAGAAAGTGTGATATTTTTACAGTGTGAATTATTATTTCACATGGTTCAGTGCCTCCCCCTGCTGTCCAGGATGTGATGGTGAAATGGGTCCATTTGGTTACAGTTATAACGTTTTTTGATTTATTGAATACTTTATTAACAGTTTGCAAATAGTGATATGATTATACAGTGATGCTAAAAGGATAACACATAAAGCCCTAAGGGCTTGTTTCCATTGTTTCCGTCCTGAATGTTAGTTAGTATGTTATTTTGGATCACATGACGGTTGTCTGTCATGATGGATGAACTTCACCTGGTGTTTGCACTTTCTCCATTTTCAACCTGTACATCTACATAAACGTTCAGATTTCAGTTTTCAGCTTTGGGACAGTTAAGGGTTAAAGGTAGGGTTAGTGATATTTTTTGGTTAAAACCTTTTTTTTTTAAAGCACTATTTTCTGATAGTAATCATTGCTATTTAAGTGGTTGTTCAATAACAGGGGTCTTGTCTCTCCCTGTCTCTCCAAACAGAAAATACATTTTCAATTGGGTTGCAACATTTCTGCCAATCAGGAGAGATTACCCATATATCAGCTTAATTGTCTTCGCCCGGCCAAAAGGCATGGCGAGAGTATGTTTTACCCCCTGTCCGTCCGTGTTTCCGTGTGTCCATCTGTCTGCGAGCAGATAATCTTCGGCACCGTTGGCCCGGTCGCTGCCAAACTGTGCACACACACTCCCTGGATGCCAATTCAGAACCACTGCCCCACATTTTTCACATGGGCCTGTTATAGCGCCACCAGGAGGCCACTTTTTGCAAAACCATTTTTTACACCTGCAGATTTTATGCGAACATCACGTAAATCGGTACACAGTATCTCTATAGTCATGTGATCAAGACGGATCTGTCCGATATTTCATATTCCTTCCTGATGGAAGGTTGGCTTCCAAAGTTTGCAGGATTGGTCCGTTTTCAACAAAATGTCTCAAATCATGAACGCAGCGTGCGATTTCCGTGAAAATTTGCACTTACATTCCCACTAGGCTGAGAAATACCACCCTTTTCACATTGACCTGTTGATTGACACCACCAGCAGGTCTAATTTAGCAAAACACATTTCTGCAACCAAATGCCTCAAACCTTGAATGCACGCACATTCCCACTAGGCAGAGGAAGAAATGCCACCCTTTTCACATTGGCCTATTATAGCGCCACCAGGAGTGCACAATAACCTACCTGACCTGGCGGAGACCTGTGCTCCTTTTTCTACTTTTTATAGTGTTCCAGTTCCAATTGTGTCTGCTCATTTCTTTGTGTCATCACTTCCTTGTTTGTATCTGTATCCTGTCTAAGTTCTCTATCCTGATTGGCTAAAATTGGTATCCCAACCTGAAAATGCATTTTCTGTTTATTAAAGAGATTTATTGTGTTGGGGGAAATTACACTAAATACTGAAGAGGTATCAATTGCTTCTACAAAGGCAAAATAACCTCATCCTACTTGACTATTTGTTTATTTGGAAGGGACAATGCATACAGTAGCTAGCGACTTTGAGTATCTAGAAAAGCGTTATATGTATTATATGTATTATTATTAGTACCCCTGAGCCTGAGTTTGGTTCTCAGGACAACTACTGTAGTAGACAACTCATATGAGACGGGCACTATCGACTTCAAACTCGGCGTGTGTGTCGCAGAGGACCCGAGGGAGTGCGGTGGCCGGTGTGAAGTCGGTCTGATCAGCGGGTTCCCCAAAGAAATAGTGATAAGAATATATTCAAAACCCCATATATGGAGCTCTTGGATGTCATCAATATGACGTCATAGTACTTAGAGGTCATAGACTGACCTCTAAGTACTATGATAATAGGTACTGCACTAAGTACTCTGACAGTGGGTACAACACGTATCGCATAACCGAAGGGCCATGCGTTCCAAAGTGCATCACATTAGTCACTGTAAAGACATTTTCTGCTCAGAGAGTGTTCTGACAGACCGAGAAAAAAAGGAGAGAGAGAAAGCATGAGACCGGGCCTTTATTCTGCCTTTATTGATAGTATAGTAAAGTAGAGAATGACAGGAAACATGGAGAAAGAGACGGGGAGCGACACACAGCAAAGGTCGTCGGGAATGGAATTCGAACCCTCAACACGCTGTCAGACTGCATTAGAGCCTATATGTGGTATGTGCCTGGACCGCTAGGCCAGCGGGCGCCCCCCTACACTCCATACTCGATTTCATGGACCTTCCTATTTGGGCAGGACTGATATGGAACTCCATATTTGGGCATGGTGTGACAGCATAGTGACATTATAGTATGACCGAAGCAGCTCAGCCTAAAACCAGACTGCACAGAGTGTGAATTGCAAGTATCTTTGAAGAGAGTACTCTATTTTACAACTTCGCAAGCCTACAAGAGGAACCATTCGAGACCAAAAGAAAACTAATATTCCGGTGATCCCAGTATAACCATTCCACAGAGAACCCAGCCACAACAACCTATACTGCCAGAGGCGGAGCGGTCAGATTCCCTCAGCAGCAAATAAACCAGCACTGTAACCAGCCAGACACAAGGAGACGCAGACGAACCAAGATCTCGCTGTCATCGACAGTTTGCCGAGACTTTACCTTGGCCGGAAGTAATGCCACGTCGGTCGAATGACACCGGAAAGAAACCCCACATATGTAAACATTGTGACGAGGGTTTCAGATATCCATCAGAGCTGATCAGACACCAGTGTTTCCACACCGGAGACAAACCTTACCGGTGTAAACGGTGTGACAAGAGTTTCTATGACTCTGGAAGTCTGGAGACACACCAGCATATTCACACCGGAGAAAGACCTTTCCACTGTAAACGGTGCGACAAGAGTTTCAACGAGTCAGGCGTTCTGAGGAAACACCAGCGTACTCACACCGGAGAAAAACCTTTTAGTTGTAAACAGTGTGACAAAAGCTTCAGTCGTTCAGGTAACATGGCAACACACCAGCGTATCCACACGGGAGAAAAACCTTTTAGTTGTAAACAGTGTGACAAAAGTTTCAGACAGCCGGGTTCTCTGAGAGTACACCGCGTCTGCACACCGGAGAAAAAACGTTTTGCTGTAAACAGTGTGACAAGAGTTTCAGTCGTGTAGACCACCTGACGGCACACCGGTGTATTCACACAGGAGAAAAACCTTTTGGCTCTAAACAGTGTTACAAACGTTTCAGTCAGTCAGGTAATCTGACAAATCACCAGCGTGTGCACACCGGAGAAAGACCTTATTACTGCAAACAGTGCAACAAAGCTTTCAGGCTGATAGGTCACCTGAAGAGACACCAGCAAGGGTATCCGCACTGGAGAAAGACCTTTTCCACTCTTAACAGTGTGAAAAAAGTTTCAGTTGATTAGATAAGATTAAGGAACATAGTTGTCTTCACACATTGTCTTCCAAGGGGGTCCACAACTAAATGATTGAGAGTTACGAACTAAATGGACCCAGGTCTGTAACTCTGATAGAGTACAGATGGAACCAAATGGACCCTTACAGGTCCAGTGGTGGAAAAGGTACTCAATAATTTTTACTTGAGTAAAATTATCAATACTGCAATGCAGAAATACTCAAGTTACAAGTAAAAGTGTACTGCTGCTAAAGGACTATCCAATTTAAAGGCACACACACACACACACACACACACACACACACACACACACACACACACACACACACACACACTAGATTATATAATTTATAACCATCGCAACGCATTGTGAGCTTGTAGATCTGCTATTTTCCACTACATTCTCCACTACATCTCAGAGGCAAATATTGTACTTACTTTACTCCACTATATTTATTTGAAAACTTTACTAGTTACTTTGTAGATTTTAATTATTATTACAAAACATACATTAACCACTTCAGCTCTATTTAAATATTGGCTATTTGGAAATAGCAGAACTAGCTCACAATGTGTCGTGATGGTTATAGGGTTATACATTTTAAAGTAAAAGTAGCCAATCTTAACGACTATAATAAATAAATGAATAAAAACAATAGCATTGCATTGCATGACTGTTGGGGAAAATACCAAATGCAATCTGTTTCTTTTTTCTTTCTTTTTTTAATACATTTTTATCCCTCGATTTTGTAACCCTTTTTTCACCCGGTGCCAATTTTCTAAGTGATCCTGGGCACTACACTCCCCCCACCAGCCTAGGGAGGCCAGGGCCGAGCTCATGCCTCCTTCAATGCATGAGAACCAACTGACCTTCTTGTCACCTGACAGGGGGGAGTTTCCCTGGTTGGACGTAGCGCATGGAAGGAACACGTTATTCCAACCAGTTCCTTTCCCCTCCATCAGGCGCCCCGGCTGACCAGGGGGAGGCAGTATAGTGACCAGGATTACTACATGTTTTTGTGAGGGTATTAACTACCCTAGGAGACACGGGGAGAACATGCAAACTCCACACAGAAAATGCAATCTGTTTCTGATAGTTATTAATTAAGTACAGGAAAGATTTTAACTTAAAATTTTAAACAAACTTTGGTAGTTTACTCAAAGCATGCAGTGGATGTGGATAAATATATTTCTTGCGTGAGGTATCTGTCTGTCTGTTTGTCTGACAGTCTGTGCCTGTTTGCTGACTCCAAAGCGCCACCTGGTGGTTGC
Source organism: Gymnoscopelus braueri (assembly GCF_963280865.1). Lineage (NCBI taxonomy): Eukaryota > Metazoa > Chordata > Actinopteri > Myctophiformes > Myctophidae > Gymnoscopelus > Gymnoscopelus braueri. The sequence continues at coordinate 54,690,462 of NC_137611.1, read as the reverse complement.
ATATGAAACTACATTGCATGAATGCGTGAAATGAGGCAACAAAGTGACGTGACTGAGAGGAAAAAAAACTGCGTGACATGTGACAATCTGAGTAGGCACCAACTGTATTAATGAACATTCAATACATGCACATGAAATAAATCACCTGAACATAAACGTATGTAAACAAAAAAAAAGAATGCTGGATTTAGCTCATTTCCATCTGTATTTTCCAAACATAAAAACTACGTATTAAAAATAGAATTACATTCGGAATTTTAAAAAAAAATCAAAGAGATTATAGGTGATTATAGGCACTTTGTTTCTGTTTACATAGATATATACATAGATACAATCATTATGTAAAGGTGTGATTTACAATCAGATCCATTTTTTGTTAATAATAATACCTGAAATGTTTATAGTACTCAAAGCTGCTTTATATACAGTACTGTATGTGTGTGAGGGCCAAGGGGGAGGAATAAAAAGGAGAACTTTATATGGAAAAACAAAAAACTCAGACAAGCAAATGCAAGTTATGTTTGAAAGCATATGCCAACTGCAACAGTTCTGATGCAGAGACATACAATACAATATAACAAGACAATACATTTTTTTTAATGCTGACTGTCATAATGATGTAATGATAATGAAGTAAAAGCAAAAATTATAGATACGAAAGAAATATAGTTGTACAAGTACAAGTTGAATGGCATATGTATGAGAAACCTCTTAAGACAGTTGTAGCTTTAGCAACAGTGTCAAAATGTGTAAGAAGCAGAAAGCACACACATCAAAATCATTTGTCCGAATCTCAGACAAGAATTATGACGAAGAAGAAAAATGCATCTTTGAGAATAATAGAAAAAATAATGCAATACACTGTATAACTAAACTAGACTTGGTTGACTAAAATATAATATTTAATCAAATAAAACTAGAGGAAAAACTAAAACATTTCAGATGACTAGAATTATAAAAATTTGCTGTCAAAATGAACACCGGCCTCAACATTTTAACCACTTAAACCCTCTATGGTTGACCGGAGTCCCCCTGGACTCTATATTAGTGTTCTTTCTGTTTTCTGTTATTATTCACATAGTTTATTAAATAAAGGGTGTGGTTTCCAAAAAAGCCAACAAGCATCCAGTTATAATAATATAATTATATTTTGGTCCTCACTCAACATTCTGTTATTGTGGGGAAATCTTTTGCTGAAAATAGCTGTAGCTAAAAAATACTCAAATTCCGCAGCGATGAAAACCAAACGACAAACATGTTCTGCAGTACACACCACAACTGATACAACTATAAAACTAAAGTAATGAAACGCCTTTATGTGCTGAATATGCACCAAATGATGTAAGAACTTCAATAAAACTCTTTCATGAGATGAATTAATATGGTGTAAAAGGAAAGATGAAAATGTATGTGTATTAATTTCCAATATGAAATTATGATGAATGAAAAAGTCACAACACCACACAATTCCTACTATGGAAGCTTTCCAAAAGGTGGCATTATTATAATTAACATTTTTAACAATTCAGCTATAGGTTAATGATCAAACTACAAACTCAGTCGCTCTAATAAAAGATAAAACACTTTAACTATGTGGTGTGTGGTAAAAGGATCACACAGGTTCATCCTCCTGGGTGTCCAGAGGACCCTGCTAGTTGGACATCAATCACCATATGACTCAGAGCTTCTTCACGGAGCCTGTGAACAAAGTTGATGCAAAAACACATAACAATAATAATCATTTTGTCTGCACTCCTTTGGGGCAATTGTCAATGTATTTGCACCTACAGTGAAATGCGGTATCCACATTAAACCCATCCTATCAGGAGCAATGGGTGCTATGGGGGCAGCACCTCAGGAAGCAGTTACTGTAAATGTTACGTGTCTTGCTCAGGGACATTTGAACACCTAGGCTGGAACGTGAACCGGGGACCTTCAGTTTCCCAGGCAACCTCTCTACCCACTTAGCTAAGGCCAGCCATGCATGTTAACATGCATGAAACTAACATGGAGTGGGACATTTAATAGGAGAAGAGAAGTCTAATAAACCAACAATACATACAGTATTGTATTGTTGGTAATTGCGCTTCAGTTCCAACATTATTTACATCTATACATTTGACCTTATTAGAAACTGGTAAGCAGGTTTCTGAACCGTCCACAGCTCTCCTCTGAGACACAGACAGAGTAGAAGAAAATACAATGGTGTATTAGTGAGGACCAATTATATGAAGTTAGGTTGAAAATCGGTGAAGTGGTCCTATAAGGAAAACAATGGAAGGTAGTTAACACTATGATTACCACGACCACTCAGGCGCTATGTCCTCCCGGTGGGGGCTCCTCACTGGAAGGTGAGCCAGTTGGGAACAACAGTAGTGGCAAGCAGTGGGAGAAATTAATTGGCATAAAGACTAAAAATAATTGGTAAAAGCAATTGGCTACTCTCAAATGATTGTAAAATAAAAAATAGGCACACTTCTGTATAGCCTACATTTACCATTAGTTTTGTTATTCGATTTCACATAGTTTATTAAATAAAGGGTGTGGTTTCCAAAAAAGCCAACAAGCATCCAGTTATAATAATATAATTATATTTTGGTCCTCACTCCTTTGGTTATTTCTGTCACTGTATATTTGGACATACATGACATTTCTCCTCTCCGTTTAGCCATCCTATCACTACTGAGCGCTATAAGTGTCTTGCTCAGGGACAATTCTACACATAGACTGGGGCTGGGACACGAACCGGGGACCTCCTGTTTCCCAGAAGACCTTTCTATATTCTCAGCTATGGCCGGCCCAGTTTTATTGTATTCTCTCAACACTTTTGTTGTAGCCTATGACTTTAAGTCAATGCACTGAGGAGAAAAAAACCTTAACCAGGAAATCTTCTTTAAAAAATGTAAATGCATAAAGTGAACCATTGTGTATTTATAGCATGCACAAATAATCTTGTGCGTTTAGGGTCTAGAATGGAACTATTAGCAGCTTGGACCTGAGAGAAATAAAGAAACAGACATCATGAAACTTACTGAGGTCCTGATGGTCTTCAGGTTCCTCCTGTCAGGCTGCTCTCTCCAGTATGGATGGGCTGATGTCTTTTCAGGTTTGCAGATCGAGTATAACACATCCCACATATTTCACATCTGAATGGTTTCTCTCCAGTGTGGATGCGCTGATGTCTTTTCAAGTTTGGGGACTGAGTAAAACACTTCCCACATATTTCACAGCTGAATGGCTTCTCTCCAGTATGGATGCGCTGATGTATTTTTAATTTTGAGTTCTCAAAGAAACGCTTCCCACATATTTCACAACGAAAATGTTTCTCTCCAGAATGGATGAGCTGATGAAATTTTAATGATCCAGACTCAGTGAAACTTTTCCCACATATTTTACAACCGAAAAGGTATGGATGAGCTTATGATTTTTAAGGTTTTTGTTCCGAGCAAAAGACTTTCCACATACTTCACAACTGAAGAACTTCACTCCAGTGTGAGTCATCTTGTGACTTTCAAGGCTAGATGTTTGAGTGAAGCTTTTTCCACACTGATCACAGCCATAAGGCTTCTCTCCAGTGTGAATTCTCTTGTGTACCCTGAGGTGACACTTTACATTGAAGCTTTTCCCACATGTATCACAAGAGTAAGGCTTCTCTCCAGTATGAATTCTCATGTGGGGATTCAGGGCAGATGATTGCGTGAAGCTTTTCCCACATATTACACAGCTGTAAGGTTTCTCTCCAGTGTGAACCCTCTTATGTGTTTTGAGTTGAGACATTTGATTGAAGCTTCTCCCACACTGATAACAGCTGAAAGGCTTCTCTCTGGTATGGATGAGATTATGACTTTTTAATGATTCATAGCGAGTAAAATACTTCCCACACATTTCACAACTGAATGGCTTCTCTCCAGTGTGCATTCTCTTGTGGAATATTATGTGAGATAGTGTACTGAAGCTTTTCCCACACTGGTCACAGCAGTAAGGCTTCTCTCCAGTGTGAATTCTCTTGTGGTTTATGAAGGGAGACATGAGACTAAATCTGTTCCCACAATCTTCACAGCTGAAAGGCTTTTCTCCAGTGTGAATCCTCTTATGATTATTTAGGGCAGACGTGAAACTGAATCTTTTCCCACACTGGTCACAGCAGTGAGGCTTCTCTCCGGTGTGAATTCGCTGGTGTGATTTGAGATTAGAATTGCGGGCATATGTTTTCCCACACTGGTCACAGCTGTAAGGCTTCTCTCCCGTGTGAATTCTTTGGTGTACTTTGAGATAAGACATAGAAGTGAAGCTTTTTTCACACTGGTCACAACAGTAAGGCTTCTCTCCGGTGTGAATTCTTTGGTGTACTTTGAGATGAGACATAGAAGTGAAGCCTTTTCCACGTTGTTTACAGCAGCGTCTTTGTTTAACTGATGACAGGGCCGGACAGGTATCTGAGATAGAAAACACAGATCTGTTAAGAGCCGACTTCAAGCATCAATCAGACTTTAAAGGAGCATTTCACCCCTGGAAGAAACTACAATCACTCAATGTTAATAGTATTTGTAGTAGATTGGCCAGAAAAATAATTAAATCTGTGTGTTTGACTAGGGTTTGACTGGACTGCTGCAATACTACAATGACCATAATGCTTTGGTGCACTGCCCCTCCTTTGGGGGGAGTGGAGGCTGCATGTGGGTGTGATCTTCAACAACAAAACACAACATGTGTACCAGTGTTCTACAGTGTTGCCGTGTCTGCTTATTATAAGCAGCTTCTTTCTAAAATGTAGTTGATATTTGGGCTTGTATCCAAATTTGATAGTTGTTTAAACCAGTGGTTCTCAAACATGTTCATGTATTTTTCCACGGACCCCCATCTGAAATTATAATTTGTGCCAGGGAGCACCAACCAAATATGTGTTGTTAAAACGATTAAAAAATATTCCACATTTTGCACTTTTTTCTCCTCAAGATTTTTTGGAAAATAGCAGATCTACAAGCTCACAATGGGTAACATCGCAACGCGTTGTGAGCTTGTAGATCGGCAATTTTCAAATATATAATATCCCATGTCTAGGGTTTAAAGTGCTCTTGGCCTAGTTATCCTCTTTTGGGCTTGTTTTCATAGACCTGGTTTCTAATTTCTTTCACAATATCTAGCAACACTGTAAGTCAGAAGCGTCCATCTCATCCTTCATGTCCAAGGATTCGTTAGTGATGTCACATCACTGACAAATCCTTGGTATCTTTATTCCGTTCTACTTCCGTGTAGCATAGTAGCGGCATAACTGTCGAATCCTTGGTATCCTAGCCTTTCAACAGTGTTTGTTTACCGTCGCTCCACGCTACCTGGCAACACCAAGTTGCCAGGTTCTGGGAGAGAAACAAGCAACTAGCGTTAGCTCGTTCGGCATTAGCGGTAGCCTCTCAGGAACTTTCACTGCATGTTTGACTATCATGAGACTCCACAATGAGTAGTAGTAGAGAAAAAAATAACTTTGCATCGGTTATAATAGACGAATTTCCCTATGCCACGCGCTCCCATTATGACAACGGAGGGGGTTGAAAAAATTACGACAGGGGAATCTCTGGAAAAAAACAATGCCACTTTTTACGTCGGTAGGTGAGTAACGACACATCAAAGATAACACTTAAAATGTCCGGATTTCTCCTTTAACAACAGCTGCAAATGCTTAAGATACTATTAAGCAGTGACCAATAAATATGCACCCCTTTGGAGATATAGCTTGCTATTAATTGGCTCTGCTACATGTTGTTTCTGTCCAGATCTCCAGTCACTGCACCCGTTCCCACAAGTGAGTCTAATTTGGTGTTTAGATTGCTTAGTTAGCATTTGTGATTTGTTCCTTCTCTCTTGAAAGGTTTTAAGCTTGTATTGGGCGCGTTGGGTAACTGATGTTTGCGTGTTCCAGTATTTGTGCAGGCTGCATTCGTTATTTTGTACTGAGTGGATTGTGTCACGCAATGCACTCTATAAAAGATGGGTCGACATGATTATGAAGATCTATGTTTTAATGATTGTAATTGTTTAGGAAAATAAAGATGTATCACACTTTGTATTCTGTTCTCTTTTTTTTCTATGCATGCTATATCATTAGTGTGCTATCTAAATAGCACAGTACGTTTCTGCCTGGGCTGTCTGGAAGGGGACTGCCCATAAATCCGACATCCCATTACTCCGACTACGTGGCTTCCGTGTGCGGTTAGGGGTTAGGGTTAGGTATAGGGTTAGTAACCGTCGGAACAATGCGCCGTCGGAACAATGACACGGCACCGTCTGGAAACCTGACTAATCAGCTAGTGGGAGTCCCAAACTGTGGTGCGCGAGCGCCCTCTAGGGGGTGCGTGACATGAAAAGGCTAATGATGGTGCTATGGTGTTATTGTAAATATATGAACATGTATGCCAATATATGGCAAGTATACAGAATATATGCTGCATATATGCCATATTCAGGTTCAAATATGTGCATATATAGGAAATATATGTCTCATATATAGATTATATAGGTCCACATACAGTATATGCCACACATATGGATATGTACATATATGTAGAGACATATATGCAGGTGGCCAAAAATATATGTTCATATATTTCCTTTCCGTGTGGGGGGGTGCGTCAGCTAGGTCGGGAGGTAACATGGGGTGCACGGCCAAACAAGTTTGGGAATCGCTGAATACTGCCCAGACAGAAACGTACTCTGCGCTCTTTAGACGTGTCATTAAAATTATAGTGTGCACCAGGGTTTCCGCTAGGCATTTTTGGGGCTTGCCACCATGGCCGGCAGGGTTATATTTTATATTTTAGGGTTATATGATCTACTATAGTCTATATCAGGGGTGTCAAACTCATTTTGGTGTCCGGGCAAGATTGGTCAAATGGCAATCTGGGAACCCAAATCCAACTGAAAATGAAAAACAGCGACCTCTGCTGTTTGTTCTATGTCTGTTGGCTCTGGGCGGAAGAAAACGTGACACCAGTGCGCAAGGAAACCGGGGTTTAGAGGTCTGCCTTTAGCTTTCACTTCCGGTGGGTGCCACTATGTTTTCATTCCCACTAACAATATTTCTACACGGAACACTAACACCACTTCTCCCAGAGAACATGGATCGTTTTGGTTATAAGCCCACTTGTTTCTATGATGAAAGAGTAAGTTAAAATGTGAATATCTTTCCGTGGTTTTGTCTGCTCCGCGGACGCTATTGTTAAATTAGTTTGGGTTTGTTTCGAGGGGGAAAGATCGACGGACATGTTTGACTATCATGAGACTCCACAATGAGTAGTAGTAGAGAAAAAAATAACTTTGCATCGGTTATAATAGACGAATTTCCCTATGCCACGCGCTCCCATTATGACAACGGAGGGGGTTGAAAAAATTACGACAGGGGAATCTCTGGAAAAAAACAATGCCACTTTTTACGTCGGTAGGTGAGTAACGACACATCAAAGATAACACTTAAAATGTCCGGATTTCTCCTTTAACAACAGCTGCAAATGCTTAAGATACTATTAAGCAGTGACCAATAAATATGCACCCCTTTGGAGATATAGCTTGCTATTAATTGGCTCTGCTACATGTTGTTTCTGTCCAGATCTCCAGTCACTGCACCCGTTCCCACAAGTGAGTCTAATTTGGTGTTTAGATTGCTTAGTTAGCATTTGTGATTTGTTCCTTCTCTCTTGAAAGGTTTTAAGCTTGTATTGGGCGCGTTGGGTAACTGATGTTTGCGTGTTCCAGTATTTGTGCAGGCTGCATTCGTTATTTTGTACTGAGTGGATTGTGTCACGCAATGCACTCTATAAAAGATGGGTCGACATGATTATGAAGATCTATGTTTTAATGATTGTAATTGTTTAGGAAAATAAAGATGTATCACACTTTGTATTCTGTTCTCTTTTTTTTCTATGCATGCTATATCATTAGTGTGCTATCTAAATAGCACAGTACGTTTCTGCCTGGGCTGTCTGGAAGGGGACTGCCCATAAATCCGACATCCCATTACTCCGACTACGTGGCTTCCGTGTGCGGTTAGGGGTTAGGGTTAGGTATAGGGTTAGTAACCGTCGGAACAATGCGCCGTCGGAACAATGACACGGCACCGTCTGGAAACCTGACTAATCAGCTAGTGGGAGTCCCAAACTGTGGTGCGCGAGCGCCCTCTAGGGGGTGCGTGACATGAAAAGGCTAATGATGGTGCTATGGTGTTATTGTAAATATATGAACATGTATGCCAATATATGGCAAGTATACAGAATATATGCTGCATATATGCCATATTCAGGTTCAAATATGTGCATATATAGGAAATATATGTCTCATATATAGATTATATAGGTCCACATACAGTATATGCCACACATATGGATATGTACATATATGTAGAGACATATATGCAGGTGGCCAAAAATATATGTTCATATATTTCCTTTCCGTGTGGGGGGGTGCGTCAGCTAGGTCGGGAGGTAACATGGGGTGCACGGCCAAACAAGTTTGGGAATCGCTGAATACTGCCCAGACAGAAACGTACTCTGCGCTCTTTAGACGTGTCATTAAAATTATAGTGTGCACCAGGGTTTCCGCTAGGCATTTTTGGGGCTTGCCACCATGGCCGGCAGGGTTATATTTTATATTTTAGGGTTATATGATCTACTATAGTCTATATCAGGGGTGTCAAACTCATTTTGGTGTCCGGGCAAGATTGGTCAAATGGCAATCTGGGAACCCAAATCCAACTGAAAATGAAAAACAGCGACCTCTGCTGTTTGTTCTATGTCTGTTGGCTCTGGGCGGAAGAAAACGTTACACCAGTGCGCAAGGAAACCGGGGTTTAGAGGTCTGCCTTTAGCTTTCACTTCCGGTGGGTGCCACTATGTTTTCATTCCCACTAACAATATTTCTACACGGAACACTAACACCACTTCTCCCAGAGAACATGGATCGTTTTGGTTATAAGCCCACTTGTTTCTATGATGAAAGAGTAAGTTAAAATGTGAATATCTTTCCGTGGTTTTGTCTGCTCCGCGGACGCTATTGTTAAATTAGTTTGGGTTTGTTTCGAGGGGGAAAGATCGACGGACATGTGAATCCCGCCCACTACATTTGATTGGGTAAAGCGCGGCCTGCTTCCTGATCTGAATGCGCACACGTTATGACGAACCTCCCCGACAGATTCCAACGCAGTGCAGAATCTGTTCTTGAGAGATTAGTCAAATGGTGACTTGATGTGGGCAGGAACCAGTTGCGGACGCACATGCGCGCTCACACGCATTCAGTTATACAGCATTGTTTTTCAATCTGTTGTCTTGTCTCAGAAAACAAACAATGCAATTTGTAACAATAATAATAATAATAATAATAATTATTATTATTATAATTATAATTTTTATTATAAACAATTAGAATAAATCAATTTGAAGTTAAACAATACCTGGTAATGTGTGTGGGCGGTTAAATAATTACATTTATAGAACAGTGGTGTAAAGTAACTAATTACATTTACTCAAGTACTGTACCTAAAAAAGATTTGACATAGTTTACTTTACTAGAGTATTTCCAATTTCCAGAACTTTTACTTCTACTCCACTACATCTCAGTCACTGCTATAGTTTGACAACCCTGGTCTATATCATGCAGAGATGTCCCTTGCCAAAAATGAAATTAATAAAGTGGGCATGAGTGAACTGCTGCGCAACGAATACCAAAACGCTCGCCCCAAAACACAGTCGCCCCGGGGAAATTCCGGCGGTATTCGCCTGGTATTCCTAAACATATCAGTAATGCCTAACCCTAACCTTATTCCTAATCTTAACCTCAGTAAAACTATACCTAATCCTAAACTTATTTCTACCCTTATCCTCAGTAAAACAAATTCAAGAATACAAAAACCGCTGGTCCGCCTGAAAAATGGGGTCGAGGGTGTTTTGGGGCGAGTACTAATTACCCTGCGGGCTGTGGTTTCCCTGCGCAACACCGTCGCACAGTATAAACAAATTAATATATATTTGGGCTTTACATCGATTCTCATTCAACCTTGATATGCAAAAGTAGGTTTTGTTTTGTTTTGTTAACGTTAATTATATGTCATGATATATGTGGCCTTGCGCGATGATTACTTGCCTTTATAGTTGCTTTCACCAACTTTCACCACTTTATCCATTGCAGACAGACAGTCACTCTGCTTGCATAATATCCACTACCCACACGTGTTCGGGTCCCTTTATCGACAATTGGGTCCGGTTTGGTTCAGATTCTATCACCGGTTCTGTTTATCAACACCCGAGCGAGCCACCCTACTCAGCGCTGATATAGGAGGAGACACAGCTGAGAGAGTCTCAGCTGTGTTGTGGCGTATCAAAAATAGCAGACATACAAGCTCACAACGCGGTGTGTTGCGACGTGCTGTGAGCTCTGATATTTTCAACGCGCGACACCATCGTACAACGAATTGGCTATTCTATAACTGCAGCGCACAGCAGCAGCCGAGCAGGCTGTCGGAATTAAACCACACAGTCAGATCATGATATAAACTTTAAATGATTATGATTGTAACGGTTGTAGCCAACTACTTTATGCAAATAATAATATAATATATATAAATAATAATACTGTTTTGTTGTATGGACCCTGAGTCTGAAATAAAGATTGAATTGAAATTGAATTGAATAATAGGCTTAAATGATAAAATAGCCTAATAACAGCATTTTCCCAACCGGCCACGGTGGCCGGTGGTGTTTATATTTACCGGCCAATTAAACATTTTACCGGTCAATGGCCGGTAAATACCGGCTAACGGAATCCCTTGTGTGCACATCGAAAAACAAGACATCAGAAAGCATGTGATGTCTTATTTACGTGAACCAATTGTATCTGATGAAGGCAGAAATTATTTAAATATATTCATAAGCTGATAGAAGCATCTCTCATGGACCAGTGTGTCTATGACACATGCTATGTTATAGAACATCTGTCCTAATGGTTATAGGGGAAGTTCTAGCTTATCTGACATCCACTCACCTGCAGAAAATGTATATAGCGTTTTTTTATGTAGCCGGGCCACAGACACAAGGAAGTCATGGAAGTCATCAATTCCACAGTTTGCTGCTGCTATGTAATATCTTAACTTCGAATAAAGCACTCCAAAAAACTAATACTTTATGTCTACTGGTTACCATACACTATTGAATCTATGCTTTTTGCTGCAGTTAAAGTCCCGCTTTTTAGTACAAATGTTGAGATACAAAGTGTTCAAAATATATCCATGAAATTCGCAATGTGTAATTCAGATTTACTGGTAGAGAGTAGGTTTATTTAACCTCAGTGTAATAGACTGCATTTGATTCAAACCATTTTCTTTGGCTACCTTTTCTAGTCCTACATGCTCTTGAAATGTGCTCTACAGTATGTTGGTGACGAGAATGTAACTGTAATTCTCAGTCTGCAATATTCACATTGGTTAACTTGACATATCTTGGTCTCTATAGAACAAAATAAAATTATGTTTTTGGTTATTTTAATTAAATTAATTATGTCGCCTACACATTATAGTATATAATGGCACACAGTTTAACTCATCTACTGACAAGCACCACCGAAGAAGAGTACACCCAGAGATCACGTGATCACAACAAAAAATATCTAGGCATCTTCCATGTTAAAGGATTTATAAAAGTATTATTTTCCCTGTTGTTTTCTAAGAGTTTTTCAAAAAGCAAGCCACATTCAAACGGCCATAGCTCTGGAATGGAGGATTGCAGGCAGATCACGGCCAGATCCCGACGCTACCGGACCCCCATGCGTGTAACGAACCGATGTCCGTGAGGATCGCGATCACGGAGAATATTCCATGATTTTTCAAAGGTACAGTAAAATCACTGTTTTCGCTGGCAAGGGGACCGGAGACGATGTTTTAACTCCGGCAGTGAATGAGTTAACAGACAATGTACGTCAATTTATTTGAACAATCATCTATAACAGAAAGTATAATTTAAAACGTTACATTTACCAGTGTAAAAACTTTACCGTTAGATTAGAAGGACAAGAATTAACGTTAACGTTACCACTGATGTTAAACAGCCAAATCGCAGCAGTGGCAGTGAACGAGATATAGCGAAAATAATTGGCTATAGAAAAGTAATCCAACACGGTTATGAATTAACTATTAGTATAGCCTATGGTATACATGTTGCAAGTCTGTCAGAAAAACTATTTATTATGCTTTTTTTGGCCTTTTTGCACAAGACGTTTTAGCGTACGGTGCGGGGTGCTTTCTTCCTGGTTGTCAAGGAGACGTCTTAGTAGCCCTGCATATTTGCCTGTTTAAAATTGTTTTGTTTTTTTTATCTGTCGTCTTAGTAGCCCTGCATATTTGCCTGTTTAAAATGGACATTCTTTAAACCTGTCTTTTTCGTTCATGCGCACATATCGGAGTTGGAAACAACCCTTACAGTACTTATAAGAATTGTATATGTCAACTGTGAAAAAATAATGCAGTTCCTGAGTGGGGATCAATGAAATTCATAATTTCAAGACTGCCCATGGTCTAAAAGTTAACTTTGCGACCAAAGTCGGTTTTACTTTGAAAAAGTGCAATATTCATATCCAGTTTTACATGAGAATTGAAAGATGAGGGACAACCGAACAGAATAAAAGAAAGAAACAGAGAGTGCATGAAACTCACTGAGGTCCTGGTGGTCTCTAGGTTCCTTATGTTTAATAGAAACAGGCCTGCCTGGGTCAGGAGAGTTCACCTTCCCCTGCAGTCTGGACACATCTTGAATGAAGGAATTGGAATCCAATTAATTCAGGATCAATTAACTCTACTTTAACAATAACAGACAGTAAGGGAGGAGTAGACTTGGCCAATTCTCTCTTGACCAATTCACTTGTTAGGACTTAAGGTGAACATGTTTTTTGGTTTCATACTGTTAAAATATGTGGGGCACTAGATTTTGTTTGCTACATTAAAAAGACCCATTGGTAGATTGGTGAGAAAATAAAAGTTATCCATGTGTTATTGTGCAGTTTTTTTTATATAATCTCTTTAAAGTTGGCACTAATTCTCTCTTAGCAATTGCATATTTTCATTGTGAGTGGTGAGGTATTTGGTCACATGATTCCCATTAGACCAATAAGGATTTGTAAAAAGGATTCTAAACGATACTCTATGTATCTCGCATCTGCGTAGATTAGATAGAAGGGGCAAAGGATTTTACATGAACGTGGTGGGATACAAACAGAAACTGGTGAGAGTCAGAAAGTTAAAAAAAAAAGTAAAAGAATGTCGCCATGGTTACGGGGCTGCCCTGCTGTGGGATGGCCCCGCGAGCTATGGGACGAACTGCCTCCCGGTTTGCCAGATCATGTGCGCATATCCCCCAACGAATGCGTCGACCGGGTATGGACTAGTATATACTGTATATAATTAGTGTGGTTTCCTGAAGGGCAACCAGACTATAGTAATAGATGATCTTTATTCTTTATTCTAGATAAACTTTATTTTGGCGCGCAATTTCTTTATTTATTTCCTTGTTTATTTTTCCCACACTCGTGCCATATGTCAAATTGATTGATTGATTGATTGGATATTTTATTAGGCAAAAAAATTAAAACTGCAAAATACTTTGTCTAACAGGTCCGTTCATAAAAGTCCTTGCGGTCTTGTTTCCAATGAGGGCCTTGGTATTCAATTCATAGACAAATTGACCGGCTTCACCGGGAATCGATGGCTTGTAGTTTGCTAACAGATAAGTTGTTTTTCTCGGAAACCGTAAGGGCTAGAGTTACAAGACTTTGAGGGAAGGTTTAGTCCAGTGCAAAATTATTTAAAAAATAATTACACCAGCCGGCCTCATGGTGGCGCTATAACGTTTTGGCCTATAATTCTTGAACCGTAGGTCGTAGAATCAAATTCCTTGGGTCATGACGCAACTCCCCATATAGGCCACGCCCATTTGCGTCTAGATAGATTTTCCGCCATTTAGAATTTTCTTCAAAACACACTTTTTTCACCTTTTCCTACATATTCTATCCAAATTTCACAAAAATCGGTACACATAATCTCTGAACCCATTTTGGCATTTTGATAGTCCTTACCGTTCGTCCGTAATTGGCTTCCAAAGTTAGTGGGAAGGGCCTGTTTTAAAAAAACGCCAAAAATCACAAACAAAACGTCCGGCCAATCCCAAATTTGAATCACATGTCAAGGGTAGTTTACTCAACGAATCCCCAAAAGCATTTCCACCTTGATCCATAGGGGGCGCCACAAATGCGCAAAATGTAACCGTTTGATGCAAAAACATGATTTTGGGGGGGATCAAGTGATCTCAGGAGTGAGGTGACAATACGATTGGCCTGTTACATTTATGGGAGGGGCCTGTTTCTTTTGTGGGAGGGGCCTATTTCTTTAAATGAAAACGCCACGTATCACAAACCCGGGATCCGATCGTCACCGAATTCGAATCGCGCGTCCCGCGACCGGCGTCGGCGCAACCACACTTTGCAATTTCCCAGAATTGCAAAGTGTGGTTGCGCCAAATTCTAGTTTGACAATGTTCCTGGTGCTGGGTTTCAGGTCACTTGCTACAGGCGTTTTATAGACAAAACCAGTATCGGATTGTAATATCTAACGTCATTAATACTGTGGTAACGGGTACCGCACTGGGTATTCTAACAATGGGTACAGCGAGTACTCTGACAACAAGTACAATGGTATTGCTATTGTATACTGGGTGTGGCTGTGTATGCATTCCCAACTTGCATCGTTCCTGACTTGCAAGGTTCTCGAACAGGCTTGTACCCGAAGGGATATTGTGTAAATGTTTACAAACTTAACACCAACAGTAAAACAATACATAGACTAAATGTTTGCAGAAACATAATAAAACAGTACTTACCTATTCTGTGTAACTTGATCACTGGATTCAACATGGTGGTCTGCATCGCTGCTACAACTCTGTTCTTCACACACTGATGGAAAACCTTAGGATGGATGTTGTTAGACCTGGATGTGAAATGTTTTATGAATAGCTCCGCATCTAAAAAAAAAGATAAAGACAATAAATACTTTTTTTTTTCTCTCCAAAGAATACAAAACAGCCTCAGATCGGGACCGTACCTATGTTCCCCAGGTTCTATGTTCCCCAGGTTCTATGTTCCCCGCTTTCCAAGGAGAGCGGGGAATATAGGACCTAACCTAAACCTAACCCTAACCATAACCTTAGTGGGGGAACATAGGTCCGGGGAACATAGGTATGACCCCCTCAGATCTACTCATCTCTCATTCAAATCATGTATTAAAGCTCTTAATGTTGTTGATCAAAAACACAAATATGTTTTGGGTCGTCCTCCCTGTGTCATTCAAGTAGCAGATCTACTTCACACTACTTGGTACAGAACATGTGTGTAAGATACAGAGAGATACACAGAGAGGGAGGGAATGAGTGAAGGCAACACATGTTTCCAACCACAGACAGTTGTACAGGCACTAAGCCAAGAATGAACAACCTTCTGTAACCAAATGGAGTTACCATGTACTCCCATTATATACATGTGACTACGCCACTCCCAATTGTAGGGTGGGAGACCCTAAGTATGTGTTATTATTAGGGGTGTTGGAAAAAATCGATTTAATAATGTAAAAGTCACGATTCTTTTTGATTTATTTTTGTCTGGACAAAGTTACAGGTGTTGTTCTTACTCTATGGTGTTTGTGATTTGAAATGTAAGCTTACCATAATCACAGCAAACATAATGTCTTCAGTCATATTCAAGGGTTTTAGGAGAAAAAATAAACTAACTCCTGTCACTTTCAGTTCAGCACAGCTCATTGACATTTGTTAATGTTACTTGCATCAAGGAAATTATGTTGTGTTTCTGCATCAAATAGAATACACCTAATCTAAGATTCCATCTCGCGATACTTTGATTTGTAAATATTGTAAATATTGTAAATATTGGTAGTTGTTTGCGTTTTTTTTGGCTTAGTTGCTTATTTGACCTGCACTACAATACTTCACCATATGTTGCGCTATGACGAAATATACCCATAAAATGTATCAAAGTATACATAAAGTACCCAAAGTAAAAGTACTCATTACAGAGAATGTCCCATTTCACAAGTTTTCATATGTATAAAATGTACAAAAATCCTTTAAAAATAGAGGATCTACAAGCTCACAACGTGTCGCAAGCGACGCGTTGTGAGCTTGTAGATCGGCTATTTTTAAATAGATTAAGAAGTATATGGGCTGAAGTGGTTAATGTATGTTTTGTAATAATCCTCCTATAATTTGACAAAGCTCTGTGAGGTAGGGTGGTGGTGAGACCAAAAGTGTTCTGCCCGGTTCTCCTCAGTGGCTGGAGCTATTGATCTGAAATTGCACACAGCCATTGACCATTACCATGTGCACGGAACAGCCACGCCCGTTTTCCGATTCCCCCAACTGTCAGCTGTTTATTCGCGTTTTTATCTAAAAGAATGTCGCCATGGTTACGGCTGCCCAGCTGTGGGATGGCCCCGCGAGCTATGGGATGAATGGCTCCCGGGTTGCCAGATCATGTGCGCATATCCCCCCACGGATGCGTCGACCGGGTATCGACTAGTAATCATAATCTACAAAGTAACTAGTAACTAAAGTTTTCAATTAATTGTAGTGGAGTAAAGGTATAATATTTACCTCTGATATGTAGCCTAGTGGAGTAGAAGTAAAAGTACAGACAATTGGAAATACTCCATTAAAGTAAAAAATACCTCAAAATTTTACTTAACAACAGTACTTAGTACTTACTCTACACCACTGCATACCTATTGTTAGGGTTTCTTGTAATATACATGCCTTCTGTTATTGTCCATTTGTGAACACAGGTAAATCAGAGTGATAGGAGAAGTTAACTAAGTTAAGCCGAGCAGAACGCTCTCTGTGTCAATGAATAGAACAGTTTACATTACAGCAGGGAGCGGATCAGAGGAGCTGCCAGGAAATGCATGTTGTCAGCCAGCACGGAACAGATAAGGGTCAGGGTGACTTAAGATGGAAAATGAGGCGCAGTTTATGGAGCTAGTTCAGGCCAGGCAACTCAAGGGATTGGGACAACCGATCAGGTGACTAGGTCACATGCACTTTTCCTCCTGATCGGGTGGTTATAGGTACTGCTCTGTTACCTGCTCACTCTGGCTTCCCTGTCTTGCTAAGCTGACGTGTGTCACTGCTGCTGCTGCTGCTATTGCTGAGATCTGCTACCGCTGCTCGCTGCCTACCTGCTGCTGCCCATGAAAGTCATATACTCATCATCTCCTGGTCGTTCGTACTCCTCGCCATGTCCTCCTCCTCCACGGACACGGGGAGCGAACGGGGTGCAGAGGAAATTCTGGACACCGGGATCGCGACCCTTCCCCCTGGGGGCATCCCGGGTCCCCCGGCCAAAGAGATCGACTCTGCGTCCGATCAGCGGCGCCTAGTTCCCGGCGGTAGTCCAAAAAACAGCTGGGTACATATGTATGCTGCTGACCATGAATAGTCTCATATTGTTCATGTAGGTGGTCATACGGCGTCGTTGTTCCTTGGTTGATGGTTGTAATCATAGCTACTCAGCTGCGTGCTACTGGTTCTAATCGTGGTATTACTTTCTTTACTTAAGTAAAAAACTAAATTAAATTATGGCTAAATTTCTTGCTAAACGCTCAGCTCAAAAGCAGTAGCGTTCGTCATTGATCGATATCAGTATGGTCAACTAGAGTGTAGAAATAGAGTAACGACACGCTTGATTCCACCGCAAAGCGGGCTCCTTGGGCATAGTTCCAAACATTGAGTTAGACGGAGCACTTCCGCATTCCGGTTATAGTTCCAAACAATGGGACTGCCTCATTGAGTTAGACGGAGCACTTCCGCATTCCATTCTTACAATGGGAGTCGACGCTAGTGTCAGAACTCTCTTTATGGCTCTGGTTTAACGGTAGTTCACCAACAGTGTTGCTTAAATTGCTATGTTTCTTATCGTAAGTAACGATGGGCTCGGGGTTCTGTTATGGTCCCCAGTTTAGCGTGTATTTGTTCAATGGAGTTCACTTTATCTCAAGATTTGGGTTTCTAGACCTGGCTGCTTGCTTCTCTCTCAAGAGATGGCAACACCAATCTGTCGATCACAGAGGAATGGATGGCGTTCGCGGTGCAGGGAGAGAGGGAGAGAGATAGAAAAGGCATGGCGTCACTTTTGTGAGTTGCTTTGCTTGTTCTGGCTCTAATGTTCAGATTAATATCTTATGTACTGGTTAAAACACGGATGTGCTCAGTTGGCTGCATCTTGCTTAATTTATAGTTTAATATATTTATGGATAGTTCAGTGGCTTCTTTAGACGGTACTCTTATTCTGAAGAGCTTGTCCACCAGATGTTGTATTTGAGGCTTATAGTTGATGACCGAACACATCTCTACCCAGGCGGATGAGAGATGAGAAACTAACTTGTGAGATAGTGTTCAAGAGTAGGTTCGCACTGCAGCTTAAATGTTAATGTTCAGCTGCTAGAACTCATTGATAATGATTTACCATGAATCTATAGGATGTTCTGTTTCGGCGCTGGGCTGGAATGAATGAACTATTACGTTATGGGATAAAAGGGTAAGCTTTGTTCCGTATTCAGCTGTCTACTCTATGATTGGTTGATTTTCTGGTGTAAACTGGGAATTGTAGTCTCTATATTTATCATTTTATGTAGTCTGCGTGGTAAAATACATTTCAATCAGGCTGAATGGCATAAGATGGTAAGTAATTATAGTAAGCCACAGCAATTAAAGTATTATATTTATAAAAGTATTAATGTTATGAACTTACTTGCGATTTGCAAATGTGAGTAAAGCAGCAATAATGCATGCAAGTATCAGTGTAGGATTAATAAATGTGCAAGTCTAGTTGGTTAAATATTATAGGTTACGGGTCCGTTCGGATTCAATCATCATTTAGCAGTATTTTAATCAGAAGGCTGCGAGTATGTTGTAAGGATGTGCATAGCTCATTCTATGCTTTAAGCAGTCTGTAGTTGTGCAGACCGGCATTATATCGTGTTATTTATTTATGGACAGATAATAGGGGTAGGGATGATTTATCTCCATGTGCCGATGGTGGCTATAGTTATTTACCTCTTGTATAGCTATAACTGGTATCTAATTGCAGAGTAGGAAAAATGGCATGGTAGAGTTGTTGTAGCACAGGCTAACACAGTACGTTTGCTTCTTGTGGAAGCTTTAGATTGTCGTAGCACAGGCTAGCACAGCATGTTGCTTCTTGTACGGAAGCTTTAGATTGTTGTAGCACAGGCTAGTCAGCATGTTTGCTTCTTATGTGGAAGCTTTAGATTGTTATAGCACAGGCTAGCACAGCATGTTTGCCTACGTGGAGGCCGAATTGTTAGCAAAAGCTATCTCAGCATGCCTTGCTACGTGGATAGCTCTGGATTGTTTGTAGCACAGGCTAGCATAGCATGGTTTGCTTCCTACGTGGAAGCTTGAATTGTCTTAGCACAAGCTATCTCAGCATGCCTTGCTACGTGGATAGCTCTGGATCGTTTGTAGCACAGGCTAGCATAGCATGGTTTGCTTCCCACGTGGAAGCTTGGATTGTTCGTAGCACAAGCTAATTCTGCATGTTTGCTTCTCATGTGGAAGCTTGGATTGTTGGTAGCACAAGCTAAACACAGCATGTTTTGCTTCCCATGCGTAAAGCTATCAAATTGGTTGTAGCACAAGCTAACTCTGCATGCTTATGTAGATAGCTCTGGATTGTCGTAGCACAAGCTAAACACGGCATGCTTGCTTCCATATGGGAGGTTCATGGTATATAGAAAAGTTGGTTGCCAAGTGATGTTGTCATGTTAGGAGCATCAAGAGTTCAGAAGTAAAGTTTGCAACAGGATAGATAGTGGGGCTTCAGTAGAGTCAAGATATCAGTCATTTGTCCATGTTGGCTGGTGTGCACCAATTAAATAAAATTAAAAATATAATAATATTTTGCCGCGACATATTTCGCTGGACGGATAAAAGAGGGACTCCGATGCTGGCTGCTCCTGTTATCAATAGTTACACTATGTTGATGGGCTCTTTGCTTGTCTCATGCTTATCAAAAGCTGGGTGACTGGAAGTATTTGTCCCCGTATAAAAGGCGCTGCTGTATCCGCCGAGTGGGATGCTCACGGCATATTTAGCACCACATCACGGTGTGTTCATCACTGGTGTCGAGTGTTGCAGCGCAACCAGCAGTTTGCGGTGTGCGACTGACTGTGTCAGGATTTGAGGCCACTCTCGCACATTGACGTGCAGCATGCGTCCCCACACATCCACAAGCGAAGCACGCACGCTTCACCGGGGATGTGTGAGTGGCTTCAGGAAGTAAATTCCTGTCCCAGCGGTTTATAACGGCGTCATCTCGTCCAGGGTGGCTTACCATGGTAATTGCAAGGATAATTCTGCTTCTGGTTCTAGATTCCAGGTTGAGCTACCTACGCTCTTGGCGGCACTGTGAGCTCTCAAGGCAGCGTGAGAGAGCTGCTTGAGATGTGGGCTTCTCAATGTTCTCAACACTATGCTGCATCATCTACTGTGCGGGCTAGCACAAGGCTCTCAAGGCAGCGTGAGAGAGCGCTTGAGATGTGGGCTTCTCAATGTCTTCTCGGCACCTATGCTGCATCATCTACTGAGCTGCCTAGCTTGCTGTTAAAACTCTGCTAAATCAATTCTGCCAACCGTCTGGCTCTGTTGGGCCGATCCAGACTTGCAACAGATGGCATTTCGTGCTAAATATATTAGGCTATGGATGGAGAGGGATATCGGCGTTAGTTAATATTATTCACATGTCTAATAATCTGCGTCAAGCTCTGCAAGCTATAATTTAAGCTTGTATACCGTATTTTTCTGCATCAACTGCTATGTTGCTAATATGCGCCACATGGCGTTTAACCAATTTAGACCGAGGCCGATTCTAAAATCTCCTTCTAAATCTGACTAAGTTCTGGAAACTTCAAATAGTTAAAAAAAAAAAAATATATATATATATATAAAATGCATGTTGCTATACGGTAAATGGCAACATGAACCCAAAATGGGTTAAATTGGTCATAGGATGGCCGGGCTAATCCAGAATTGCAATAACATTGTGTTTGTCTCTCCATCTGTAGGCCTAAACTTGAACTGGTTCACTGCAAAGCTGCGAGATCTGCTCAAGCTGTGGGCTTTCTCCATCCTCCGTATTGGTGTAGCAACACCTGCAGCGCTGCTTGTCCTTCCGCTTCTCTTAAATCTATAGGGCAATGGTCCTCAGGAGCTTACGTAGATATTGGTTAATAAGGATGACATTCTGCAGGCTAAAAGCTCATGAGTATGAGCGCTCTCGCTGGTCTATCGCTAATTCAATAAATGCTGCTCGCTTTAATTACAACTCGGGTGGATTGCTGGGGATTTAGTTATTGGTGACTTCATGGCGTTAAAATGTTGGGCTATTTAATATGTTGGGTTTTAAAAATGTTGGGCTATTTATGACTATACAGTCAGGCTAATATATTATATATATATATAGTACTGATTCAGATGTTAAGTAAAGATAGCACGTCTTTACACACATAGTCAGTACACTTTATTTATTATGGATGATAAACAATAGTTATCATTCATCATAGGATGACTCATTTATATATATATGTGTATATATATATATATAGCAGATTTCTTTGAAAAAGAAATAAATATAGAATGTCCTCTTCGAATCCGATTTGGTGCGGCACAGCTGTGGACTCCATATTAGGATATCGTCTAGGACTCCTGAATTCAGGGATCAGCAGGTACCTGGATTCATCAGGCTTGTTGAACACATGGATGCATGCAGCATTTGTTTAAGTAAACTTAAAAAATGTAATGTTGAGGAACACTAACATGTTAGTAAGAATCAAGTTATGGAGCTCCACCATTCTCACAGATGGTTGGTCCGGCGTCAGGCTCTGTGCTCCCAAGCAGTTTTGGGGGTTCTTGCTGTTTTGGGGGTTTAATTCATTCCCTGTAAATGCTAATTGGCATGTAACATTCATTAAAATGTTATCCTTACAGGGAATGAATGGATTCAGAGGCCTGACGCCAAACTATGCTTCCTCTTGTTTCTATACCATGCTCAAGCTTGCAAATATATATTGCTAATAAATATATATTCTAATCCAATCTAAGAGTTGTCTGACTGAAATGAGGCGCAGTTTATGGAGCTAGTTCAGGCCAGGCAACTCAAGGGATTGGGACAACCGATCAGGTGACTAGGTCACATGCACTTTTCCTCCTGATCGGGTGGTTATAGGTACTGCTCTGTTACCTGCTCACTCTGGCTTCCCTGTCTTGCTAAGCTGACGTGTGTCACTGCTGCTGCTGCTGCTGCTGCTATTGCTGAGATCTGCTACCGCTGCTCGCTGCCTACCTGCTGCTGCCCATGAAAGTCATCCCACCCGCCTCCCCGGCATCCACCTGTAGGCTCTGTTTCTAGATTCCCATGGGGGTTTAATTCATTCCCTGTAAATGCTAATTGGCATGTAACATTCATTAAAATGTTATCCTTACAGGGAATGAATGGATTCAGAGGCCTGACGCCAAACTATGCTTCCTCTTGTTTCTATACCATGCTCAAGCTTGCAAATATATATTGCTAATAAATATATATTCTAATCCAATCTAAGAGTTGTCTGACTGAACTAGTATTTAATACTAGTGTTTTCTGTCTATCTGATAATCCTTCTGTCATCATGACATTTTATGATAAGTGTTGTTCCACAACAACAACACGTACAGCTGTCATGACACTTCCAGTCAATGATCCGAGGGGTTGTCTTTTGGACATGTGATGACCCAATTGTGTGTGTATATATTGATGCGATGGACTCCCCCTGGGCAGCTACCAAGCCAAGGAGATCCGATATGTATTGCTATTGCATGGCTCCTCTAATAAATTGATACTTCTTATTTTAATATGTCGTCGTCTGTCATAACTTGAGGAATTCTCAACACTTTTAGATTAAATGTTTACAGTAACATAATAAAACAGTACATACCTATTCTGTGTAACTTGATCACTGGTTTCAACATGGTGGTCTGCATGCATCGCTGCTACAACTCTGTTCTTCACACACTGATGGAAAACTTTAGGATGGATGTTGTTAGTCCTGGACGTCAGATGTTTTATTCATCTCTTATTCCAATAATGCATTAAAGCTCTCGATGTTGTTGATCAAAACAACGTCGTCCTGTCTGTGTTATTCAAGTAGCAGATCTACTTCACACTAGCCTACTTGGTACATGAAGATTTCATGTGTGAGTCTGTGAGAGAGAGACAGAGAGGGTGGGGGGGGTTGAGTGAAGGCAACACATGTCTGCAAGCACAGGCAATTACTGGCACGCGCGCGCGCGCACACACGAGTGTAATACCAATAATTAAAATAGCTAATCTTCCAGAAAAAAATGTGTAAAGTGAGAAACTGTCTAAAGCGGGGGTCCAGGACCCCTCGGGGGTCCTCAGAGTTAGGGGGGCCGTCAAATCATGTTTCTTACATTAACCACTTGAACCCTAGCATCCCTATTCTGAGTGGAACATTAAACAAAAATAGGAGAGGTACAAGCGTGAGGCGTTGTGATCTTCTAGATCGGCTATTTTTGGCAAATAGGTTTGGTGTAGAGGAAAAAAAGAGCAGACTAAGTAACGTATTGACGGTTCAAGTGGTTAAATATCTGAAAATACACTTCCAACATACACTGATGATAGTGCTGTTAAACAAGTCTATGAAGCAGTCTATGAAATCTATTTAAAAGTTTAATCTGCAACACAATGTTATACAATATGTAGTGGGACCCCTGCTTAATTTCTCTCTCAGCTAAGGGGTCTGTGATTATGTGATTTCACAGAGTAAGGGTTCCACATTTTAAATAAAATATATAAAATAAACAACACTGAAAAAAAGTTCCTCATGTCCTCAACGATCTTGGTAAAAAAATCTAGTTCAACTTGACCTCTCTCACACTCACACACACATATATAATCTTTATGATCACGTGACTCAGACATATAATCTTTATGATCACGTGACTCAGACATAATGTTCAACGATTTATTTCACAAGTTTTGGACCAAGTCTAGTGTGTTTTGAAGAACATGTTAAATAGGTGTGGCCTTTATGGGGCATTATATCATGATGTTTTTTTTTGTACGATATACTGTACAGTTCATATAGGCCAAAACACAAAACAAGGTGATATAGCACCACCAGCTTGTAGATCACTAATTATTTATTTATTTTACATTTCTTCTTTTGCCCTTCAATAAAAAATGTTGCATCTCTTCCTGTTTTGAATATTTCTTGAATTCATTGAAAACATTTTTTGCATGTAATGTTCTGTAATGTAATCTTTAATGGCTTTATTATTATGTAGAAAAGGAGTACAATGATCTAAACTTGAAAATCAATTCCTGTCATCAAAGTGACAAAATTGTAGGCTACTATGAATAAAGCTTCAGATTCAGAATGTATTTGTCTATTATTAGTGTGTATCTCTACTATAATAGTTGTGTTCATGTCATCACCATATGCATTCGTTTATATTGTGCATGCCTATACATTAGGTTATTAACCACATAGGAAAATCATAGCTGAATACATTAGATTTGACGTGAACATTATAGTAACACCAGTTAAAACCAGTTCTATCTATCCTTACCTCATTATCTGAATCACGAGGAATTCTCATAAACAGGACATGCGATTTCCTAAGCCATGGGTCTTCAATCGGAGGTCCTCAGAGTTACTAGCGGGGGTCCCTGCTTCATCTCTCTCCCCGCTAGGGGTCCTTAGCCTGAAAAAGGTTGAAGACCCTTGTCCTAAGCTATTATTTGGATTAGGCTATATAACGACCTCAGTCAAAGTCAATGACCGGAGCCAGTTTGGGGGTCTCACATTTTTCCGGAGGAGAAAGACCATGCACAGCTGTGGCTCTTTTGATTCCAAGAAGTTCAAATCAATGTAAACAAAATGTTTCATTATTATGGATACCCCATATCAAGATAAATCAGTTATTCTGTTTAATAAAAGAAAAACGATGCCAGCACTGCACGATATTTCCTTCAACATGTACCGTATATTTCCAAATAGTATCCCTACTGCAAATAGCCGCCTGGTTCCTTTTAACCCATTAAGACCTGAGCCGATTCAAAAATGTTTTCTAAATCCCAACAGTTCTTTAGCCTAATTGGAACTGTAACCAAATGCCCGGTGCAGGCCGGTGCAAAAATAAATAAAAGCCTGCTGCAAATTGTCGCCTGGTTCCTTTTAAACACCTATAGGGTCCAAATAAATTTTGCGTATAAACGCCCGGGCTACTATTTGGAAATATACTGTACTCCATTTATTTATGGTTATAGGATGCGTTTCGACACTATACCTTCATCAGAGAACGCTAGGCATAGTGCCGAGACATGTCCGTGTGCTGTTGCCGTCCTACACTTAAAGGACGACTTCACCCATTTTCAACCTATGTTCATATAATTGGTCCTCACTAATGTGCATGATAAAATGATTTTAAAAAAATATATATTTTTTTCCAAATAAGATAATTTTTTTAAATATAGATTTTTAATAACATGAGAACAATGGCTTCCATTATAGCATGCTAACTTTCCAGGAATAGAAAGCCTGCAGTTTCTATTAGCTTGGATTCCCCATCGATGATGTCACTGGTAGGCGGGTTTCTGAAGTGTCCACAGCCGTCCTCTGACACACAGAGTGAATAGGACCATATTATGATGAGCATTAGTGGGGACCAATTATATGAAGATAGGTTAAAAATGGGTGAAGTCGTCCTTTAAATTAGTACCAATTTAAAGGATGTATCAATGACGTACCAATCAACTGAGTACCAATTGAAGGACATAATGTGAGTGATGGCATCATTTTTCTTTTATTGAACGTTTGGAGCCGTGCACCCGGCAAGTGTTGTTGTACCGTTCCTCTTTGACTGAAATAGTGCTCACATTCTTGAGCCTACAGACTAATAACAAAAGCCGTGATACAGCAGGTCACAACACCAAAGCTAGGTTTGTTGCTATGCCATGCCAAAAAAGATTTTACATTACAGAACTAATGTTTATTTTGACTTAGGGTGACATAATAATAATAATAATAATAATAATAATAATAATAGTAATAATTGTAATAAGGGTAATAATAACAATAATAATAATAATAATAATAATAATAACAATAATAATAATAATTTGGGTCCCACTCCTTGGGGTGTTTCTTTTTTATATATTTTTTATTTGATTTTTTTTTAGTATATTTGCTCAATGCACATGTGAAAATGTTACCCATCCTGGAGCAGTGAGCAGCCATTGGTTGTAGCTCTCAGGGAGCAGTTAGGGGTTATGTGTCTTGCTCAGAGACTCTTCAACACATTGCAGAGGCCTCTTTTCTTTAAATCTTTTCACGATTTCTATCATTATTCTGTTATTACTATCTATGCTGCTGCATTGTCTGAAGGAAGCCAAACCAAAATAAGTTTTACTCTTATGTACCTGTACACAAGATGTAACAATAAAGTACAACCTTGAACCTTGGAATTGAACCTGGGACCTTTGGCTTTCCAGGCATGCATTATTATTAAGTATATTCTAGAACATTTGTAGGAGGTTATCATCAATATTTGGAAACATAGATTAGTAGTAATAGTATAAATATAAGATGTTTTAGGTCGAATGGTAAATTATTAAGCTTATTATTTAGCTTTATCTTCTGCTACCTTGCCTGTGTTTAAATCACGTTTGAAAACTCACTTGCACTCCTTGGCTTTCGATGATTCAGACTGAGAGTTGCTGTTTCCGTTAGGCAATGTGTCTATGTGTTGCACCCGATGTGTTTTTTCCCCCCTGTCTATTGTTTATTTTACTCATGGTATTTTATATTTGTTTACTGAGTGTACAGCACTTTGGTTCAACGCTGTTGTTTTAAATGTGCTCTATAAATAAAGTGGATTGGATTGGATACTGCACTGCCATCTATTCTTCTTGACCCTGTACCCTTGACCCCTAATCTTCAATAAAGACAGTTTCTGTCGATCGGAGCTTCATCTGTCAGACTCTTCTGCATTTGGACACTCAGCCTAAATACACCCAGAAAAAACAACTTCATTTATATTGTTGTGCATCTCTACAGGACAGGAGAAAGTGTGATATTTACAGTGTGCATTATTATTTCACATGGTTCAGTGGCTCCCCCTGCTGTCCAGGATGTGATGGTGAAATGGGTCCATTTGGTTACGGTTATAACGTTGTTTGATTGATTGAATACTTTATTAACAGTTTGCAGATAGTACAGTGATATGATTATACAGTGATGCTAAAAGGATAACACAAAAAGCCTTAAGGGCTTGTTTCCATTGTGGTCCTGAACGTTAGTTAGTATGTTCGTTAACCACTATAGCCATGGTTCACATGACGGTCGTCTGTCATGACCAGGGGTCACTCATCGCCATGCTGGTTTGTGGTGGAGATTTAAATAGATTTTTTGCCATGGACATACAAGTGAGCCGACAATAACATTACCAGAAACACAGAGCTATAGCCTTACAAAACCTTACATAACAAATGGAACCAAATGGTTATGGGGGTTCTTGAACATAAAAAGTTAGAGAACCACTGTCCTAGTGGACTCCTAATGCTATACATAGTGTCATAGTAAATCATTGTCAGAAAACCTGGAGACTGACATTCAGTAATTGGGTCTTATGATAAAGATTACAACATTATGTTATATGTAAAAAACTAAAAATCTAAAATTAGCCACGGACAAGGCCAAGTCTTGCCACGGACACATTTGTCCGTGTACGGATATATTGATGACCCCTGGTCACGACCGTCATGGATGAACTTCAACCTGGTGTTTGCACTTTCTCCATTTACAACCTGTACATCTACATAAACGTTCAGATCTCAAAATTTCAGCTTGGGGACAGTTAGGGATTAAAGGCAGGGTTAGTGAAATATTTTGGTTAAAACAAAACGTTTTTTGTTAATGGTTAAAGCAATATTTTCTGATAGTAATCATTGCTATTTAAGTGGTTGTTCAATAACATGGGTCTCTCCGTCTCTCCAAACTGAAAATACATGTTCAGCTGGGTTACAACATTTCTGCCAATCAGGAGAGATTACCCATTTATCAGCTTAATTTTTTATAGTGTTCCAGTTCCAATTGTGTCTGCTCATTTCTTTGGGTCATCACTTCCAATTGCACTCGTTTGTATCTGTATCCTGTCTGAGTTCTCTATCCTGATTGGCTAAAATTGGTATCCCGACCTGAAAATGCATTTTCTGTTTATTAAAGAGATTCATTGTGTTGGGAGAAATAACACTAAATACTAGAGACGTATCAATTGCTTCTACAAAGGCAAAATAAGATGATCCTAGTTGACTATTTGTTTATTTGGAAGGGTCAAAGCATATTAATGAACAGTCAATACATACAACATAATTTTATATAAAACTTTTTTTTTTTTAATGCTGGATTTGACTAATTTCCATCCGTAGTTTCCAAACATAAAAACTACAAAATACAGACATTAATACATTAATAAACATTCAACTACATATGATAACATTCCTAATTTTTTTTTAAATATCAAAGAGATTATAGGTGATTAAAGGCACTTTGTTTCTGAGTGAATGTCACATGAATGTCAGTGAGAGCAGCTAGACCGCAGTGCTTCTCAAACTGTGTCACACTACTGCTTTGCCTTAATTAATCTGATTTACAATCAGATAATTTTTTTGTTAATAATAATACCTGAAATGTATATAGTACTCAAAGTTGCTTTACTGTATGTGTGTGGGGGCTGAGAGGGAGAGGGAAAAAAGGAGAACAACTTTATAAGGACAAACAAAAAACTCTGATTTAGCAGTAATTTCAAGAATCAAGAAATTAATTAATGAATTGTCACTCACTCATACAGGCACATTTAGAGACATGTTGGTGGGACATGTTCCACACAGACTGTGAGGACACGATACAATGTAACAAGACATTAAAAAATGTATAATGCTGACTGCCATAATGACGTAATAATAATGTCAAAACTAAAATTATAGATACGAAAGAAATATAGTTAAAGCACAAGTTGAATGGCATGTATGAGAAACCTCTTAACTAGACAGTTGTATCTTTAGCAACAGTGTCAAAATGTGTAAGAAGCAGAAGGCACACACATCAAAATCATTTGAAAAATGCATCTTTGAGAATAATTTTTAAAAAATGCAATAAACTGTAACTAAACTAAACCTGTTACAGGTTTGTGGACTACAACTGAAGACTTGGTTTACTAAAATGTTATATTTAATCAAATAAAACAAGAGCAAAAACTACAGCATTTCAGAAGACTAAAATATGACAAAAACTGAATGGATTTTTTTCAAAAAAATATCAAAGTTTACTGTCAAAATTAACACCGGCCTCAACATTTTAACCACTTTACCCCTCTATGGTTGACGGAGTCCCTCTGGGCTTTATATTAGTGTCTTTTCTGTTTTCTGTTATTGTGGAGAAAGCTTTTGCTCAAAATAGCTGTTGCTGAAAATAGCCACATTTGCTCAAAATAGCTGTTGCTGAAAATAGCCACAAATAGCCACATTTTAAACTTGTACATCTGCCATTTAAAATGAATACTTTTGTATTAAACACAAATCTTCACTTCTGGGTTTCCTGGCACAAAACCTTTTCAGATGGGGGTCCGTGGCCAAATACAAATACATGTTGGGGTCCTTGAAATGAAATTGTTTGAGAACCACTGCTTTAGGTCACACAGCCGATGAAAACCAAACGACAAACATATTCTGCAGTACACACCACAACTGATACAACTATAAAACTGGAATAATGAAACACTTTTATGCACTGAATATGCATCAGATGATTTAAGAACTTCATTAAAACTCTTTCATGAGATGAATTAATATGGTGTAAAAGGAAAGATGAAAATGAGTGTGTATTAATTTCCAATATCAAATTACGATGAATGAAAAAGTCACAACGCCACACAATTCCTACTATGGAAGCTTTCCAAAAGGTGGCATTATTATAATTAACATTTTTAACAATTCAGCTATAGGTTAATGATCAAACTACAAACTCAGACGCTCTAATACAAAAAGACATATTATTGTTAAGACATAACAATAATAATCATCATCATCATCATCATCATCATCACTATGATTTGGGCTGCACTCCTTTGTGGCAATTGTCACTGTATTTGCATCTACAGTTAAATGTCTCCCTCAGGGACATTTCTACATGTTAACATGCATGAAACTAACATGGAGTGGAACATTTAATAGAAGAAGAAGAAAAGTCTAATAAACCAACAATACATACAGTATTGTGTTGTTGGCAATAGCGCTTCAGTTCCAACATTATTTACATTTTTTAATTTGACCTTATTTGTTTCTGAACTGTCCACAGCCCTCCTCTGAGACACAGGCCGAGTAGAAGAAAAATATAATGGGCATTAATAAGGACCAATTATATGAAGTTAGGTTGAAAATCGGTGAAGTGGTCCTATAAGGAAAACAATGGAAGGTTGTTAACACTATGATTACCACGACCACTCAGGCGCTATGTCCTCCCGGTGGGGGCTCCTCACTGGAAGGTGAGCCAGTTAGGAACAACAGTAGTGGCAAGCAGTGGGAGAAATTATTTGGCATGAAGACTAAAAATAATTGGTAAAAGTAATTGGCTACTCTCAAATTATTGTAAAATAAAAAATAGGCACACTTCTGTATAGCCTACATTTACCATTAGTTTTGTTATTCGATTTCACATAGTTTATTAAATAAAGGGTGTGGTTACCAAAAAAGCCAACAAGCATCCAGTTTTAATAATATTATAATTTAGTCCTCACTCCTTTGGTTATTTCTGTCACTGTATATTTGGACATGCATGACATTTCTCCTCTCCGTTTAGCCATCCTATCACTACTGAGCGCTATAAGTGTCTTGCTCAGGGACAATTCTACACATAGACTAGGGCTGGGACACAAACCGGGAACCTCCTGTTTCCCAGAAGACCTTTCTACCTTCTCAGCTATGGCCGGCCCAGTTTTATTGTATTCTCTCAACACTTTTGTTGTAGCCTATGACTTTAAGTCAATGCACTGAGGAGAAAAAAACGTTAACCAGGAAATCTTCTTTAAAAAATGTAAATGCGTAAAAGGCATTGTGTAGTTATAGTATAGACTGAAGGCACCAAAGGCAGTGTGCACAAATAATCTTGTGCGCTTAGAGTCTAGACTGGAACTATTGCATCATGGACCTGAGAGAAATAAAGAAACAGACATCATGAAACTTACTGAGGTTCTGATGGTCTTCAGGTTCCTCCTGTCAGGCTGCTCTCTCCAGTATGGAAGCGCTGATGCTTTTTCAGGGTTCCAGATTGAGTAAAACACATCCCACATATTTCACATTTGAATGGTTTCTCTCCAGTATGGATGCGCTGATGGGTTTTCAGGTTTACTTTCTGAGTAAAACACATCCCACATATTTCACATTTGAATGGTTTCTCTGCAGTATGGATGCGCTGATGTGTTTTCAAGCTTGGGGACTGATTAAAACACTTCCCACATATTTCACAGCTGAATGGCTTCTCTCCAGTATGGATACGCTGATGTATTTTTAATTTTGCGTTCTCAATGAATCGCTTCCCACATATTTCACAACGAAAAGGTTTCTCTCCAGAATGAATACGCTGATGAATTTTTAATGATCCAGACACAGTGAAGCTTTTCCCACATATTTTACAAACGAAAAGGTCTTCTCCAGTATGGATGCGCTTATGACTTTTTAAGGATCTAAACTGAGTAAAAGACTTTCCACATACTTCACAACTGAAGAACTTCACTCCGGTGTGAGTCATCTTGTGACATTCGAGGCCAGATGTTTGAGTGAAGCTTTTTCCACACTGATCACAGCCATAAGGCTTCTCTTCAGTGTGAATTCTCATGTGTACCCTGAGGTGACTCCTCACATTGAAGCTTTTGCCACACATGTCACACTAGTAAGGCTTCTCTCCAGTATGAATTCTCATGTGGGGATTCAGGGCAGATGATTGAGTGAAGCTTTTCCCACATATTACACAGCTGTAAGGTTTCTCTCCAGTGTGGACTCTTGTGTGATTTGAGTAGAGACATTTGATTGAAGCTTTTCCCACACTGATCACAGCTGAAAGGCTTCTCTCCGGTATGGATGAGCTTATGAGTTTTTAATGATTCAGAGCGAGCAAAATACTTCCCACATATTTCACAACTGAATGGTGTCTCTCCAGTGTGGATTCTCTTGTGGAATTCCATGTGAGACATTTGTCTGAAGCTTTTCCCACACTGGTCACAGCAGTATGGCTTCTCTCCAGTGTGAATTCTCTTGTGGCTTATGAGGTTAGACATTTGACTGAAGCTTTTCCCACAATCTTCACAGCTGAAAGGCTTTTCTCCAGTGTGAACCCTCTTATGGTTATTTAGGACAGACGTGCAACTGAATCTTTTCCCACACTGGTCACAGCAGTGAGGCTTCTCTCCGGTGTGAATTCGCTGGTGTGATTTGAGATGAGAATTGTGGACACATTTTTTCCCACATTGGTCACAGCTGTACGGCTTCTCTCCCGTGTGAATTATCTTGTGTCTTTTAAGGCAAGGCATGCGAGCGAAGCTTTTCCCACACTGGTCACAACAGTAAGGCTTCTCTCCAGTGTGAATTCTCTGGTGTACTTGGAGATGAGCCATAGAAGTGAAGCTTTTTCCACATTGTTTACCGCAGCGTCTTTGTTTAACTGAGGACAGGGCCGGACAGGTATCTGAGAAAGAAAACACATATCTGATAAGAACTGAGGACAGGGCAGGACAGTTATCCAAGATAGAAAACACATATCTATTTTTAAGTACAGATAGGCCATTTCGTTTTTGAGTTGGTTGATCCCCAAGCAGGGAACTGTTTTTTTTTATTTATTTTTTTTACTTTTTGTCATTGTGTAGATTAATTGTTTATGAACACATTATCAAATGTTTCCAACCTCAAAAGTTGCGCCAGAATAATATAACTTAGATATAATTTCACTAGCGATTATCACAAACCTGGCAACCCGATGCGAAGTATAAACCAATCAAAGCTGTACTGTATCGTGGATGTAAACAACAGAGGTAATATTTGTTTTGTGATGATTGTTTGACATATTCTCATGAAAATTGATACAATGGATGCAGACTATAGAATGAGCTGTGTTGATGATAGCACATTATAATACTAAACATTCATATTGTATCATTATAACGTTAATGAAATGTTAGAACATTGTAGAGGCAACAGCAGGAAGGTTCACCAAAAGCAAATTATTTTGTGTTTTCACAACAGCTGCAAATGCTTAAGATACTATTAAGCAGTGACCAATCAATAAGCACCCCTTTGGAGATATAGCTTGCTGTGATTAATTGGCCCTGCTACACGTGGTTTCATTGTTTTATTTCCCATCTCGTGTCATTTCTGTCCAGATCTCCAGTCACTGCATCCTTTCCCACAATGAGTGTAATTTGGCATTTAGATTGTTTAGTTACCATTTGTGATTTGGTCTTTCTCTCTTGAAAAGTTTTACGCTTGTATTGGGCAAGTTGGGTAAATTATGTTTGTCTGTCAAGTGTTTGTGCAGGCTGCATTCGTCATTTTGTACACTACTGAGCGACCCTGTTTATATAGTTTGGTTCACTGCACAGTAAAATACTCAAGGTTTATTATACGGTTTAAATGGTTTTATCTTGAACTTCTGTTTGTTTGTGTGCATGCACATCCCACATTAATGCTGAGTGGAGTGTGTTACGCAATGCAGTCTATAAAAGATGGGTCGACGTGATTATGAAGATCTATGTTTTAATGATTGCGCACTTAAAAAAAAGGTTTAGGAAAATAAAGATGTATCACACTTTGTATTCTGTTTGCTTGTTTTTCTATGCATGCTATATCATTATTGTGCTATCTAAATAGCACAGTATGTTTCTGCCTGGCCGTCTGGCAACCTGACTAATCAGCTAGTGAATACTGCCCAGACAGAAACATACTCTGCGCTCTTTAGACTGTCAATAAAGTTATAGTGTGCACATTGAAAAACAAGACATCAGAAAGCATGTGATGTCTTATTTAAGTGAACCAATTGTATCTTATGATGGTAGAAATTATAAAAAATATATTCCTAAGCTGATAGAAACATCTCTCATGGACCAGTGCATCTATGGCACATGCTATGTTATAGAACATCTGTCCTAGTGGTTATAAGGGAAGTTCTACCTGATCTGACATCCACTCACCTGCAGAAAATGTATATAAAGTTTTGTAATGTTTTTTTTAACAGACAATGTACGTCAATTTATTTGAACAATCATCTATAACATAAAGCATAATTTAAAACGTTACATTTACCAGTGTAAAAACTTTACTGTTAGATTAGAAGAATTAACGTTAACGTTACCACTGATGTTAAACAGCCAAATCGCAGCAGTGGCAGTGAACGAGATATAGCAAAAATAATTGGCTATAGAAAAGTAATCCAACACGGTTATGAATTATCTATTAGTAGCCTAAATGTTGCAAGTCCGTCAGAAATATATATATTATGCTTTTTTTTGTTTTATTTTCTAAATTTTTATCCCACGATTTTGTAACCCATTTTTTACACCCAGTGCCAATTATCTATGTAATCCTGGGCACTACCTTCCCTCTACCAACCTAGGGAGGCCAGGGCAGAGCTCATGCCTCCTTCAATGCATGAGAGCCAACTGACCTACCTGACAGGGGAGAGTTTCCCTGGTTGGACGTAGCGCGTGGAAGGAACACGTTATTCCAACCAGTTCCTTTCCCCTCGATCAGGCGCCCCAGCTGGCCAGGGGGAGGCAGTATAGTGACCAGGATTACTGCATGTTTTTGTGAGGGTATCTACCCTAGGAGACACGGGGAGAACATGCAAACTCCACACAGAGAGGCCCTTTCGCGAGAGAGGCCCTTTAAAAAAAAGACGTTTTAGTGTGCGGTGCGGGGTGTTTTCTTCCTGGTTGCCAAGGAGACGTCTTAGTAGCCCTGCATATTTGCCTGTTTAAAATGGACATTTTTTTAAATCTGTAGTCTTAGTAGCCCTGCATATTTGCCTACTTAAAATGTACATTAAATCTGTTTTTTTTTTCATTCATGCGCACATATCGGAGTTGGAAACAACCCTTACAGTACTTATAAGAATTTGATATGTCAACCGTGAAAAGATTATGCAGTTCCTGAGTGGGGATCAATGAAATTCACAATTTCAAGACTGCCCACGGTCTAAAAGTTAACTTTGCGTCCAAAGTCGGTTTTACTTTTAAAAAGGCATCAATATTAATCCCCAGTTTTACATGAGAATGGAAAGCTGAGGCAGAACAGATTAAAACAAAGAAACAGAGAGTGCATGAAACTCACTGAGGTCCTGGTGGTCTCCAGGTTCCTTATGTTTAATAGAAACAGGCCTGGCTGGGTCTGGGGAGTTCATCTTCACCTGCAGTCTGGACTCGTCTTGAATGAAGGAATTGGAATCCCATTCATTCAGGATCAATTAACTCCACTTCAACAATAACAGGCAGTAAGGGAGGAGTAGACTCGGCCAATTCACTCTTGGCCAATTTACTTGTTAGGCCTTAACCCATTTAGACCTGAGGCCGATTCTAAAGACGCCTACTAAATCCTTAGAAGTTTTCTGAAAAACTTCAAATATGTATCCAATTGTATGTTGCTATATACTGTACATAGCAACAGGAAACCCAAAAGGGGTTCCCGTCCTGAAAGTTATAGTTACAAATAGGGGTTCCCACCAAAAATGGGTTATGGTGAACATGTTTTTTGGTTTCATACCGTTAAAATATGTGGGGCACTAGATTTGTTTGCTACATTAAAAACATCTATTGGTAGATTGGCGAGAAAATAAGTTATCCATTTGTATCCAGTTTTTTTTATATAATCTGTTTACAGTTGGCACTAATTCTCTCTTAACGTGGGCATATTTTCATTTTCAAGGTTTTTGGTCACATGATTCCCATTAGACCAATAAGGAGGCTGGCTTTTGTCTCGCAACAATTCAAGATGGTTGTGCCACTGCCCACATCTAGTTGTGAAAAGGAGTAGAGGGAAATACTATCACACATATTTGCAAAAAGGATTCTAAACGATACTCTATGTATCTCGCATCTGCGTAAAGATTAGATAGAAGGGGCAAAGGATTTTACATGAACTGGTGAGAGAAAGTAAAAGAAACATACAAACATTATATATATATATATACATATATAATTCGTCAGTGTCCAGTCGGGACCAGCTAACTACTTTTTCATTTTTTTTTCATAAATCAACGCTATTGAACCCCCTCTACATCCGTGTAATTTTTTTTTAAATAATAACATATGAAAAGTATTAAAAAGCGCCTCTGACGAAAACTCCTAACTCCATTGGACCCTCAAACTGTCCGTCAAAAACAAACAACTCCCCCCTCCTCTCAGGCTCTCGAGAAGCTCTGCTCTGTATGAGGCAGACAGGGAGAAGATTTTTCAATGCTTTTGGGAGAACATAAACTGGGAAGAGAAGAGAATGTATGTGCAAGGTTTGATAGATGTCACCCCAGTAAAGAGGAGAAGGGTGTCTTCACAAAGGTCATCTGCTCGTGTTTTCTTTTTAAATGTTAATGGACAGAGAATGAGTGTGTGCAGGAGTTTGTTTCAAACATCTCCAAGAGCTCAAGGAGATCATGCCAAAAGACTTTCACAGCTTTTATGACAATCTAAAGCACTAAGAAACACCCACCACACACCAACACACAACACACAACAGTGTGATAATAAAATGTTGATAGGTATATGATAGGTAAATTCAACTGTGGTTGTTATTGTTAGTGCAGTAGGCTACAGATTCTATTTTTCATGAATGTATTTTGTATTTATATGCCATTTTTTTATTGTTGGTGTGCCATTATCGCTTTTGTTAAATACATGATTGAGTATTGAGGCAGAATTGTTTGTTGCACTCAACTGTAGAAGAACAACAGTGGTAACAGTTAGATCCATGGTTGTTTACAATGCATGTTAAAATAAAAGTAGTTTAAGTACAGAATTCAGCTTGATCTATAGTATATGAGGATGGCGCTCACCATAAATAGCTGATCTCCAAGCTCACAATGCGTTGTGATGTGTTGTGAGCTTTGAGATCCATTGCCAGCTGTTCTTATCAATGATGGACAAAACCTCCTAACTCCACTTGCACTGGATTTGGGTAAAGTGGTGATAATATAATGACACATGCAAGTATCTGATAATATATAAAGTCATAATACCAAGTTTGATGAGGCAGTATTGCTTTGTTTTAAAAATATAAGGTTTTCTTCATTTTCTGAAAAATTGATATTTTGTTTTTCATTTCCTGAACAATTACCATTTTGGATTTAGCTGGTTCCGGCCGAACAGCAGATATATATAATGTTTGTATGTTTCTTTTACTTTCTCTCACCAGGCGTTTTATAGACAAAACCGGTATCGGATTGTAATATCTAATGTCATTAATACTGTGGTAACGGGTACCGCACTGGGTATTCTAACAATAGACCACCGAAGTCCTGGCGTCACTCGTTCATCCCCAGGTTCGTAAAGTAATTTAGCTATGGAGAATAACATTGGGTCATCTTAGAATCGTCTCATATAAGAATTGTGGTCCAAAAATAAACAAACTGTCTCTGCGATATTGTCAGGGAGGAGGTTCTGTATCGTTTATGATAGTCAGTCACTTATATTTGATACAGTCTGTTTCTGGCGAAAATGTAACTAATTCGGCGGAAGTAACATTAGCGTTTTCTCACCGTCAGTTGATGCTTCATATCCATAAGAGTAAAACCGCCGGGGTCATTTGTTTATTTTTGGAACACAGTTCTTATTTGACGCGATATTAAATACGTCTATGGGATTCAGAATGGGGGTGGAAAACTGCGAACCAGGTAGACAAACAAAGGATGTGTAAATTACGTCAGACTTCGGTGGTCTATGGTTACAGAGAGTACTCTGACAACAAGTACAACGGTATTGCTATTGTATACTGGGTGTGGCAAGCATTCCCAACTTGCATCATTCCTGACTTGCAAGGTTCTCGAACAGGCTTGTACCCGAAGGGATATATTGTGTACACGTTTACAAACTTAACACCAACAGTAAAACAATACATACTTAGACTAAATGTTTGCAGTAACATAATAAAACAGTACTTACCTATTCTGTGTAACTTGATCACTGGTGTCAACATGGTAGTCTGCATCGCTGCTACAACTCTGTTCTTCACACACTGATGGAAAACTTGAGGATGGATGTTGTTAGACCTGGACGTCAAATGTTTTATGAATAGCTCTGCATCTAAAAAAAGAAAGAAAATATATATTTTTTTCTCTCCAAAGAATAAAAAGCAGCCTCAGATCTATTCATCTCTCATCAAATCATGTATTAAAGCTCTCCATGTTGTTGATCAAAAACACAAATATGTTTTGGGTCGTCCTCCCTGTGTCATTCAAGTAGCAGATCTACTTCACACTACTTGGTACATGAAGAACAGGTGTGTGAGATACAGAGAGATACACAGAGAGGGAGGGAATAAGGCAACACTACCTCCATTAAGAACCTCTCACTCCGCTATACAGCTCCGAGATGAGGTTCTATGTCGATGTCCCCAGAATCGGTGAAACGGCCGCCAAGGCTCCGCTGTTTACCCCTTTGTATACATTGTGTCCAAAAACTAATGGTAGATTAGAACGCGTACAGATGTTTAAGGTTTGGTTGGGTGGAAAATATTGTAGGTTGGGGCACGAAATAACCATTTAAATCGCTTATTTAGTCAGCCTGTGGCCATGTTTCCCGTTCAACCCGGAAAACCCCCCTATGTCCGGTGCCAGTACTGCTCCCTGTTTGGCTACAATGGGAAACATGGCGGAACTGTATAGCGGAGTGAGAGGTTCTTAATGGAGTTAAGGCAACACATGTTTCCAACCACAGACAGTTGTAGAGGCACTAAGAATGAACATTCTCCTGTAACCAAATGGAGTTACCATGTACTCCCATTATACATGTGACTACGCCACTCCCAATTGTAGGGTGGGAGACCCTAAGTTATTATTAGGGGTGTTGGAAAAAATAGATTAATGAAAAAAATCGCGATTCTTTATTTTTTTTTGGCTGATGAAAGTTACAGGAGTTTTTACTCTATGGTGTTTGTGATATGAAATGTAAGCTTACCATAATCACAGTAAACATTATAATGACTTCAGTCATATTCAAGGGCTTTAGGAGAAAATAAATAAACTCCTGTCACTTTCAGTTCAGCACAGCTGAGGTGTGTGTGTCACTGTCCAGCTGACACTCGTTGATGTTACTTGCATCAAGGCAATCAAATAGAACTACACCTAATCTAAGATTCCATCAAAGCCAAGAATTTTTACAAGCAACCTCTCTGGTATTATATACATTTTAGTTTGAGCTGTTGGCAATAACTAGGCTATACCTGTTAAAGTCCAGATGAAAACAATATCATTGTTGTGAATTAATTATTTTTTGATTGAGAATCAAATCGATTTTTTAAATTTGTTTTGAATCAAAGAAATTGATTTTGAATCGAATCGTGACCCAAGAGTTGGAATCGGTTCTTGAGATAGCAGATGATTCAAAGCTGTAGTTATTCAGTTGCCTGAAAGGTAAGTGTTCAGCTTAAGTAAACAGACAATGGTTAACTTTAAATCCAAAAGTATATGTATTCACATTTCGGGAGAACAGTACAAGCATTGACATGAAACCAAATCTTTAATGATTAAAAGCTACAGCCACCCAATAGTAGATTGCATATGGCCACTAAAGAGACAGATAAAATAGCTTGACTATTATGACTAAGTAAGCACTGAAATGTACTCATTGGTTAGGCCCACACACACTGGTTAATCACACACTCTTGCGTAGATGGCGTGGGCAGTTGAGTCATCCTCTGTGTTCGTCTCTCCTTTGTGCTTTCTGCATATCAATCATGTTCGACCTTTCTTTACGTTCGTCTGCAAAACAACTCATGAGCGCAAACACACTATATCCTGTCTGACACTTGTTTTTGAGTTATGAACTTTCCGCATGATACGTGGTTATTTTTAGAGCCAGGAGGGAGTAATGCAGGTGCAGTTCAGATCGTTGTCAAACATAGTGCAGCTTTCTTGTTTAAACATAGTGCATGCACAGTAAGCTGATCAAACATATTGCAGACATATCGCAGGATTCGCAGCCCTCTTGTTCAAAAACATAGCACGGTAAGCTGATCAAACATATTGCAGGCACATTGAATCAATTTTCTCTGTTTACATTATAGAATAAAGACATCTCTGTACTTTCCCATAAGGTGTGAGTCCTGTGACCTTGTAGATCAGCTATTTCAAATAGCTTAAAGGGTTAGTTCAGATTTTTTGAGTATTTTCTGTAGGAAATACTTACCATTAATGTAGTGGTTGCAAAGGTATTAATTGATTGCCCGAGTCCCGTGGTCAGAGTTATGGTCCGGTTCTGATGAATATGAAGTAGTTCCGGTAGATTAGTAGATTTGGTGGGGGCCGCTCATTAAAAATAAATGTATTTAAAAAACTAGCGTCATTTGTATTGTTGACCTATTTCTACCATATAGAGCAGGTTTCGTTCAATTTCGACCCCTCTGTCACATGGTACTAATTTTTGTGTCATATATTTTGTGCGTGAGTAGGCTGCCGCGGCGCAGTGATTCTGGACACAAACATTAGTACCATGTGACAGAGGGGTCTAGTTTTTTTTTTCAATCAATGAATACCTTTGCAACCGCTACATTAATGGTAAGTATTTCCTACAGAAAATACTCAAAAAATCTGAACTAACCCTTGAAGTGTAGGGCTGACGTGGTTAATGTATGTTTTGTAATAATAATAATAATAATCTACAAAGTAGCCAGTAACTAAAGTTTTCAATTAATTGTAGTGGAGTAAAAGTATAATATTTGCCTCTGAGATGTAGCCTTTAATGGAGTAGAAGTAAAAGTACAGACAATTGGAAATATTCCAGTAAAGTAAAACATACCTCAAAAGTATACTTAAAGGAGGAGTTCACCCAAAAAATGACTTATTTTCTATCAATTACAAACTCCATGAAGCCTTGATTTCATGGATTTATTTTTGTTTTTGTGGCATTCCTAAAACAATAATTTGATGACCGTGTGTATATCCGGTAGGAGACACAAATAATCTACTTTGTGTCTCCTACCGGATACATTAGCCGGTAGGAGACGGGAATCAAATTATTAGCTTAGGAATGCGACAAAAACAAAAAAGAATCCATGGATTCAAGGCTTCATAGGGTGTGCAATTGATAGAAAATAAGTCATTTTTTGGGTGAACCTCTCCTTTAACAACAGTACTTGAGTAAATGTACTTAGTTACTTTACACCACTGCATATTAGACTAAATGTTTACAGTAACATAATAAAACAGTACATACCTATTAGACTAAATGTTTACAGTAACATAATAAAACAGTACATACCTATTAGACTAAATGTTTACCATAATAAAACAGTAACATAATAAAACAGTACACACCTATTCTGTGTAACTTGATCACTGGTTTCAACATGGCGGTCTGCATCGCTGCTACAACTCTGTTCTTCACACACTGAAGGAAAACTTTAGGATGGACGTTGTTAGTCCTGGACATCAAATGTTTTATTCATCCCTTAATCCAATAATGCATGCATGCAAGATTTTAGAGTGAGTCTGTGAGAAAAGAGAGTCTGTGAGAAAGAGAGAGACGGAGAGGGTGGGGTGGGATTGAGCGAAGGCAAGAGGCAACACGTTTGCAGCACAGACAGTTGCAAGCACAGCAGTGTTCCGTCAGCAACGATAACGGAGCAACAATAAGACTTCCGGTGGACGATCTCTTCAGAATAAGAGTACCCTCTAGAGCAAAAAGGAGCCATTGAAAAACGGTTAATTTGCACATTAAAACTATAAATTAAGCATTTAAACGACATATTATGTTTCTATACAACATTATGTTTCTGTGTAACAAAAACGGTTTTTAAAACATTAATAATTTATCTAAATGGATAAATGGTCAGAAAAGGTCAGAAAAATGCCGTTTTCAGACAACAGTGGACACTGGACAGGCGCCGGCGGACACTGCCGACACTTCTGACATACGCACGCGTGCGGGGACACCTCCCCTACAACGCCACACTCTCGGATAAGCCCGAGAGGTGTAAAAAAAAGTGTGGCGGACCGTCCAGTGAGGTCAGAGCAGTGGTGGGTTCTACCGTCAGATGCTGTGTACGTCGTACACCTTGAGATTTTTTTTCGTCACCACCGTACACCTTCAAAAACTGTTCAAAACAGCGTATCTGAGACGCTGATACGCTCTGATACGCTAACTGACGGCGCTGACTGACTGGCGTTAACGTGCACTGTGCTGCTCAGGGCTCAGGCAGCAAAGCGAGAGAGAGTAAAAAAACACACTCGCCCCCATTCATTTCACGGACAGAGGCCGCCGGATTAGACCCGGGGCGAGTGTGTTTAGGGACGAGTCTTCTGTGATTTCATTCACCAGCCAGTGTTGCCAGATTTTGCGAGAGAAATAAGCAACCAGTTCTATGAAAACAAGCCCAAAAGAAGCAACTTAGGCCACATGAGCACTTAAAACCTACGATATTTTTTGAAGCAAGCCTAAGCAAGTACACTTTAGAAACAAGCCCCAAAAAAACGCAACCCACAACGACCAACATTTTACAAGAAAACTTTACAGAAAAACAAGCCCAAAGTCGCTTATAATACGCGGACATGGCAACACTGGCCCCAGCAGGTAAAGCCCCGGAAGAGTGAGACAGGCAGCGCCAACAACAAAAACAAACAA
Organism: Gymnoscopelus braueri; assembly: GCF_963280865.1. Classification (NCBI taxonomy): domain Eukaryota; kingdom Metazoa; phylum Chordata; class Actinopteri; order Myctophiformes; family Myctophidae; genus Gymnoscopelus; species Gymnoscopelus braueri. Next base: position 54,647,431 of record NC_137611.1, on the reverse strand, counting down.
GGAACCGAGAGTGGTACGAGAGACAGAACGAGAGCAAGACAGACATGACAGAGCGAGACACACACGCGAGCGAAGCGTGCGGAAAATTTTCACATGCAATATTTTTGTGGGCCACGTGCAAATTTTTTACATTTAATTAATTATAGACTCGCAGATGCCGTGCGTGTGGGAGGCAGGGAATAATCATAGTATACCTTAAAAAAAAACTAGAACACACCACTGGGTCAGAGGTCAGAAAAGTGCCGTTTTCAGACAACAGTGGACACTGGACAGGCGCCGGCGGACACTGCCGACACTTGGGACACCTCCCCTACAACGCCACACTCTCGGATAAGCCCGAGAGGTGTAAAAAAAAGTGTGGCGGACCGTCCAGTGAGGTCAGAGGTCAGAAAAGTGCCGTTTTCAGACAACAGTGGACACTGGACAGGCGCCGGCGGACACTGCCGAGTCCCGACACTTCTGACATGAGGTGGTGAGAGGTGTAAAAAAAAGTGTGGCTACACCTCTCGGGCTTATCCGAGAGTGTGGCTTTGTAGGGGAGGTGTCCGTGCACGTGTGCGTATGTCAGAAGTGTCGGCAGTGTCCGCCGGCGCCTGTCCAGTGTCCACTGTTGTCTGAAAACGGCACTTTTCTGACCTCTGACCTCACTGGACGGTCCGCCACACTTTTTTTTACACCTCTCGGGCTTATCCGAGAGTGTGGCTTTGTAGGGGAGGTGTCCCCGCACGCGTGCGTATGTCAGAAGTGTCGGCAGTGTCCGCCGGCGCCTGTCCAGTGTCCACTGTTGTCTGAAAACGGCACTTTAAAAAAAAAACGGCCTGCCACTTTTTTTTCTTTTTTTTTTTACAAATTATCTCTCAATGTTCACCAACATTCTGTACTACTGGTCTGTATCAATTTTCTATCAAGTTCAGGGGCGCTCAGTTATGGAACAGTTATGGAACAGTTCTCACACACACACACACACACACACACACACACACACACACACACACACATTTTGTGTACATTTTTCTGAAAACATTCTTATTTGTATTGTATTTTAGTTTTTCAATAGGTGAGATCAACTTCATAAACCCCCCCCCCCCATGATAATTTTCCAAAAGTGACCTGGCCTAGAGGCAGCATCATTACAATAATGGACAAACAATACAAAAACAATACGTAACAAACACAAATGAATATCCAGTTAAAGTGCAAAACAGGATCAGAAACTGTGCTAAGTGCACATTTAATGGGGATCAATAGCCAGTTTAAATCAGGAACAACCTAGCACTTGGAAGTGATCTAGTATAAGCCATTTAAAAAGACATACATCATAAATATATTTTTAAAAATACATTTGTGTCTTTAAAAAGAAAATTGGCACTTAGAAGTGTTCTAGTATGCGCCATTTAAAAGACATACATCATAAATGTATTTTTAAAATAGATTTGTGTCTTTTAAAAAACATTACAAATGTGTTATCTTATTTTGAAGGCAACCGGAAACCTTATTGTTGCTAGCTCAAAAACCGGATGTCTTATCGTTGCTACCGGAACGGAGCTTGCAAGCACTAAACCAAGAACAACCTTCCTTAAAGGGACAGTTCACCCCCAATTTCCTATCAATTACTCACCCCGTGGAGATTTGAATTCGTGGAGATTATTTTGTTTTTGTCGCATTCCTAAGCCAATAATTTGATGACTGGTGGCGGCTCCGAGACACAAAGTGTCAACTTTGTGTCAGAGTTATTAGTATAATAACTATATTATAATAATAATTAGGCTACTACACAATCTTTCTGTGATAGGATTTATATATATACTTTCAATCTTTTATTTGGTTCACATCACATGACCACTTCAACCCTAGCACATGAGAGAGAGAGGGCGGCAGAGAGATAGGAGGGAGAGAGAGAGAAGTAGAAAAAGTGCTCCTCGGAGCAGGTCTCCGCCAGGTCAGGGCCAGCAATGTTCGGAATTCGCCAGGATGGAAAATTGGACAGATCCGTCTTGATCACTTGACTATAAAGATAATGTGTACCGATTTGCATGATGTGTGGACAAAATTTGCAGGAGTAATATCAAAATGTGTTTTGAAAAAATCGGCCTCCTGGTGGCGCTATAACAGGACAATGTGAAAAGGTTGGCGTTTCTTCCTCGGCCTAGTGGGAATGTGCGTGCAAAGTTTCATGAGAATCGGACACTGCGTTTATGATTTGAAGCATTTTGTTCAAAACGAGCCATTCCCAAGCAAATGTTACGGGTCCCAAGCTAGGTCGGGTACCACATAACAGGATTGATTTTTGGTTCAATGCCTCACTGGTGTCAGTCTCTGAAAAACACAGTAAACAGGCACAGGAATGAAGACATGAACCGTTCACTTGCGTTCCTAATTTTCCTCTGAAGGAAAGGGGTGAGGCACCCAGACCTTAAAGGGGATCCTCAGGCAACACCTGCTAAACACACAAAGGTTCCGCTTCTCATCCCAAGTGACCTACAGTGAATTACTACTGATATTATTTTGGCTTGTGACCATTGGAATAATAAAAATAATACAAGTACTGGACAATACTAAATAATAAAGTGCATACACATTTTCGAAAAAATAGAAGTTACTTCACAAGTTGCTTCACAATTGTGAGGGTATCACACACTCCCCGACAAACAATAGTGGCTCCTGACACTTGACCTTAATAATAGAAAACCCCAAAATTCACTCTGAACAGTGCATATTTAGTATAAGAAAAATATCACAATAAGCATTCCCAAGGTAGGTATCGAATGTCCTTAATGTGCATATAGTCCGTGGCACTTTTCACTTCTTGTGCGCAAGTGTGTTTGTGTATGTGAGTGTGTTTGTGTTTGTGAGTGTGTTCAGTCTTTGCTGTGTTTCAGTTCAGTAACAATGCATTGGGTATGTAGTGGGTGGGAATGGGTATGGAGGGATGGATGGGGGCATTGGGGGCTGAAAGGGCAGGGGATAGGGATGGGGGTAGCACAGCTGGTTCCACTGCATCGGATGGATTCCAACTGCATTGACAGTGGGACGGGGCTGGTAGGCTGGTTGGCCAAGGGTTGGGTACGTGAACATGTAGCCAGGCCGTCTCACCCTGGTGGAGTGTCTTAGAGGGACTTGACATTCAAGCTGAGGCTCTGGGATGTCTTCCTCCAGGCAGACTATTTCAGGTATCTCTTGGTCACCGTTGGGCTGAGGCTGATCCATGTCATGTTCAGTCTCACTGTGTACTTCCGGATCCTCTTCGATGACACTTTGTCGCTCTTGTTCAGGTTCAACGTGGACTCTCTCTTCCCAGTGGGTTCCACTCTGTTCACGATTTCTGTGTGGCTCATGGGTTACATTTTGATCTGGTACGTTACGGTCAGTTCTGGGTTTTTCCACAGGTACCCGCAGCCAGTAACGATACACTCCTTCATCTTCTTCAGAGTCACTTGTGTCTGGGCTCTGTGTCCGTTCTGTGGGTTTTAGGGGTTGTGAGTGTCTCTTAGCTCTCTTGTGTGACTCACGTGTGTTGGTGACTGGACTCTGGGGTGGCTCTATCGGCAGGTCATTCACTTGTAGCAGCAGGTTCCTGTGCAGAGTGCGAGTGGGGCGGCCACCTGTCTCAGGGGTCACTTTGTAGACAGGATTATCTCCAACCTGCTCTTTCACGATGTAGATGGTCTGCTCCCAGTAGGGTCTAAGCTTACCAGGGCCACCTCTCTCATTGAGGTTACGCACAAGGACTCTGTCTTCAGGCTGAAGAGTCACACCCCTGCTCCTCTTGTCATAGTACTTCTTTCCCTTAGCGCTGGACTGCTGACTGTTTGCATTGGCTATTCGATATGCCTCGATCATTTTTCCTGCCCACTTTTCAGCATATCCTCTGTGGGTCACATCTTCTTCATCTGCTATGAGGCCAAAGAGAAGGTCGACAGGGAGACGTGGATGATGGCCATACAGCAAGTAATAAGGGGAAAAGCCGGTGGCTTCGTGCTTTATGCAATTATATGCATGGACCACATGAGGCAGGTGATCTTTCCAGTTCTCCTTTTCTTTCTCTCCCAGGGTCCTGAGCATCTGTAACAGTGTGCGGTTTAGTCTCTCAACAGGATTACCTTGGGGGTGATAGGGGGAAGTTCTGGAGTGGCCAACGCCGGCTAACTGTCTCAGGGACTTGAACAACTCATTCTCGAACTCGCGTCCCTGGTCGTGGTGAAGTTTAGACGGGTACCCGAACTTGGGGATAAAATCATTGAACAGCTTGTCAGCAGCTGTCTTGCCAGCTTTGTTTCGGGTGGGGTAGGCCTGAGCAAACCTAGTGAAGTGATCTATTACTACGAGAATGTACTCACATCCACCACGGGAGGGTTCTAGGTGAAGGAAGTCAATACACACCAGTTCGAGGGGAGAGTTTGATGTAATACTGCCCATGGGCGCTCTTTCATGCACGGCTGGCTTCTTCTGCTTTAGACAAGGGCACTTCCTGGTGATGTACTCCTCGATTTCTCTCTTCATGAAAGGCCAGTAGAAGCGCTCTCTTGCTAGAGTCAGGACTTTTTCTACACCGACATGGCCCATGTTGTTATGCAGGTAGGTGAGAGCTAGTTGTCTGTAGGTGGCAGGCAAGACCAGTTGTCTTCTACCTATGGTTTTCCTGTAGAGTAGGCCATCCTCTATGTGTAACTTGCTCCACTCTCTTAAGAGCCTCATGGTGTCTATGTCACAGTTCCCTTTGTTGCACTCTGTTGGTGGTGTGTTGTTCTCCTTTAACTCCATGACTTTTCCAATCGCAGAGTCTGCTCTTTGCTCTCTCACCAGCTCATCATGGCTAATCGCCTGCAGTGGTTCTACGGGGGGTTGCGGTTGGGATGCTAGGGTGAGGGCTGGGACCCAGGCAATGTCTCTCTGTTCGGCTCTTCGGGTTCCTTCCCATACAGTACACACAGCCTCTTCTGATAGTTCTTCAGAGCACTGTGTCATGAGGATGTTGATGTCAAGGGGACAACGAGAGAGGGTGTCGGCATCAATGTTGCTTTTGCCTGGCCGATATCTGATATCGAAACGAAAATCAGCAAGCTCTCCCACCCACCGGTGGCCTACTGCGTTGAGCTTGGCAGTACTTAGGACATATGTGAGCGGATTATTGTCTGTGAAGACAGTGAAATGAGGGGCATAGAATAAATAATCCCTAAATTTGTCACATATGGCCCATTTTAATGCCAGGAACTCAAGCTTACCGCTGTGCAGGTGGTAGTTCTGTTCCGCTGGTGTCAATGTGCGTGACCCGTAGGCAATCACTCTCAACTTTCCATCCTGGTGCTGATAAAGGACCGCTCCCAGACCTTTTTGGGACGCATCGGTATGAAGAGTGAAGGGTTGATTAAAGTCTGGGTACGCCAGCACTGGGGGTTCCATCAGCATGTCTACCAGGCGTTCCAGGATCTGCTGGTGTTTCTCCTTCCACTCGATTGGGGTGCGAGAGGACTGTTGGGGGGATTTTGTCTTCGCTCGTGAGGGTTTGGACTGGGGGGTGTCAGACTGTACCTTGAGCAGGTCATACAGGGGCTGGGCTATTCGTGAGAAGTCTTGCACGTAGCTTCTGTAGTAGCTCAGGAAGCCTAGCACTTGTCTGATGTCTCCGACTGTCTTTGGTGTTCTGTGTTTCAGTACCCGCACTGCCTCCAGGTCTTTGGGATCCACCTTCACCCCTTCTGCAGACACCAACCGGCCAACGTATCGGACCTCTTTGCGGAACAGCTCGCACTTCTCTGACTTCAGCTTTACGCCGTGGCGCTGGAGGGCTTGGAGGACTTTGCGCAGCACTTGCACATGCTCATCAAAGGACTTAGAGAAACACAGCACATCATCAAGATAGGGGATGCAGCATTCATCTCTGAGTGTGTCGAGCATCTCCTCCATGCTCCTTTGAAATGCTGCTGGGGCGTTGGATAACCCAAAGGGCATTCTGACCCACTCGTACAGCCCCCAGGGGGTCGTGAATGCTGTCATGTACCTTGATCCTTCTGCAATAAAGCCTTGGTGATAGGCCTTGCCTTGATCGAGTATCGAAAACCAGCCGTACCCTCCCAGTGAGTCAGTGAGATCCTGGATCCAGGGAAGGGGGTGTCGGTCTGGCACTGTCTTGTTGTTTAAGAGCCGGTAGTCGATACACAGGCGCAAAGACCCATCCTTCTTTCTCACACATATGACAGGGGCTGCATAGGGGGATTGGGACTTAACGATCCATTTTTTCACTATTAGCTCTTGAACATATTCCTTCACTTCTTTGTAGAGTGGTTTTGGGATCGATGCGTAGGACTTTTGCACTGGAATGTCATCCTTGAGTCTGATCTCCATCTGTAGTGAGGGAATACAACCGATGTCGCCACTGTCCTGAGCAAAGGCCCCAGACTCCTCACAGAGCACTCTCTTCACCACCTGCTGTTGTTCAGGGCTCAGATGGCTGATATCAACAGGCGGTAGCCAGGGCTCAGTGGGGGTTGTGCTGGGAGAGGCGATGTGGTTAACCTCTGCCGTTACTTTTGTCAGTGTGACATCAGCTCGGTGTGACTCTGCTGCATCTGTCTCAAGGACTTTGGTGACATGTTGGATGACACCCAGGGGCGTTCTCTTTGGCAAGGTGATCTCATGCTTTGAGTGGTTGGAAATGGGCACTTTAACACAAGGCCGCCGTGTGTGGTTGATTTCCAGGAGGCCTTCTCCCACACTCAGCTGTCCTAAAACAGGGTTCTCCTCTGCGGGTTCATACAGGACAAGGGGATCCGAGGTGTCAAAGTTAGGGGGGACCCTGCACCACACATGTATTGCACTTCCTGCTGGAATAACAATATTGTCTCTGCCCACTCTTACTGTGGCTGGGTCACAGAATGTCTTTTGGGGGACCTGGATGAAATTGACCATGGCCTTCACTTGCTCTTCCTCCATTCCGAATGCGCTGCGTAAGAGGCTGACTACTGTGGCTACAGCAGCACCAGAGGACTCCTGTCTCTTGATGACCTCTTCCAGTACATTGGCTCCTAACAAAGGCTGGGGCATGGGCAACTGGCTGACTAAGAAGGGGGCTTGGACAGTGAGATTTGGGTCATCATTTCCTGTGAGGTTGATGGTGGGCTCCACCCACCCCTCATAAGGTATGAGTTGGCCATTTGCTGCATAGACTTCCAGATCTGCTTCGAGGAGCTCCTGCAGCGATCTCACTGGGTAACTGGGGATGTGAACGTTAGCCCACGCTCTGTCGATTATACTCACCTGTGAGCCAGTGTCAAACAGGACTGTTGCTGGGTGCCCATTGATCAAACATTTCAGCTGGCTTATCTTTCCAACTAGGGGGGCTTGGCATCTGGTGGTACTCTGGCAGGTAAGGGTTAGGGTTGTCTGGGGTTTGGGGTTCTGGGGCAATTTTGGTAGGTGTTTAGGGGTGGGGTTTACTGGTCGGGACTGAAGCTGTGCACCGGTCTCTGGCTGTCCCTCGGCAGAGACCGGGTCTCGTTTCCCTGAAACCTGGTCCGCTTCAGGCATCCCACTGCCCGGTGTCCTGTCTCTCCACACACAAAGCAGTGGTTGCACTCCTGCAGGTTCTGTTCCGTACATTTTGGACAACGAAATGTTCTTCCCCTCGCTTGGAAGGAGGATTGGGCTAGGGGGTGACTGGAAAGGGTGGTGTGATGGGGATTGGGGAAATGCTCGGGCTGGCGATGGCAGGGGAAGGATGTGACTGGGGGAGGCTGAAAGTGGTGATGTGACGGGGATTGAGGCAACATTTGGGCGGGTGGTGGCATTGAGTGGGCCAACTGGGTGTTGCTTACCTGTTGATCCATTAGAGTGGCCACCATTTGCGTCAGGGTCTCCACCTGTGCACTGAGCTGTTGTATGGTCTGAATGTTCTTGTTGTCTGCAGTGGTGACTCTAGGCTTGTCATCCATCTGTTTATCTCCTGTTTCCACCTTGGCACTGTGAGCGGGTGTTGTCTTTTGACGGGGAAGCTGGCCGAGTCTGCGCTGATGTTCATTCTCGTCGTTGATCATCTTTGTCATTTGGCCGAGGATTTCCTCATCAGTGACTTGGCTGTTAGAGACGAGGGGTCTCAGTCTCTGCCGGAGGTCTGCGTGTTTTGCTCCTAGGCCCTGATAGATTGAATTGAGAAAGACCTCTTGGATGGTTTTAGGATCATAAGAGATGTCTGTGTTGGCCTGCTTTGACTGGAAAAGGAGTCTCTGCTTGAGTCCAATCATGCGGTACAGGAACTGCTGAGGTGGCTCTTGTTCAGCTTGCCGGGCGCACATTAACTCCTGAAACATCTCAGTAGTTGCCTTCTCCCCAAGATGGGACCTGAGGAAGACCTTGAGTTCAGGGACAGCCAAATCATCTTTGTTTGACAGCATGTCCTTGAATGTGCCTGGTTTGATGATTCTCAGCACGCTGCGGACCACCTCGGCGTCGGTGAAACCATCTTTGACTCCTTCATCCATCTGCTTACTGATGCTATTGTAGCTAATGTCAGAGCTCTGGTCCCCAACTTGGCCCCCATGCACCTTAAACTCTCTGCGCTGGAGATAGGGAAGGTCTCTCTGGTGTGCTCTGTGAAGGGGGGTATGACACTGATCCACCTTGGTGGTTGTGTGTAGGGGCAGGGGAGGTAGCTGTAGCTTCACAATGTCTCAGTTTCTTACCCAGTTCTTCATACAGTATTCTCAGTTCCTCTACTGGCTGGTTGGTTGCGTTAACAGGGGGGTTGGAATGGGGATGGGGTTGCATAATGGTGCTGTTGATCTGGGGGTCGGGTGGTAGTGGTGTGTGGTCTGGTGGGGCTGTGTGGACGGGGGGGTTGGAATGGGGATGGGGTGGCATAGTAGTACCGTCGATCTGGGGGTGAGGTGGTGGTGATAAGTGGTCTGAAAGGGAAGGGGTTGGGTTGGTACTGGGTACCACATGTGGAGTTTCAACTGGCAATTCTGCATCAATTATTATCTTTCCTATCACGTCATTCAGCATCATCAGTTTGCCCAAGCCTTCATCCTCACTTCCTAGCAGGGCTTCGGACTGAATGCAGGAGATGACATAGTCCATGCATCCTTCCTCATCAGCTGGGCTCAACTGATCGATGTCGACGGTGTCAGTTGCAAGGTCCCTTGCAACCTGGTAGATGTTGGTACTTGAGAGCTTAAACAACTTATTTTTGATGGTCCACACCAGCTCCTTCCGTGCTTGGGACATGGTGTGCGTTGCTCTGATGGTAAGGCGATGTCTCGTTGTGGTGAATGCTGGTTTGGTGAACCAGCAGCGTTGCTCTTTGGCGACTGACGTGCGCTGACTCCCTGATTCAGCAGTGCGGCTCCCTGGCGAGGAGATCTTTTTCCTTATCTCCCCCTATGGACACCCACTGGCTGACTCCTGGTCTGCAGTCACGTCTCGTCACCTCGGTCTCGTGGTTCTGATATCACTAGATCAGCTTCCATCCAGTAGGTGGCGCTGATCCCGGACGAGCCCCCACAATTTGTTACGGGTCCCAAGCTAGGTCGGGTACCACATAACAGGATTGATTTTTGGTTCAATGCCTCACTGGTGTCAGTCTCTGAAAAACACAGTAAACAGGCACAGGAATGAAGACATGAACCGTTCACTTGCGTTCCTAATTTTCCTCTGAAGGAAAGGGGTGAGGCACCCAGACCTTAAAGGGGATCCTCAGGCAACACCTGCTAAACACACAAAGGTTCCGCTTCTCATCCCAAGTGACCTACAGTGAATTACTACTGATATTATTTTGGCTTGTGACCATTGGAATAATAAAAATAATACAAGTACTGGACAATACTAAATAATAAAGTGCATACACATTTTCGAAAAAATAGAAGTTACTTCACAAGTTGCTTCACAATTGTGAGGGTATCACACAAACGTTAGATGAGACTAAAAATACTGTGTACCGATTTGTGTGATGTTTGGACAAAATGTGTAGGAGTAATATAAATAAACTAACTTTGCACAAATCGGCCCCCTGGTGGCGCTATAAAAGGCTGATGTGAAAAATGCAGGGCAGAGGTTTTTCCTTGGCCTTTAGGGAGTGTGCGTGCAGATTCAATCAGTGTTTTCTGGGAAAGGTTTCAAAAGGAACAATAAGTTTGAAAATGTTAAAGTAAAAAATACTACATTTTGTGTAGGCCTAATAAATCAGGTAATAACAATGCACTGTCTAGAAGACTGCATCTGCACCAAGAATCACAGCTAGCCTAGCCTACTGTATAACAGTTGTAGCTAAAACCCTACTGGAAGCTTGCATTGCAATGATGCAAATAATCGCTAATCGGCCAAAATGTCAATATCGTGCATCCCTAGTTACAATATGATTCCTGTTGGTGTGGAAATATGTAAAAGTATGAACCCAATGACTGTGAACCCACTGACCTCGATCAGTGGAAACCCCCTGAGCCATGCAAAACTAACTTGTGTGCCAAACAGAGGATGTACATATTCTTGTGGTTCATAGCAACCGTTGCAAGATAATTACTGGCAACTGTCAGTTGCACCCAGCACAGCACGGTGACCAAAAATCATTGACATACGCGACCTGACATGACTGACAGGACACGACTGACGCGTATCACTGTAATATTTATTGGTTCAAACGTGTGTGCGTGTGTGCCAGTGTTGATTTTGACAGCAAACTTTGATTTAGTTTTAGTCATAGTCTTTTGAATAAAATTCCATTTAGTTTTAGTCATATTTTAGTCATCTGAAATGTTTTAGTTTTTGTCTAGTTTTAGTCGACTAAATATCGTAAGATTATAGTCGACTAAATCTTCAGTTGATTTAGTCGACTAAAATGTATTTTGCTGGTGCCTTGATGGTGTCGTTATGGCTGATTTTACACTTGGTTGCATGCCGAAAATAGCAGATCTACAAGCTTGTGTCGCAGTGTCACAACGTGTCGCAGCGCAACACCTTGATGAGCTTGTAGATCTGCTATTTTCAGAGCGCAACACCCGAGTAAAACCAAACATAAAATGACTTGTCTTTTAGTTCTACTGGATCTCTTCTCCACTAGTCCCTCCCTAACATTTTAGTCTAGTTGTTATTTGTTGACGAAATTGTCAATATATTTACATTGAAACATAAGCTGTAGTCCAATTACTGATCACTTCATGACAAGTAGCTTAGTTGAGCTTTGTTGGAGCCTGATAGATCTATAAATATGTATTTATCAATCTGATAAAGATATATTTCATTTGTTGTGCTTGTTCATATTTGCTAGCCAGTCTGCCTATAGTGTCAGTTTGGTTGAACTTCCCAGTGCCTGCAACTTTGTTTTTGTCTGATGGGCTCGTTCTGGTATGTCAACAATACAGTATTAGATAGCAGGTTAACCTCCTTGCCTCACAGATTTGTTGTTATAAACATTGTGCAAATGTCACCACAACCCTGGTTGCCCAGGAAACAAAGCAAGTCGAGACCCAACTGACGGCTGACGTGATGACAAAAGGCGTCACCACACGTTATGTGTATAAAACTATGTATCTATGTTTTAAACTTCAGAAGAACATATCTGGAACTATGCTTTTCCGACGCTTGTATCTCTTCTCTGGAATAAACCAAAATATTATTATAATAAGAAGTTTCCTCCGTTTATTGATGTAATTAATTCACATCTGACTGATAGAAATGGACTGGTAGGCCTATTTACTAGGAAAGAATAAAGCTACCAGAGCCATTTCTCATGTTATTGTGCCAATAAGCTTCAGTAGATAGTTATCAACTGGATCATTCAGTATGACTTATAAGATTATCAATGTGAATTGTGAAATAATACTGCTCAATAAATTAATTATTACTCCAAATACTTTTAACAAATCTAGCTTGAGAGTGAGTCAGAGGTGGAATGCAGGGACAGTGAGAGAGAGAGAGAGTTCCATGCTGAGTGATTAAAGGGATTTGACAGTTTAGAATAATTTATGATGCAGACTGTCTAATCAGACTTTTATGGAAATCAATGTGGATATTGAATAGGAAACATTTGCACCATATGACCAATCTAGACAGGAGAGTCACTGTAACGGAAATTCCTGTTAATTCAATGATTTATTATTATTGATTATTCATTCGTTATTCATCTCATTTGAGTACTACTTTAATTTTGTATGACTGGATTCTAAATTATTATAATTATTGTTATGATTATGTCTGAATGGAGAGTCCTAACAGGGAACGTAAACAAGGAAGATATGGAGACATCTGCAAAGTGTTTACTGGGAAAGGAGAACTGCTTAGCCAAAATACTGGACTGTCTGATTACATTTGTATCCTTGGGGTTAACCTTCCATCCTCCTGGAACTCTGTATTCTCTGTATTCCTCCTGGAACTCTGTATTTAGAGTAGTGATATCATAATACATTAGTTTTTTCCCCAATTTTTAAATTGGGATGGTGTGGCTGGCATTCCACTGATATCATAATGTATTAGTTTTTATACTAATATACTATACAACTATATCAGTGGAATGCCAGCCACACCATCCCAATTTAAAAATTGGGATAGTTGCCTTCTGAGGCAACTGGACGCAGTCCTTTTTCTTTTATAACTTTGTTTATTCTCATTTCAATCCATTACTCTCTTTCATTTTCATATCTTTTCATTACATTATTGTTATCTGTTGTATCAAATACATCTACTAGATTTAAGCCTCAACAGTCACCTTGTTGCTTGTTGTACAGGCTGTTACACTGTCACTTTATGTATGTATATTACTGGGAACACTCCATTCCCACATACATTATGTATACACATACACTGCATTATGTGATATCTAAATTATGAATTGTAATTGCATTCAAGCATAGAGACGTTCACGTTCGAATAAATGAGTGGTTATTATTGAAGATGGATCATCAATTGCTTCAGTCTGTGTTCAAATCAATTCTGTACTTTTCAATGGATGAAATTACAAAACGTATCCATGATTTTCCCATGCTAGAAAAGCCTGATATATTTTTGTTTTGCTGGTGAATGTTACCGGAGTTCTTACTGTATGGTGTGTGATATGAAATGTGAGCTTACCACAATCCCAGTAATCATACCATTCCTTCCATTGTATTCAAGGGCTTTTGGAGATAAATGAAACAGACTCCAGTCACTTTCAGATTTTAGAGCACTGCAGACGGGAAGGGTGACAATCCATTTCATGAAGGGGACATCTTAAGATATGAAAAAACAATGTCACGTTTTGTTCTACCCCAGGTAGGTAGGGGTATGTCCTAATTTTGGGGGTTTGGTTCCTGCAACATAAGCCTCAATCTGTCACTTCAAGCTCAAAGCTCAGTCACTCCACCACCTCTTCTGACCGCTGTTGTACAACTCTGTTCTAGTGGCAGAATGATTTCAGGGAGTTCAAACACAAGGGAAGTTGATCAGACACGGTTGGTTTTATTCTGTCATGTTTCTTTTGGCTTCAACAACAAAATGTACAACGGCCCCATCGAGTGGTGATGAAGTACACTCATCTTCTTCACCGGTTATCAAACCAAATACAATTTCACCCAGAATTGATGAAACAATGATTGGGGGGTTGATATTAAATCTATGTATTCAATTTAAACTTCACCTGAGTAGAATAAAGCTGAGAAAACAAGTTACCTAACATATCAATAGTCAATAGTATTGGTTTTTTGTTTATAAATACTTGTCATTTGATAACCTATACGGATATGTTTATAAACGGACAGGAAATTAAAAAAAATCAAGATTCTAGAACCAACAATTGTGGTATCCATGGTGACATCCTCCTGGCATGACTTACAGCTACTCAGGCTGCAGTGGATTGGACAGTACGATGAGGAGGCGGGGCTATGGGCACAGTAGAGGTACATAACACAAAGACGAAGATCATCTTTACACACATAATCAGTGCCATGTTGACACGAACCACAATCTCACTCTTAAAACAATGGAACTGTACTTCAGTGGGTAGCTTCATTTATACATCATCATCACATAGGTAAGTAGTACTGCCTGAAGCTCAACTGACCAACTGAGACATGTAACAATCACTCTCCATCGTGAAGTAGTGTGTTGGAATTCAACACCTTCTCCTGTAGAGACGAACAATAACATAGACCAATGCTTTTTGACGATTAATCGATTTAGTTAATTATTACAGTAGAGCTGCAACCATTTGCTTTTCTTGACAGTGTCGTGATTTATGATTCTGTCAATTAATCAAACAATCCAGCTTCCAGAAGCACATTTTTATTCAGTATGTTTATTTTTGTCTATCAACAAATCAACGCAAAAAAATTATCTAATAGGTCTTAATAATCTTATAATCGACTAAAGCGATTACTCCGATTATCCATTTAAGCCATATTTTATACTTCTTTTTACATTTTTTTCCTATGAGGTGGAAAGCGGTTAACTATTGCAGCCCTATCGGACTTCAGTCCATTCTCCTCCTCAATCAATTATTTGATTAAAACCTTTTTTTGTATTTATAATCAATTAAATCGATTAGTTTGATTAACTGATGCAGACGAGGTTAAAAACATTGAAGGCATTCATGCAGGGTTGTAAACAACGACCTCGTCCAGAAACAAGGCTCCACAATACCTGCTGGAGCTAGTAAGGCTTCACTGCTCAAGGGCAGACATGTTGGAGTAATGGGTTGCGTAATATGTGTGTGATCTAATAAAACGGAAATAAATACACCATGGCACAGTGTTAACGCATCTGTCTGTCTTGTCTGTAGAGATGTCACTGGATGACTGGTCCCAAATACGACCCGGTACCCTGATCCCAAACATAACTGGCACCCTGGTCCCAAATGTAACTGGTACCCTGGTCCCAACCCTACATGGTACCCTGGTCCTTATCCAACCTAGTACCCTGGTCCTAAACCAACCTGGTACCCTGGTCGCAAATCTACATGGTACCCTGGTCCTTATCCAACCTGGTACCCTGGTCCTAAATCAACATGGCACCCTGGTCCAAAACCCAACTGGTACCCTGGTCCCAATCCTACCTGGTACCCAGACACGAACCAGGGTCAACTTGAACTTGTTTCTGGACAGGGCCAGTTAAATGAAAGGCACAGCTCACTGAACAAACACGGCGTCTGCTGCATATCCTGAACACACCAAACACAATTGGTTTCTCAAATTATGTGAAAAGAACATATTGAAAAAGTAGGAAGAGGAGGGTCACACTTGTATCCTCCTCAAAGAGGTTTTCTAAAGGTGGTAACATTTGATCATGCAAACGTTTTGGATTCTCAACTCCCTGATGGGAGTTGTAGATATAACAGAGGAGTGTTAGTTCTAATGCCAATGCTTCCCCAACAGTAAGAAATTGGGTTACAATTAAAGTCATACTGAGTAACGTTCAATTTTGTAGTGGTTTTGGCAACACCTCGGTTGTCATTACAGGGGTCTATTGGTCTTGTTAGAACTGCGATTCCCAGAATGCAGTTCCAAAACAAACACTGCAGGGTCCGAGCTCCGCCGAGCATGTTTTGGTACACGACGACGTTAAAATGAATACATTTCGGGTGCCTTTTGGCACAAGTGTCAGAAGTTGTACAAAAAAAAGACATACGGTACATGGAATGGTTATTGTGAAATATATACCAGTGAATGATTATAACAAAAATAACATGTTTAATTGAAAAGGTTACGCAGTATGACTTTAAGATGGGAGCCTTTTAAAAGAACCATGATCCCACTTTACACTCAAACACTGAGGCCAAACAGAAACGCTCCAACCCGCTCTCTGGGTCTTGTATCGTCTGGTGTGTCCGTACAGGAACGCGCAGACCTCCTGCTAACTTCAAACATCATGTGTGGTGTGTCGCGTGTGTGTGTGTGTGTAGGCTACACCAGTGGTTCTCAAAGTGGGGTCCAGGGACTCTTGGGGGTGTTCCAAATGGACCTTTACAGATCTGTAACTCTGAGAGTGTACAAATGGAACGTCCTTGACATACAAAAAGTTTAAGAACCATTGGGCTACACGACGATGACGACACACTTTGTTGAAAGTCTTGTAACACTTTTGTGGGGCCCTCCAGTTGATCTGTGGTGGTGTTAAGGGCTCCCCAGTTGATCTGTGGTGGTAATGAGGGGGCCCCCAGTTGATGTGTGGTGGTGTTAAGGGCTCCCCAGTTGATCTGTGGTGGTAATGAGGGGGCCCCCAGTTGATGTGTGGTGGTGGTGAGGGCCCTCCAGTTCACCGTTTCTCAACGCCAGGTTCGGGGCCCACCAGGGAGTCCAAATGGACCCTTATAGGTCTGTAACTCTGAGCGTGCACTTTTGTTTTCAATCTTCAATGTGAAATCCTCATCAGTGTTAATTTAACTCAGAGAGAGTACAGACGGAACCAAACGGACCCCTGGTCTGTACACTCTCAAGAGTTACAGACTCGTAAGTGTCCATTTTTCCCCAAACCAGATGTTGAGAACCAGTACATAGTGAGGGCAGCTGGCAGCTTTGGTGTGTGAACGTTGACACGAGGAAGTGGTTATCGGTACGGTAAAGAAAGGGTACAGTAGCCCAGGAGGGTCAATCCGTTCGTCCGTTCGTCTGTCTGTATGTCTGTCTGCCAGTAGGTCAGTGGGTCGGTCACCAGTAGAAGGAGCGGGACAGGAAGTTGGCGGCGGTGCCCAGCCACCCGGCTCCGTCCGTTCCGGAGGTGATGCGCGTCACGGCCTTGTCGGGGTCCTGGGAGGGGCTCTCCTCCTCAGGGAGGTAGTCTGGGAGGTCCACGTTCCGCTCCACTGGCTCGCCCTCATCGTCCTCAAACGCCAACAGGACCTGATAGTAATAATAATAATAATAATTCACAAACCCATCAAGACCCGATTCTAAAAATATCTTTTAAACAGCTTTCTGAAAAAAAATACGTATGTTGGCATGTCAGTGGTCCTCAGACGTTTTCATGTCAAGGACCACCCAAAAGTATGTGTATTTGGCCACGGACCCCCATCTCAAAATATTTTGTTCCACGGACCCCTCCAGAAGCATAGATTTGAGTTAAAAATGTTCGCTTTAAAAATGTATGTATACTAGAAGTTCTGCCCGCGTAATTCTAGTACCCCCCCCTAACCCCGCCAAAGAAAATGTCGTTTGGGGGTACAAAATCATGGGATAAAAAAAATAAAAATAAAAAAAAAACAGATTGTGCCCCCCCCCCCGCCACCCCTTGGGGGTCCCTGGAGACCCTGGGGTCCGCCGTGACCTACAGACACGGCGAAGGAAAACTGTGAAGCCACTCACAGTCACGCATGCAAGATGTTGCACATGAACTCAGCAGCCGCACTGAGGCGCTCCAACACAAACACTCTGACATTAAGCTTCACACAACAAACATCAGCAGCAAACATTCACCACAATGACAAACAAATTACGTCCGCGCAAAAATAAGCGAGGGCTCGCTTATTTTGTCTTTCCCTCCCTCCCTCTCTTCCTCTCTCTCTCTCTCTCCCTCTCTCCCTCTCTCCCTCTCTGTCTCTCTGTCTGCGTCAGCGAAAATTATGTCTCGCTGTTTGGCTGACTATTCTCTCTCTCCCACCCTCCCTCTCTCTCCCTGTGTGTGTGCGTGTGTGTGTGTGTGTGTGTGTGTGTGTGTGTGTGTGTGTGTGTGTGTGTGTGTGTGTGTGTGTGTGTGTGTGGTGGGGGTGGGGCGGGGGGGACAGCCATGACGCAACGGGACTTTTGAGATGGCTATTGGCAAAATAGGTTGACTTATTCGGATACATGCGTGTGACTGTTCGCCCCTGCCGGTTCTCTGAATTTTTATTTTTAAATAGGCTCTGTCATGATTAATTGACCACACATATGAAGTGAAACAACTAAATTCTATCCAAACGATATGTTATAAGTGAATTCCGTGGCTCAAAGCAGAAGTTTGAGAGCGTTTAATAAGCGAAAATAAGAAGTGAAGGCACTCGCACAACCAACAATGGCTGCCGTTCGTCTTTTTTCAGGCTGCGAACTCGCCACCTGATTGGCCAACTTTTGCTGTCAATCACAGAACGATGAGCGACGTTGCCATGTCCAGGTTTTGTAAGCGTCAAGTGGGTGTAAATTGGTTAGAGAAAGTGCGTTGACGCATGCGCAGTGCGCAGCTTTGTGTTTTTTCATGAAGCTGGTTGCTTGTTGCTCGCGCACGATCTGGCAACAGCGAGTTTTTGACAAACACATGAACAAACAACACATGAACAAACACATGTTCAGCGAGTTTGCGGATTGTAGGTTAGATATATTCAAAGATTTGCACACACTTTCAAGATTTTTTAATAGTCAAATGAAGTTGAAATCTAAAATGTCTCATTTTTAATGGGTTATTTATTACTGACACACCCTCACAGTCCTCTGGGGACGCAACCAGGACCTTTTTGTTTTGCTAAAAGCCTGTGAGAACCCTGAGACCGAGCTTGGGCCGTGTTATAAGTAAAGATAGGGTTGGAATTAATGTGAGGAGTAGAGGAGCTCGGTCGCAGCTGGCAGACAAGAGGAGAGCAGTTTTTTTTAATGACTCGGGAACTAAGGATGAAGGGAGAACCATTTGCTTTCGGACTTCTTATGAGGTTGTTCTCAGAGGAAAGCTAGTAAGGCAAACCTGGCCCTTTTATGTAGGACGTGTGAATGTTACAGCGCGTAAATAAAACTCTGTATATTTGAATCATTCAACATTAATATTATTATTAATTCAGTTAAAATAAGTTACGTACTGTTAGCTCTATATTGTGATTGTTGCTATAGCGTTCAGTAACAGGGGTCTGCCATGTGCACTCACTCAGTGATTTTCAATAGCTACATGTTTTTGTGCTTATGTAAACACTGACCTCTTCTCCATTCTCCCCCTTCGTCACCTGCTGAGCCTTCATCACCTCGGTGGACGCGATGGCTGCCGCCAGGGTCTGCACGCGCACACACACACACACACACACACACACACACACACACACACACACACACACACACACACACACACACACACACACACACACACACACACAC
The DNA here is from genome assembly GCF_963280865.1 of Gymnoscopelus braueri. Classification (NCBI taxonomy): domain Eukaryota; kingdom Metazoa; phylum Chordata; class Actinopteri; order Myctophiformes; family Myctophidae; genus Gymnoscopelus; species Gymnoscopelus braueri. The sequence goes on along the minus strand of NC_137611.1, from coordinate 54,628,430 downwards.
ACACACACACACACACACACACACACACACACACACACACACACACACACACACACGTTTAGTTTCACAACAAAAAGTAAGCAAGTAAAAACAATTCCAGTAGAGCTGCTCACTGGTTGTACTGGTCAGCTCCCAGTACAACAGTATTAGACTGTGGTTGTACTGGTCAGCTCCCAGTGGTGTATGAGTGTGGAAAATGTTTTTTACAGAAGATGGCTGATCTACAAGCTCACAACGCCTAGAGTTGCCATTTTCACCCAATGTTTGCCTATTATGACATGCCCAGAATAGGGACAGCAGCGTTTAAGTGTTTAATAAAATTAAATTAAAAGATTAGTTAACCCATTCAATCAGATTTCTTTGGCTATTCAAAAATAGCAGATCTACAAGCTCATAGCGCGAAATCGTGAAAATGTGTGCAAGTCTTTGAATATATATACATTTTTAAAGCGAACATTTGTAACTCAAATCTTTGCTTCTGGGGGTCCCTTGAACAAAATATTTTACAGATGTTCGCTTTTAAAAAATATATATTTAAAGATTTGCACACATTTTCACGATTTTTCAAAAATAGCAGATCTACAAGCACAGAGTGCCACGCTAAGAGCTTGTAGATCTGCTATTTTTTAATAGCCAAAGAAATCTAAAACGACAGGGATGCGTTCGTGGATTGAATGGGTTACTGGTGACTGTTGCACCACCATAACAAACAGACAGAGACAGTCAAAGCGAGAGACATACACAGACAGACAGACAGAGAGGTGTCCTCACCTCAGCTTTGAGGTCAGATCTTATCCGTACGATGCATCTCTTCACAGCCATCTGGAAGGTGAAGCTGATGACTCCTTTGATCTTCAGCAAGGCTTCTTCACACAGTGTCCTACGACTCTGAAGAACCAAGAACCATCATCAAGTTTATTATCTTTAATAAAGCTTCCTCACCACACAGTGTCCTACAACTCTGAAGAACACATCATTAAATGTTCATCATCTATGAAGAAGAAGTCATTCTAGGTCTGGAAAAAATATTTTTTTCCTATCAATTACTCAATCCATGAAGCATTGACTACATGGATTGTTTTTATTTGTTTGTCATATTCCTGAGCCAATAATCCAATATTTGACTAATTTAAATTAATAGGAGACCAATCTTAACAAGAGCAAAGCCATGTTTAAAACATTCTCTTTGATTTACACGAGAGTTTATACATTTTTTCTAAGAGACCATGTTTTGCCTTGGTCTCCTACTGCAGCAAACTACCCAAATATTGGCTTATTGGCCAGGACTGCAACAAAAAAAACATATCCATGAATTCAAGTCTAAATGGGCTTTTTGGGGGAGAGGTATTCCTTTGATGAACAATTATTTAAACAAATAATGAAAATAGCAGATCTACAAGCTAACTACCTGCCATGAAGCAACACATTGTGAGCTTGTACGTAGATTGGCTATTTTCAATATTTTTGCACACCACCATTGTACTGCAAAGTATAATACAGGGTTAAGTACAGTAATCAAACAAATCGAGTTAGTTTATTATTAACACAAAAAATGGTCGATTTGTTTTTATATAAGAGATAAAAAAGTAACCAAATAAATGTGCTTCTCGATTATTGGGTTCTTAATATCGGTTTCGATATATTTTCATTGATCGTTCATTATCTATGGAACACATCCATGTTCATCTTCATTAAAGTTTCGCTCAACCCAGTGAGAGAAATTGACAACAGCGAAGTAGACACATTGACAGTCATACTTTATGTGTGGTGCTTTGGTGACACCAAGTGGTGACTGGGGGTCACATCATGTGTGTTTTAATAATACAAATCCCAGTTACATTGCAGTTAGCAGGGGTAGGTGGGTCGTGGGGGCTGTGGAGTTAAAAAGCTTTATCACACATTGTATGGCTTCTGTTTAAGCCCCAATTAAATCACTAAAGTAATAGTTCCGTCTCTCCCTCAGTCTCCGTGGACATCCTTGGTTCGGTTTCTATTCGACCCTGTATTTAACCCCGGGAAAGAATCGGTGTAATTTTTTTGATTTCTTTGGCTATTAAAAAATCTACAAGCTCACGAGCTTGTAGATCTGCTATTTTTGAAAAATCGTGGAAATTTGTGCAAATCCTTGAATATACTTATTTCTAAAGCAACCTTTTGAAACTCAAATCTTTGCTTCTGGGGATTCTACATACGTCTTCTTAACAGTTTTCTGAAAAACGTATGTTGCTCAAACCTTTTCATGTCAAGGACCCCCAAGATGATATGCATTTTCCAGCGGACCCCCATCTCAAAATATTTAGTTCCAGGGACCCCCATGAAGCAAAGATTTGAGTTACAAATGTTCCCTTTAAAAAAATGTATATTCAAATATTCGCACAAATGTTCAAGATTTTTCAAAAAATAGCAGATCTACAAGCTTGTAGATCTGCTATTTTTGAATAGCCAAAGAAATCTTAAAATGACACACACAGATGCGATCCCGAATTGAATGGGTGAACATGAACTTGATAGGCTATTTTGGATCATTTTGTAGAAACAGACCAATAGATGTTTGTTTGTTTTCCCTTAAAGAATGAAGGCAGACTCATCCGAGTACAGCTTGGTGCTCTTTTGGTTTTAGTGTGACATATTCTAATAATATGATCAAAGAAAGGTGTTCATTAGGACACACAAGGTTTCCCTTAGCCGGTATATGCCAGCCACTGGCAGACTGAAATCTTAATTGGCCACTAAATAAATATTACTCAGCCAATAGTTATTGAAATATGAAAAAACAATAGAGGAAGGATCCGGGCACTCAAGAATAATAGGAGGGGAAAAGCCTTCATTCAAACATCATGGCTAAACCCTAGTTATTGAAATATGTTTTATTATTGTAATTATTATTAGGCTATTAAATAAAGTAACAACATTACAGTAGATTTACCATTAAAATCATATAAAAAGGCCTGGGCTGCAATGCCAGCTTGACAGCGTGTCGCGGGTTCGAGTCCCGATCCCGACGACCTTTTCTGCGTGTCACTCCCCATCTCTCTCCCCGTTTCCTGTCAGTCTACTGTCCTATACATTAAAGGCATAAAAGCCCAAAATCATATAACAAAATGTATGAGCAATGCATATTGGCAAATCGTCAGTGTGGTTTCATTCCTAAGAGCCTGCTGCCTACTGGTGCACTCTCCAAACTTACTGCTCTACTTTTTCCCGCAGTGCTTACTTTGTGCTGCAGTAATCTGATCCTAGATCCGCCTATATCATCACGGGAGTTAAACTGCACTTCATGCTTTCTCTCCAGATCAGCGCTGAGTACGGGTCTTTTCGGATCCACTGGGGTATTACACATACTGATAAACACACCTGTGACTCGAGGTAATAGAATCTGAGCCGACCCGGACCCAATTCACCATAATAAAAAGGAACTCGAAGCCCTTCCACAAAATCACGCTTGATCTTCAACCTCCTTCATGTTTCCCTACTTTTCCTTTCCCTTCCCCTTCATTGGCTTCCGTCATCTGCCTGCACCCAGTACAAAACACAGCGTTGTCCACAGTGTTTTAGGGAAGAGTCTAGGTCCTAGACTCTTCTCCCTTCCCTAAAACACCCTGGACAACGCTCCACACGACCTAGACTCTTCTCCCTTCCCTAAAACACCCTGGACAACGCTCCACACGACCTAGACTCTTCTCCCTTCTCTAAAACACCCTGGACAACGCTCCACACGACCTAGACTCTTCTCCCTTCCCGAAAACACCCTGGACAACGCTCCACACATCCAAGACTCTTCTCCCTTCCCTAAAACACCCTGGACAACACTCCACACGTCCTAGACCCTTCTCCCTCCCGGCTCCAAAACTGTGGAATAAACTCCCCACTGCAGTCAGAACTGCAGACTCACTCTGAATTTTACACTCAGACTCCACCTCACCACCTAGAACTTCAATCTCCTTGTATCCCTTGTTGATACTGGTTTACTATGCATATATCTTGGTCACTTGTTTTCTTGTTTCTTGTTAAGAACGTGATTTAGATATGTTGTTTAGACAGATGCTAGGTTCATTGTTCACCTGGTATCCTATCATTTCGAAGGTACAGAATGTTATTTAGATAGCAGTTTAGTTGTTTAGACAGATGATAGGTTCATCATTTACCTGGTCGGTCGACACTCCAAGCATAAATTGGCCTTTAATCTGCGTATTTTTATCTCAGACTTGACACGCTGGATAAGAGTGTCTGATAAATGCCTTAATAACACTTTGTAAATTGAATGCAGCGAACTCTTCAGTAACTCACAGAGTCGTCCAGGCCGTCTATGTGAAAAACCACGGTTTTGGCCCTTTTGTTGGTGGAACCCAGGAAGAACTGAGCCTTGCGTCGGCTGGGCGCTTCCTCAGGCGGGTCACCTTCAGCGCTGTTGGCCGACTGAAGCAGCTGGTAGATCTCCGACGACAACAACTTGGTCTCTCCTGGAGTGATGCTCCTGCTCACACACACACACAAACATTCACAACCACGACAACTGTAATTAGTGTTGAACACTTATCGTTGCTGTCCGGCAGAATCCAGCTAACTCCATTTTGACGCTTTTGCATTTTTTTCCACAAATCAGGGCCATTGAACACCCTTTACGTCTGTGTGTTGGTAAAAAAATATATTGAACCAATGAAAAGCATTAAAAAGCGACTCCGGGCTCCACCCCCTTTTGACCTCCAACCTCATTGTGAGTTTGGAGGTCCATTCAGCTGTTCTTAGCAATGATGAACAAAACCTCCTAACTCCATTTTGTTTTTGTCATTTCCTGAAAAATGAACATTTTGGAGTTAGCTGGTTTCTGCCGGACAGCAGAGACATGGTCTTTAGACTACAAAGGCCTAACCCAGAAACTTCCAGAGAGAGAGAGAGAGACAGAGACAGAGACAGAGACAGAGAAACAGACAGACAGACAGACAGACAGACAGACAGACAGACAGACAGACAGACAGACAGACAGACAGACAGTGAGAGAGAGAGAGAGAGACAGAAAGACAGACAGGGAGAAGAGAGATTAGATATATGAATGAATAAGATAAGAGAGATGAGATAGTGTGAGAGACAGAGACACACAGATAGGTCACTCACTTCTGCATGACATTCTGCAGACTCAGCATCATTCCCAGCTCTCCTTTCATTTTCTCCCGGTTGGCTCTGCATTCTGCCAGGTAACGCACCGCCTGAAACGATCACATTTCACTGACACACCACTCAACACAACCCGTTGATTACGAAGCGTAACATATCCAAACATTTGACCTGAAACATTATTTTCTGTTTATTAAAGAGCTGGAGAGACGGGGAGACCGATGTTACTGAACAAACACTCTATAGCAATGATTACTATCACGATATAGAGACTACTGTATTTAACACTTATTTTAACAACAAAATGTCACTTAAAAAACCTTTAACGCAGGACTACTGACAAGGTACAGTATAGTCCAACACATTAGAGCACAACCGATGCCATACTTTTGGGTCCGACCATCAATTAAGTATATTTTGACAGATATTTTGTCAAAAAGTGGAAAACAGGCCCGGGCGGTTGCCGTAACCGTCTGGGCACCTTGGCTGACAGCGTGTCACGGGTTCGACTCCCGATCCCGACGAACTTTGCTGCGTGTCACCCTCCCCCCCATCTCTCTCCCCATTTCCTGTCAGTCTACTATCAATAAAGGCAGAAAAAGCCCCAAAAATATCTTTTAAAAAAACGGAAAACAATCCATTCTTGTTAACTTTTAAAAACTTTTACTTTATTAACTTTTTTTTTCAAAAATAGAAAGCTCATAAGGGAGCTTGTAGATTGGCTGTTAATGCAACTTTAAGAATTTTGGCTATAGTGCGTGCCAACGTCTCATCACCACGGGGGGCGTGGCATAGTAGCTGCAGACATACTTGGGGGGCAACCTGGTTTATACCCCACGAAGATGTCCGCGCTACCAAATGACACTTGTTGACGCCCCCTTCAGGATCTTTTGCTACGCACTATAACGACCTGCCCAAAATAGGAATGCCAGGTTGAAAGCGGTGGAAAAATCAGGACACATCAGGCTGAATAATTGCCAATACTGTCTGGTCATAGAGTACAGAAGTCCTGACGTCACTCATTCATCCCCAGGTTCGTAAAGTAATTTCGTTATGGAGAATAACATTGGGTCATCATAGAATCGTCTCATATAAGAATTGTGGTCCAAAAATAAACAAACTGTCTCGGCGATATTGTCAGGGAGGAGGTTCTGTATCGTTTATGATAGTCAGTCCCTTATATTTGATACAGTCTGTTTCCGCCGAATTTTACTAATTCGGCGGAAGTAACATTAGGTTTTCTCACTGTCAGTTGATGCTTCATATCCATAAAACCAGCCAGGGTCATTTGTTTATTTTTGGAACACAGTTCTTATTTGACACGATATTAAATACGTCTATGGGGATTCAGAATGGGGGTGGAAAACCGCGAACCAGGTAGACAAACCTAGGATGTGTAAATTACGTCAGACTTTGGTGCTCTATTATGGCCCATATAACGGGCAAACCAATATATTGGTCTAGCTCTTCACGACTATAACGTTCAACCCGTCGCACAGCGACGGGTTGAAGGGTCCGTGAACAAATACATATCAATTTGGGGGTCCTTCACATGGAAACAGTTTGATAACCACTGCTACAGTATGAGGTGCAGTACTAGACTGACAGCTCTTACCAGCAGGGCAGAGTAGACCAAGTTGGGGTGATATATATGGGTCTAGCAGTGATCATTTTGACAGCAGATTTAGATTTAGTCATAGTCTTTTGAATATAATTCCTGAAATGTTTTACTTTTAGTCAAGTTTTAGTTGACTAGATATTCTAAGATTTAAGTCAAATAAATTTACAGTTGATTTAGTCGACAAAGAATTACATTGGCAGGCCTTGATGGCGTGATAATGCCTGATTTATACTCAGGTATGTGCCGGAGCGACAAACCCATGCACAGCCATTAAATGACTTGTCTTAGTCCTACTGGATCCCTTCTCCACTGGTCCCTCCATAACATTTTAGTCTAGCTTTTATTTGTAGTAGTCAGTATATTCAGTCACTAGTTTTGGTCATAATAGCTTAGTTTTTATTTAGTTTTCATCAGTGGGAAAGGGTAGAAGGTAGGTGTATGTGTTTTAGTCCAGTGGTTGTCAAACCTTTTCATGTCAAAAGGACCCCCGAAATTATATGTAATTGGCCGCGGACCCCCATCTCAAAATATGTTGTTCCAGGGATCCCCAGAAGCAAATATTAGAGTTACAAATGTTTAAAAAAATGAATGTATATTCAAAGGTTTGCACACATTTTCAAGATTTAGCAGATCTACAAGCTCATCGCGTGGCACCGAGTGCCACGCGATGAGCTTGTAGATCTGCTATTTTTGAGTAGCCAAAGTATAAACGGTTAAAGTGGTTAAAATGATCGTGATGCTATATTAACACATTTTGCTGGGGACCCCCTGGAACCCCCTCCCCAAGGACCCCTATGGGGTCTACCGGCTGTGGAGCAAGCTCTTACCAGCAGGGCGGAGTAGACCACCTGGGGGTTGGGGTGGTCCAGGAACAGGATGAGGCCCGGCAGACAGCCCTGGTCCTGGACGATGGCCCGCCGGTTCATGGGGTCCGCGGCCAGGTCCCGAAGCTGGTTGACCACCGCCAACGCGTCTGGCTCCCCGCCACTCATGACTGCAACGCAACACACACACACACACACACCTCAACACACACAAACAGGCAGGCACACACACACACACACACACAGGTTTAATGAAACTCACTGACCCATGCACAACTCACACACCTTAACACACACACACACTCACTGACCCATGCAAAGCTCAATGCAAAACACCTGACCACACACACACACACACACATGTATTACTATACTTGTGAGGAGGACATCAACATTTCAGTACGGCAATGTTATAAATTCAATTTTTTAACTTTTTTGTCATTTTAACCCTAAACCTAAAGCCTGAGTTGTACTTAGTTGCACGCCAACATGGGGTCCGTGAATGGGTCCCACACGGGGTCCCAAGCTAAAGAACTGATATGACCCAAATGGACCCTTAAGGCCCACGCATGCTACCAAATGAGGTGGTCACCCTATCACCTTTTAGGTGATAGAGAGAGTGCTCTCTATGATAGAGAGAGCCCTCTCTATCACTGACGCGGTGATAAGGTGACCACCAAAAATGGTAGCATGCGCCCCCCTTTACAAGTCTGTAACTGAGAGTGGACAAATGGAACCAAATGAACCCTTACAGGTCTGTAACTCTGAGAGTGGAAAAATGGACCCTTACAGGTCTGTTACTCTGAGAGTGGAAAAATTGACCCTTACAGGTCTGTAACTCTGAGAGTGTACAAATGGAACCAAATGGACCCTTACAGGCCTGTGTAACTCTGAGAATGGACACATATCTGGAGCTGAGAGCATGTGGTTTGGGTATTATTGTCCTCAGGAAACCCACTACTCAGCATGACTGTATCTTAGAGTCATTACTGTTTACAGTCCATTAAGTTAAGGGCTGCAACTATCGATTCTTTAAAGCGCGATTTCATACTTTGTCACACAACGGTGTCGTGCAAATATAACATAGCAGATTTACAAGCTCACTAATAGCATCTGCTATTTACACAATGTGCAATTTTTTGCCTATGACATGGCCAAAATATGGATACATCCTCCTAAAATTCTACAAAGCTCTGTGCGTGCGGTGAGCTCAAAAAATCTTCTGCCCGGTTCTCCTCAGTGGCTGGAGCAATTGCTCTGCATTTGCACACAGACATTGACCATTACCATGTGCACGGAACAGCGAAGCCCGTTTTTCGCTTTCCCAAATGTCAGCTGTTTATTAGCGTTTTTGTGTTCGCTGGCTCCCGGGTTGCCAGATCATGTGCGCATATCCCCCCACGGGTATGTTTTTTTTACTCGTTTCTGCCTTTATTTGGATACAACGGAGGAGACAAGAAACGGGGAGAGAGACAGGGAGTGACAAGCAGCAACATTGCTGTAAACCCTGCATACAGTATACTGTACCACTGACTATGCAGTATGACAGTTACAGGCTAATAATAGCTTTGATTAGTTTGGAGTGGACAGAAGCAGAACATTGTCACTAAACGAGTTAGTAGTGCTGCTCCAGCTCCGCAGTTAACCTCATGTACTGGTGCAGAATGTCCACAATGGCACACAGCCTCTGCTGAGTCTCAAACGTTTTTCATTTCTAGGACGCCCAGTTCGATGTGCATTAGGCCCCAGTTTGAAAACAACATTTTGTGACAATTGTGATTTTTTTCTCCAATAATTGCGAATGGGGGTCCGTGGCCAAATACATATAATTTGGGGGTCCTTTAACATGAAAACGTTTGAGAGCCACTGCTATATACACTACAGCAGTTGTGTTTGCATGTAACCTTCCTTCAGTGAGCACATACTGTTTATACGGGACACACACATATAACAGGTGTGTTGTGGTTGGTGTGTGGGGTGTGTTTACGTATGCAGGCCAGCAGTGACGTCATGTTATTACAGACACCGTGATGATATATGGTTACACGGTTACGGACAGTGTTGCCAATAGGGTTGGGATCCCGAACCCGAGGAACCGGATCCAACATTGAGGAATGATGAGGAACCAGAATTGGAACCGTTTCCGGAACCGGGTTTATCAGACTGTCAGAGATGGTTTGTGGAGTTCACGTCTGCTATACAATTACAATACCGTTGGTTCTCACACTTTTCTTTTTATTTCAACCAAATGGACCCTTACTGGTCTGTCAGGGTCCATTTGAAACCCCCTATGCTAGTAGTCGTTAAAGGGAACCGTTAAGGAATCGAACCGTTAAGACGGTGTGTGTGTCCACAATGTACAGAGGACAGACAGACAGAGAGAATGACATACAGGCAGACAGACAGACTATACAGACATAAATAATGACAGACAGACAGACAAGACACACACACACAGTTATATAATGACATACAGACAGACAGACAGACAGACTGACACATACAGACATAAATAATGGCAGACAGACAAGACACACACACAGTTATATAATGACATACAGACAGACTGATACATAACCCGATACATACACAGACAGACAGACAGACATAAATAATGACAGACAGGCAAGACACACACAAAGTTATATAATGACAGACAGACACACACACACACATGTACATGAAGACAGACACGGACACATAGACAGACAGACAGACAAAGAATGAGTCTGACAGACACAAAACACACACACACACACACACACACACACACAATGGAAGGCAGGCAGACACAACGTGTACATATTGACAGACAGAATGATAGACTGCGCGCGCGCGCACACATTCAAAACACATACACACGAGCGACACCGCGCACACAAACACACACAAACAAAGACACACACAGTCACAGTCAGTCTCTCACCGGTGACGTTACTTCGTTACTTTCTGCTAGCCGTTAGCAGCAGGGCGGCTAGCTCAGCTCGGCTAGCAGCTTGCAGTTCATCACACGTCACGACGGCGTCGCCAGCAAAGCATGACGTCAACGGAGCCGTCGCTTTAAACGGGCATGAACGTCACAGTGAGGTTTATGACGTAATTTAAACTGTAACCAGTTTTTCACAGATAATAACGCGTTCTGTTCAATTCGGCGGCTCCCTCCCTATGTTTCCTCATCCAGCAGAGAGATGACCACGTTCCAACGTCGAACGCTGTGATTGGACGCTCTGGTAACCACCTGACTCTGGTGGGCCAATCAGTGACGGGGTTCCAAGGGGTAAAAAGGATTCCCTGTTAGACTGGGGTCGATTTACTTTACACGTTGCAGATCCGGCCTAGAGCAGAAACGGAAATGGCCTGTGTGGGTGCATGCATATATATATATCTATGGGTGCATGTATTTGGATGTGGAAATGACCGAATGCAGTAGGCGGGCTCTAAACCGGAACAGAATGCTTTATTAGGATAGGAAGCAGGCTTATCGGTCACGTCTGGTTGACGCCCTGTGAACGCCAGTAGTGATTGTGAACACTGGGAGTGGTTCCAGAACGGTTAATTCATAATGTATTTATTATTTATTAATGATGATAATTATTATTAGTAGTAGTAGTAGTAGTAGTAGTAGTAGTAGTAGTAGTAGTAGTAGTAGTAATAGCCTGCATCAAGAATTACTCAATTTCACCTCATCCTCCCAAAATTGTTCAAATCCACATTATTGTAGAAAAAAGTGCTTATTTTTCTTAAATAGTCTATCTACAAGCTCACAACGTACGACTCATTATGAACTAGATCAGTTATTCTCAAATAGCCAAAATAGCTAAATACATCTAAAACACTCTGTAATTGTTCATAGTAAGTGCTATAAACCAGTGTTTATCAACCTTTTTTGTGCCAAGGCACACCTGGCATAGCAAAAAGATCCCAGGGCACACCTAGATATACGGTATATATATATATATATATATATATATATATATATATATATATATATATATACGGTATATATATACACACACACACTAATTTCACGAAACGATACGGCTTTTCAGCTTCCACTAGCCGTTTTGAATCCAAATAGGGCAATAGTGTGACACCTGACCCGAAAAAAAAAACAGCATGTTGTCACCCTTTTCACCTCGGGGCTGTTTGCATGCCTGATTATTATTATTGTAAAGAAAAGAAAAAAAAAATCAAAATGATATTTTTTCAAACCTTCAAACGGCGCGGCACACCTCAGCAGTAGCCCCGGCCCAAAATTGGGACGTTTGCCAGGGTTGATAAACACTGCTATAAACAAGTAAGACGCGCGAACGCTGGAAGCGAACGCAGATTGACTGTGGCTGCTATATTTCAACCACACTGTAGTAGTGCACTCTGCCGCACTCTGGAGGCTGTATACAGGCAGTGCAGCTGCTGGCATTTCAGCACAGAGTTTCGAGTCACATGGGGGCGCGAGCCAATGAGAGCTAAACACAGACGGACAGAGACACACACACACAACCCAAGCACGGTGACATAGTAAGCTCCACTTGGTCGGAGGCGCCTCCTTCCGCGTTCGCAAAAACTTTATTATCATAATAATAAAGTTTCCTCTTTTTTCTCCCAACTGCATCCACATAATTTGTATTTGGCGTGCAGCTTAAACACACGCTTTAGGGAGAAAAAAAATTGTGTTCTTGTTACTGTGTGTGTGTGTGTGTGTGTGTGTGTGTGTGTGTGTGTGTGTGTGTGTGTGTGTGTGTGTGTGTGTGTGTGTGTGTGTGTGTGTGTGTGTGTGTGTGTGTGTGTGCCTGCCCGTGTGTGTGTGTGTGTGTGTGTGTGTGTGTGTGTGTGTGTGTGTGTGTGTGTGTGTGTGTGTGTGTGTGTGCCTGCCCGTGTGTGTGTGTGTGTGTGTGTGTGTGTGTGTGTGTGTGTGTGTGTGTGTGTGTGTGTGTGTGTGTGTGTGTGTGTGCCTGCCCGTGTGTCTGCGTGCGTGTGTGCGTGCGTGTGTGCGTGCGGTGTGTGTGTGTGTGTGTGTGTGTGTGTGTGTGTGTGTGTGTGTGTGTGTGTGTGTGTGTGTGTGTGCCTGCCCGTGTGTCTGCGTGCGTGTGTGTGTGCGTGTGTGTGTACATGTGTGCGTGTGTGTACGTCAGAGCTCAGAGGTTGCATTAGGCCGGTAGTTTTTTATGTCTTTTTATGACAAAAGCCAGAAAATATAATTCCCTCCGGCCTCCGGATATCTTGGCAGGAAAATATAAAGATATCTGACACAATTCAAAGCATGCAAACATTGCCTTTCACAGTTACCATCTGAATATACCGGTAATACTCAACCTGTTTTAATTTCAATGACCCCCAACTTGATATGCATTGGGACCCCTACACTGTAAAATCCTTTGTTTTAATTTAACTCTGAGAGTGTGCAAATAGAACCATTTATTTGGTCCATTTGCGTCTTATCACAGTGAGATACGGAGCTCACTGTTCCACCCCCTGTTTTATATGTTATTTTAAGCGCCATTCAATGATATCTCATCACTTACTTGGCCACGCCTAGCGTCACTTTTGTATCCCAACTCGTGACATATTTGCAGCCCTGTCATCTTTACTCCCCAATTCGTCACTATGCAGTAGGACTACTATTTGTGAGAATGTGTTGGATTGGAAAACCCAACCTATTAGTGGTGCGTATTGGCCAAGTGTCGCATGACATGTGTGCCGCTGTAACTATATAAGAGGAAACGCATGCAATCCTGCTATTATTTTACACAGCATGACATAGAGTGTATCTCGATTGAAGTTTCTACTTGCCTGCGAAATGTTGCGATGGACGGTGTACCTCAAAGGACCAAAGAAAAGCCTCCATGCTGCAGTGGCGCTGGGGCACAAGGTGTACTGCTTTGGAGGCTTCTGCCTCGGGGAAACGTACAGCAACATGGATGAGATTGACGTGCTCGTATTCAACGCGGTGTCTCTGCGCTGGGTGATGTTGCCCCCGGTGACGACCGAAACAGGAGAATGTCCACCCGAGGTTCCCTCCATGCGCGTGTGCCACACAGCTGTGCTGATAGAAGAGGTCATCTACATCTGGGGGGGAGTGGAGGACTTTGAAATAAAGGAGACCGGCAATGGGGTTGTCGATATCGGCGGGAACAAGTGCAACGTGCTCTATGCGTTTCACGTCGACACCCACAGATGGTCCCGGCCCGAGGTTTCCGAGACTCTTCCGGAGGCGAGGTGCGGCCACTCGGCCTGCGTCTTGGGGAAGGTCATGTACATCTTTGGAGGATTCAACATGCTGACCGGATACACTAATGACATCTACAAGCTGGACACCGCCACAATGTTCTGGTCCTTGATAAACACCGGAGGCACTTCGACACCCGTTTCAGATTGTCACACTGCCACCGTCATAGGGGCAAAGATGTTTGTATTCGGGGGCCGAGGCATGGACGAGGACGAGAGCAATTACAGCAAGGTCAGAGTGTTTGACACAGAGGCCGGCTGCTGGCTGAGCACGCCTTCCGCACCGCTTCTTCCGAAAGGACGCTGGGGTCATTCGGCCTTTGTCTACTATGGAGAACTGTACATATTTGGTGGAAACAACTCTCCTCAGGAAAGCTCAATGACCTTCAATGACGTGTGGAAATTCAATCCACAGACCTTCTGCTGGACGAAGGTTGAGCCCAAGGGGAAAAGCCCGTCTCGGATGTGTTGGATGAGCTGTTGCATGGTGGGGGATTGCATCATCCTCTTTGGGGGACACACACCTGAGGACCTGTACATCTTAGACCTAAGTCCTAGTCTGAAGACGTTATGCAAGCTCGCAGTGATTCAGTTCGGTCTGGAGCCGTCGGGACTCACGTGTTATTGGACGATGCCAACAGCAACGGAAGAAACACATGACTGTGGAAAAGAACGCGTTCCAGAAAATGGCATTCAGCTGCCGTGTTAAGTGGTCAGATGGGTGGGCCGTGTGCATTTTCAGAACGTGTTTATTTGAATGATCAATCGATTGATTGTGTTGGATCAATGGAACTAGCCTAGTATACTGTAACTTCCTGTTTATCGGTATCACAATGAAAACAAAATGTTCACGGTTTTAAAGACATTTTTTTTTAACACACATTTTTTATCACGTTTTTGTGTTTTGTCGATTATTTGGGAGCCCACTTGCAATATCCTCACGGCCCACCTGACCCAGGCCCCCAGGTTTTTATTGGAACAAGGCTTCTTGATATAGTCAGAAACAGTATTAGTTATTATTAGTTATTAGTTATTTTATTTCTTTTTTTTACCTGCACCTACAGTATCCTGTGCTTATTGCTGCTACGACACCTGGATTTTCCCACAGGGATCAATAAACGTTTATCTTATCTCATCCTATCTTATCTTATCTTGTCCCTTTAAGCCCCTCCTTACTCCACAGGTTGCCACAGCAACCTCCTCTCCTTAACAACAATACAGCTAGCGGAGCGTCTCATGGCTGAAACCCAATCAACCCTATTACCTGTTACACTCACATTGGTTACCTGTACAATACTGTGACTCCAGCGAGGTCGCTGTTTTGCCATTTCAGCATAATTTATTCAATAATATGATTTATTTATTATTCAATTAAATTAAATTATTAACGGTACTTTGTGCTGTTACACTGCCTGAGTCGCTGTCACTTAACCACTTAAACCCTATACTTAGTTGATCGTATTCTTATGGGACCTTTAGGAAGGTGATCGTATCCTCGGGCTACACTGGGGATGCTAGGGTTCAAGTGGTTAATGCTGATGACCATTCTTACCCTAACGTTAATTATAACCTTAATCACCAAACCCATGTCTAAACTTCGTTCTAACAAGAAACACACACACACACACACACACACACACACACACACACACACACACACACACACACACACACACACACACACACACACACAGCAAATGAAACCATGTGAGGCACCAACCTGCACATCGGGAGCAGTTAGGGGTTCAGTGTCTTGCTCAAGGACACTTTGACACTAACCCGTGGGGAGCCGGGGATTAAACCTCCCAATTCCCGCTCTAGTCACTGCCCATGACTGGACATGTCACCAGTTTGGTTGTGACAGCGGCAGGGTGAGTCTTGAGGCTGCATGCGGTGCCGTGCTGCGTGTGAAACCAGAGCCCATCTGATGAATGTTTGATGATCCACCTCTAACCAACACCAAGCCGCTCCAACGCTAAAGTTACCAACCAACACTCCAAGAAGAAGCTGTATAAGTTTGGATTCAGGAACACAAAAGCGAGACGTCGGCGGAGTTCTGAACGAGGTCACCGAGGCCAACAGGTACCTGCTGCTGTGTGCGTGTGGTTGATTATTGTGTACTTTTATTCTTATTTTAGTAAACTGTGTAAAATTCCGTCATGGGCGTTAGGGCAGACAAGCCAAGTATCAGGTGAAGATAGCTTAGAAAATGGAGGTTGACAGGAGTGGATTACTGAACAGGTCTACCAGGCCTCTGCCCAGGGCCCAAGAGCTCAGGAGACCCCTAAGCCATATAGTCTTGACATGAATTGTCACAGTTATAACGTTACATTTCTTGTCAAAGGGCTTAGTCATTCATGTCCATAACAGAACCCCAAAAGTCCTATACTGGAAGAATAGCCTAAACATTCACTTTGTAGATGTCACAAGAACCAAACCATGATATTAAAGTGAGTGTCTAGTATGTAAGCCTGATTGCACATATTAGAGACAATCTGTGATGCATGGAAAATAGCTGATCTACAAGCTCAGAAAGAGTCACATGCTTGTAGCTTGTAGATCATCTATTTCTCTTCAGATTCGGCGACACATTATGAGACGGTGCATAAATGACACATGAGTTATATTATTTTGGAGGTTATTATTATGTTGTATGAACTGTTGATGCTGTTGACATGCTATACAGGTAAATGTAGTTTGTGTTGTTAGCTACAATTACGTCAGTGTACCAGTGGGAGGGAGGACCTTTACAAGTCTGTGCCCAGGGGCCCATAGGCTCTATGCTCTAAGCAGCCATATTGGAAAGAAATTGGGCCTCTTCTTACTTTGTTCACAGGTGTTACCAATGATTCTAATGAAGGCTCTGTTCCATTTAGTGTAGCACAGTGGTTCTCAAACCTTTTCATTTCAAGGACTCCCATAACTTTGAGAGTGAACAAATGGAACCATTTCTGAAACCAGTTCTTTCCAACATGGCTGCTGTGCATATGTAGCCCCCACAGTCATAGTAGCCAGGACCGGCGTGCAAAAGACCTGCCAATCGGGCTCAGCCCTATTGGCATGACTGGTAACACGTCGGACTGGCGAGTGGGAGCCTCGGGTTCAATCCCAGCTCACTGCACTTCACTACAATCTGGCGTAGTCGGCAGGACGAGGAGCGTAATATCCTTGCGTGAGGGACATGAGGGACGTCGTGTACGGTGGTCCGCGGCGTGAAGTGTGAAGCGCGAGGACGCGCTCCAAAGATCAGGGGGTGATTGTAGCCCCCACAGTCATAGTAGCCAGGGCCGGCGTGCAAAAGACCTGCCAATCGGGCTCAGCCCTATTGGCATGACTGGTAACACGTCAGACTGGCGAGTGGGAGCCTCGGGTTCAATCCCAGCTCACTGCACTTCACTACACATAGAGCCTATTGTCTCATAATATGCCAATTGTCTGTGTCTGTCTGTCTGTCTGTCCGTCTGTAGGTAATGTGGGCAGGATGTCTGAGTCCAGACAGCGAACTCTGTCCACCTCAGGAGAGTCTTTGTACCAGGTGCTGGGCCTGGACAAGACCTGCACCCACGATGACATCAAGAAGGCCTACAGGTAGCGGCCATGTTGGCCTGTTTGAATGGCTGAGTCAGTTCACCCCAAAATACAACTTATTTTCTGTCAATTACACACCCCATGAAGCCTTGAATTCATGGAGATTGTTTCGTTTTTGTCGCATTCCTAAGCCAATCATTTTGATAACCGGGTCATCGGTTATAGGAGACTCAGTAGGAGGACCTCTTCAAAAAAAAAAATTGGCTTAAGAATGCAACACAAACTAAAATATCTCCATGAATTCAAGGCTTCATGGGTTGTGTAATTGATAGAAAATAAGTAATTTTTTGGGTGAACTACTCCTTTAATTAACCAACTGAACCCTAACGTCCCTATTCTGGGGTGAACATTCTGAGAAAATAGGCAACCTACAAGCTCATAACTCGTTGTGAGCTTGTAGGTTGCTTATTTTCATCAAGGAAATACTAGAGAATGCCAGTGAACTAAGTATATAAGGTTCAAGTGGTTAAAGGTGGTGTGAGTGTTACAGTTCTGTTAAAATAAGTGTTAAAAAGCTTTACATTCTCTTTCAATATTTGTATTGTTTTTAACAATTAAGTGCTCAATACAGGACACATAAGACAACATATACACAAAAAGCTAAATAGACAGAAACAACAAGCCAGCAACCAACAATTAGAAAAATATATATAATAATACAAATAGTAGTAGTCATATACACTCCCCAAATGCAGTTAGGCTGTACACATTCTCATATATTGGTCACTCCCATACAAATGGCTCTACATTGATTCTGATAGCAATCTTTGTTATAGAGTATTTGTTCAGTAACAGCGATCTCCCTGTCTCTCCAGCTCTTTAGTCAATGGAAAATACAATCAGAGAACTCATACAGTATACAGGATAAACAAGTGAAATTGGAAGTGATCGAGCACGCACAGTTATAACTTGAGGGTATGCAATAAGGATTATTATGCCAAAATATTAGAGAATAACAAAAATAATATTAGAGGCATGCAGAATATACTTAACAGTATTATTAACAGCAGCATCAATTTAAACAGATCATAAGTCCAGGTGTGGTAATATTCCCTGTGGTGGTCCGGGGTCAGTCTTGGCCTCCAAACGGTTTATTTTATATATTGATGATATTTGTGGAATATCACATGCCTTGAATGACCTGCAGCAACTTGTAGATGTGGTTAATATGGTTCGACACAACCAAATTATTCTTAAACTTTATGCTCTTTGGGAACCGTAAAATGTTCTCAAATTGTTCTCGTGGAAAATGTAGTGATAGAAAGGGTGTATGAAAACAAGTTTTTGGGTGTTATATTTGACCACAAGCTATGCTGGAGACCCCACATCTGTGCTCTAAGATGGCCTGGAGCATTGACATTTTGGGCAAAGCTAAGAACATATTGAATCAAAAAGCATTATACACTCCTTGTTGTGCACTTTTACTACCATACCTTAATTATTGTGTGGAAGTCTGTGGAAACACTTATAAGAGCTCCCTACAAAAGATAGGCAAGTGTCCTACTCTAAAACGTATACTGTATGTGCATTTCAGTCTGCAGGGTGACTCTTTGGAATGATAGGATGAAGAATGAATTTGTATTATTTTCCCTTAGTTTGACTTGAAGTAACTATACTGTTTAGTTATGTTTCTGTTTGACAATTATTATTTTTTTTCTGGCATCCTACTTTATTATTTATTATCTGTGATGCACTTTGGGCTACATTTCATATGAAAGGTGCTATACAAACAAAGTTATTATTATTATTATTGTTAAAGAAAGAACTGGACCACTATAACATTGATGGGTTCTCTTTCCTGATTGGGTATACTTCTTTCACCACCAGAGGTGTAATCTGCTATTTTCAAAGGATTTTTTTATACATTTGGAAACATGTGAAATGGGATATTGTGCATAATGAGTACTTTTACTTTTAGTACTTAAGTATATTTTGACACCAATACTTTATGTATACTTTAACTCAAGAACATTTTGAATTCCGTGCTTTTACTAGTTGTAACAGAGTAGTTCTACATTGCAGTATTGATACATTTACTTACTGTAGGTGGCCAGTGACATTGGCCAGTTTCACGTTCAAAACCTTTGCATCATGCATGTCACACAAACAGAATGTGATGCGTTTTGCTGATATAACATGTTTGTTCATTTAGAGTCCTATCCATAAATCCACCATTTAACTTCCACAATCCACATTATCAAAACCATTGGTGTTGTGTGCTGGATTCGAACCAACATCATCTCAGGTCACGCACTCCAATAGGTGTGGAAGGAAAATGGACAAAGTCACTGGCCAGTGGCCACCTACTGTATAAGAAAAAAAAGTGGGTTATTTTTCCACCACTGTTCACCACTGACCCCCTGACCTCCGTACAGGAAGCTGGCCTTGCGGTATCACCCTGATAAGAACCCAGACAACCCAGAGGCATCAGACAAGTTCAAGGAGCTGAACAGCGCTCATTCTGTCCTCGCCGATCTCACCAAGAGGAACATCTATGACTCCTATGGCTCTCTGGGACTGTACGTCGCTCAGCAGTTTGGAGAGGAGAACGTTAACACCTACTTCATGCTGTCCACCTGGTGGGCCAAGGTAGGTGTGTGTACTGTATTTGTGAGGGCCACATTTCCCCACAACTACAGTAGGATTTGAGAAACCATATCATTGTGAAGACTGTTGTTTGTTTAATGATAAGTGTGTGCACGCTCGTGCGTACGTGCATGTGTGTGTGTGTGTGTGTGTGTGTGTGTGTGTGTGTGTGTGTGTGTGTGTGTGTGTGTGTGTGTGCGTGCGCGTGAGGGTGTGTGTGTGTGTGCGCGCAAATGTATGCGTGCACGTGTGTCTGTCGGTAGTTCTCAAAGTGGAGTCTGGGGACCTCCAGGGGTCTTTGGTAGGTCCCCAGGCTCATGCACAATGTGATGTTGTGCATAATGAGTACTTTTACTTTTAGTACTTAAGTATATTTTGACGCCAATACTTTTGTACTTTTTGTATCTGTCTGTCTGTCTGTCTAGGCTCTATTTGGAGTGTGTGGCATTTTGACGGGCTGTTACTGCCTCTGCTGTCTGTGTTGCTGTTGTAACTGCTGCTGTGGCCGGCTGAAGCCCATGCCTCCTGGTGAGGGGGCGGAGCCAGAATGCAACCTGTCACCAGAGGACCTGGAGGAGGAGGTTCGCAACGACGACACCGGTGGGTGGACAGGATTAATATTAATGACATGTTATGGTAAATGATGATAATGTTAAGAACGTTAGAACCATTGCTTCTGGTGACCGATATTGCTCTTCTGATAAATGTTAAACTCGTTGAAAACACGCGTCCCCGGCCTGCTCACTCCTCATGCATTGAAGGAAGCATGAGCTCAGTTGGGGGCTTTCCTCAGGCTGGCGGAGGGAGAGTAGCGCCCAGGATTACAAGCTTAGGCATTGGCACTGGGTGAAAATGGGTTACAAAATCGTGGGATAAAAACTCTGTTGACTGATATTGTCCTTCTAATGAATGTTATACTCATTGAAAACACACGTCCCTGCTTCTGGTGACTGATATTGTCCTTCTAATGAATGTTATACTAATTGAAAACACGCGTCCCTGCTTCTGGTGACTGATATTCATCTATTGAATGTTAGACTCATTGAAAACACACTTCCCTGCTTCTGGTGACTGATATTGTCCTTCTAATGAATGCTAGACTCAATGAAAACACACTTCCCTGCTTCTGGTGACTGATATTGTCCTTCTAGTGCGTGAGGAGACTTTTTCAGTTACATTTTTATTTAGTTTTACTTAGAAAATGACTAAATATGCATATTTTTTATGTATTTCAAAAATGTCCTTGTCGTGTGCAGATGTAGACACCCCAGTGGTCCAGCAGCCATCTAAATCCAGTGAGAAGACACAGCTGATCGGTGACGGGAAGAAACGATATGGAGACAGCTACACATGAGTTCAAACTAAGATCCATATTATATCCATACTGTATATGGTCATATGAGACTAGACATCATCTGGGAGTTTGGATGGCATTCTTTCGTGATATGGCAAAAGTGTTGTCTTTTCCTGGTTTTAGACTTATTTTATACTTTCAAAAATCTTTCCAAAACGTCCCAAAATAGCCAAAATAGACGACCTACAAGCTCAGGCTGCAAGCTTGCAGATTGGCTGTTTTTGAAACTTTGGGAGGAAAAAAAGGGAAATGTATATTCAATTTTGTCCATATCGCCCAGCCCTAGCCTAGAGTGTTTATTATAATATTAGAATATTTTACATTTTAACACCATAACCATCAAAATGCAGAACATGATCTAAAATTCAAAATAATCTCCAAACAAGCAACTTTGTCGAATTTTCTTGAC
Source organism: Gymnoscopelus braueri (assembly GCF_963280865.1). Lineage (NCBI taxonomy): Eukaryota > Metazoa > Chordata > Actinopteri > Myctophiformes > Myctophidae > Gymnoscopelus > Gymnoscopelus braueri. The sequence goes on along the minus strand of NC_137611.1, from coordinate 54,606,711 downwards.
ATGAAACAGAACCCAATACTATTGCTTGTCTGATTCCATTTCTGCCTAAAATATCTGAGAAATTCTAAGAAATGCCTTTATTGAAATAATAACTTATAAATTCTTAATTTGGCGTTTTTACACAGTAGCCTACAGTTCATTTCAGTGCAATACACTATAGTAGATAGTCATTCTATCTATCTATCTATCTATCTATCTATCTATCTATCTATCTATCTATCTATCTATCTATCTATCTATCTATGAAAGCATGTTGCACTATGTGTAATTGACATGAATTTGACATTTACATTTAAGCTGCTCTCTGTAATTTTCATGTCTTACCCAGATTCGAACCTGTTAATAGAGCCTGCCTGCTTGCTCAGGGGAGAAATTGACTTTCAGGCAGTACCACCTGTTAACCAGTAGGTGTCCTCCCAGACCACAGGATATACAGGACATTTCTCAGCAGAAGAGCAGGGAGATTAAAGCAGATGCAGTACTGTATAATAACTACAAATATAATTCTTATATCACATGATGCCCCTGGAATGGGTATTCACTTCACAGTAATAAGGTTGTAGAAATTAATAAGTGATTAAATGACATTAGTGTCCCTCAGACATGTTGTTTACTAAACACCTTCTAACTGAGCAGCGAATTTCAATGCAAAGTCTATGTAGACGAGCGTCTCCACGCTTTCCCACAGCGTCAGGACGCTCGACAACAAAAAGTGTAGGCCTAGCGTCAACATTGACAAAACCTCAACTTTGCACACATCGTTCACCCAATCAGAGTGCTCTAAAATAACCACTCGAGATAAAACAGAAATGCACTGCTATAGAAGTAGTAGTAACAAAGTGTTAAACTAGCTGTTGATGTGAAATTAATGAAGACTGAGCAACTACATGGCATATTTAATGTCTAAAATGTATACATCGTTTACAAACAAACTGCCAGAGACAAGCGTGGAGTGCGTTCACTTCTCCTGAATGTCTGTGTGTGATGTGTCGCAGCTAGTCGTTTTGATCCACTCAGCACCGGAGCTCTGGGCTGGATGTGTAGACCAGTGCCATCTATCAGAGAGTTACGCCAACTCCGTTCACTTCTTCGGGCCAGGTGTTCTCCATACACATACATTGGCGAATAGTGACAAATCCCTAAACCGGAAGTACATGGAATGCATTGAAGTCGACGGCTCCTTGTCACTATTTCCAGCTACATGAACCACGTGACCGACGCTGTTTCTGACCCCTCATTGGCGCAACTCTCTAATAGAAGGCTCTGGTGTAGACTAGACACACACTTGAAATGGACAGAAACTAACTGCCGTATGGAGGTAGAGAAAGTTAAAGTTTTAAACTAGTAGTTGTAGATACTGTAGATAGACAACTAAACAAACAGCCTGACTCTATGCCATATCCCCAGTGTAGGGACAGCTCCGGTTGCTCCAGGGCCTCACACAGGGAGATGTGATGTTGTCAATAAAACTGATTCTGATTCTCACACAGCTGCTCTGTCCAATCAGGACAGCTGACCAGAGCAGGGGAGATGTAGAGACAGCCTGTTACTGGTCCCTGCAGCTTGATTATAAACAACGTTTTCATTTTAGCCTACAAACATATCATGTTGCTCAATATTGATCCATTTCACTCTACAGTTGCCAGTATAAATCTTTGTTTTCACAATTTTCGACTTGGTAAATGGTGCATTTATATTGCGACTTTATCCAAAGCGCTTTACAATGCACATTGCATTCACCCATTCACACACCGACGGCGGAGGAAACCATGCAAGGCACCAAGGTGCTCATCGGGAGCAGTTAGGGGTTCAATGTCTTGCTCAAGGACACTTCCACCACTAACACAGGGGGAGCCGGGGATCGAACTGGAAATCCCAAGCGGCCGCTCTACCTCCTGAGCCACTGCTGCCCCAGTATGTCCGAAAAAGTCTTGATAGCAGACATACACGTTGACACACAGTGTCAGCCTGTCACTTATAACCTCCTGTCACTTATAAACCACGTAGTTTATTGTATTTATCGTGGTGGACTAGTCTTAGCGCTGCTGGTATGAATTCAGTGTAACATGCATCTTGCCCCTTTCTGGTTATTAATGGTCTTAATGGGGGTAAAGCCTTTAGTGTCATGGGATTGAATGTCCATTGTTTATCTTGTCATGTTACTCGTCTTTCCACTGCACCCAAGCAGAAATGCTTGAAAAAGAATCTTTTGAGCAAAGGACTTTTAATACATGAGTTGTGCAAACATGGACACAGGGCAGTACAGTATGAGGAAGTTTGTGTTGTTGATGTTTTGAATGATGTTTATCCCTTCTCTGTCAGATATGCAGTATATGTCACTGTAAATACAGTTTGGCTTGGCGTTTGGCTTTGGTTCTCATTTATTTAAGTTAAAAGCTTGTACAAATTTAAGATATTTTGTGTTTTTTGTCGTTGGTGTTTTTCGTTTAAACAATTTGTCCTCAAACAAACTAGGCTCCTTTGAAACTAGTCTATAAGAACCTGACAATTCTTCCACAATCTTCCAATGCTGCAGATAGTCTGTAACACCACCTCGTAAACTTTGTACACAGGAAGCTGTCATCTCATTTCCGTTCTTTAAAACATTTTTGTCCATTTCGGCAACGTAACAAGCGAGCTATCATTGACTCATTTGATTTACCGTAGGGCTTATTTTTTGTGATTGCAAAGACAAAACGGAAGTAGGGACATTGGTTGTTTTCTGCGGACTTTGAGCACTTCTGTTGTACAGACTGTAAGGCGGAAGCATTTGAAAGTTGTGTGAGGCAACAGTCTGTCTGGAGAGACTAATGCTATTCAGGGGTGAATCTACAATCTCACAATGTGTCGCATTCTCATTTAATTGTGAGATCGGCTATTTGCTTGGTTTTAGGGGGGGGGGGGAGGAGGAGGAGCGGACCAAGAGTCCTGCGGGGGACCCCGGTCAACCATACAGTATATTCACAAGTTTCCTATAGGGCGTTGTGGGCATCACTTCCTGTCGATTTGATCAGGTATCAGGGATCAAATCGACTGAAGTGATGCCCACAACGCCCTGGGAAACTTGTGGATATAGGGTTTAACTGGTTAAATCTGGGTATGAGGTGAATGTAATAAACTTACCTGAAAAGCTGCTGTTCTGCTTGTCTGTTAAACTCCAGTGAATCTTCCGGAACACGATCAGCTCTCTGTCACAGCCAGAACACACATAGAGATGAAGAACTCGGTTCTGCTGTGATGATGCAAACATCCTGTAAAAAAGAATAACACATTCCATTCGGTTAAATGATACATACAGTACATTACATACTGAATATCTTAGATTATATTATGCTGAAATGGCATCATGTTTTGCCAGGGCAGGATTGTCTTTTATCACACGTTTGTGAGCAGCTGTACTGGAATCAGTTGGATTGTGATGTTAACCTCTTTCAACCCTGTCGGGCATGTTATTATAGGTGAACATTTCCCCCAAACTTTCCAAAATAGCAGATCTACAAGCTCACAAAGCGTTGCGGTGTGATGCATCGTGGAGCTTGTAGATCTGCTGTTGCAACTCAACATGGACGTGGGTTGTAAATCTACTGTAAGTGTGAATAGAAGTGAATGTTTTGTCAGCTGTGCAGAAGCTTTCTGTTTGAAACTGTATGACTGTATAAGGGAAATAAATACACTTTTCTTTAACACAAAGTTTTTCAGTCATCTTTTAACTCTTTGTCAGAACCCGATGGGGTTGTCTGTTTGTTTATTTTACAAAACTGAATATTTCCTACAAAAAATGACAAATAATCATTCATTTCAGAAATGTAATAACATTTCCAAAAGAAAATAATATAAATAACAATAGCAGATCTACAATCTCAAGTGTCACAGTATATTTTGATTTAATATGTTTACACTTTTAACCAAGTAAAATGTGTAATACAAGCCTTGTAACAGAGTATTTTATATACTCTGTTATACTCTGTTTATATACTAGCCTACTTTGACTAAAAATCCAAGTAGGCCTCCTCCTCCTTCCACCACTGATGGAACACACACATCAGTCAACACATTTCTCAACACACACACACACACACACACACACACGCACACGCACACGCACACGCACACACGCACACACACACACACACACACACACACACACACACACACACACACACACACACACACACACACACACACACACACACACAGTCAGACACTGCTTTGCCCCCCCATCGTCCCTATCTACAGACAGCTGGCCCCGGGCCCGCTGTGGTGACATTTCTTTTCATATAAGGACATGTCAACATGGCAACCGTTTGACGTGCGACCTTCTAAAAACAGCAGCTGACACACACTGACACACGGCCCGGTCACACACACAGCGGTGACCTATCGAATCTAGTGACTCCACAGAGGAGTCAACTGTTTTACACTCAGGTAACAAGCTAACCAACATTTTTTATATAGTTATTTGACAAATAGTGGTAGAAAGTAACTAAGTAGGCTACATGCAGGTACTGTAACATTTTGAGGTATTTTTACTTTCCTGGAGTATTTCCCATTTCTTATTTTTTTTAAAGATTTGTTTATTGACAGAGTAGGCTACAATGTACATCCATCCATTTTACATTTTTATACAACAAAACAGGAAAAGAGACAATAGAAAAAAGAAAGCAAAAAGACAAAAAACAACCCTCCCCCACAAACCCACCCCCAACCCCAGAATGGCACAATAAACATCATTGACTACAACAACCTTTGCAGTAATAGCAATAGCAACTCAACCAAGAGGAGTTAATGAAGGCAAAATATCGAGAAAAGAGACCCAAATTGTGTTATAGGTCTCGGGTTTTCTCCTTACATTGTACAGGATCTTCTCAGGAGTACAATAAAGAGGAAAGTTCATTCAACCAATGCTTTTGTGATGGAGAATTTTCAGATTTCCAATTCACAAGGATAATTTTTTTCCCAGCAGTGCTGGCAAGTGAAACTAAATGTGAAAGTTCACATGAATTAAACTGACATCACCCAATATCCAAATCCTGCTGGGGTCGAGTATTTCCCATTTCAATAGTTGTACGTTACTTTGTAGATTTTCATTATTATATATTTTTAAAAAAACATACATTAACCACTTCAGACCTACTTTGGCTATTTTCAAAGGATTTTATACATAATGATAACTTGTGAAATGGGACATTGTGCATAATGACTACTTTTACTTATAGTACTTAAGTATATTTTTATGCCAATACTTTTGCACTTTTTCTCAAGCACATTTTGAATACTGGTACTATTACTTGTGACAGAGTAGTTCTACATTGTGGTATTGCTACAAGTAAAACAAATAAATAACTGGAGTAGGCTACTTCCACTGGTCACATAATTCGATAGGGCACTTAATGTGGTGTAACACGTCCCACCCGAGAACTCCCTGAAAGACGCAACTTTGAAGAGGAGAAGATCTGGCTTGCGTCGCGAAGCCTGCAGTGACTGAGCGGTTAGATAGATCTGTTCCTATAAGCTGTCTGGAGGGACCTACAGACTCTAACTGGTTCTGATCGGTATTCTTCTGGGTTCTCTGGTTGTTTTTGTGTGTGAGGTTCTGTGATCTGCATTCGGACCTGTGTGGGTCAATGCTGTGATAGTCTCAGGTCAGTCCAGTGCAGATAGAAAGCATGCAGGACAGCCTGGAGAAGCAGCTGATCTGTCCCATATGTCTGGAGGTGTTCACCAAGCCTGTGGTCATCCTGCCCTGTCAGCACAACCTCTGCAGGAAATGTGCCAACGATGTCTTCCAGGTATGGAATATATGAAGAATGATTTGAATATGAATGTCATGTGAATTATAACATGGTGAACTGTAGCCTTATTACATCAGTGGTTCTCAAGACTCAACCTGTGAGTCAGGAGGACCCCCAGGGGTCCTGACTCACACCCACATGATTTTGGGGGGTCCCCAGATGATAGTGAAGTGACAATTTAAGGACTTTTTAATACCTAAAAAAAAGAATAGAAAAGAAAGAAAAGAAAATGACTGCATCAAAAGTAATCAACAGACTATACTATGAAACATTGGCCAAATAGTCAAATAATATAAGAAAGAGACAAGAATTGTGAAAATAGCCGATCTACAAGCTCTGCTCACAACAGGCGTTGTGAGCTTGTAGATCTGCTATTTTCACAATATTTATCTGTGGAACTGAGTCAAACAAAATGTTGGGTCCCCAGTTCAAATATGATTATTTTGGTGGGGTCACATCCTGAAAAGGTTGAGAACCACTGACCTACATAGGTCTTGGTGACAGGCCTGATAATCTACGTGTGGCTAGTAAGTGCAAACTTCTTATTAAACTAAGTAGCGAAAGTGTTTTTTCTTTCTTCTTAGCTCTAGCCTATATTGTGATAGTATAGTAATCATTGTTATACAGTGTGGACATAGAACTTATATCATACAGGATACAGAATAAACCGTGAAATTGGAAGTGATGAAACAAAACACAAAATGAGCAGACACATATGGACCTGGAACAAAAGCTTTGTGGGGTTCCTTCTCCTGATTGGATACAATTGGTATCCTGACCTGAAAATGTATCTGTGTTTACTAATACTAAATGGCCTGCAGGAGAGAGGGGAAGACCCATGTTACTAAATGATTACCATCACAGTATAGAGCTTTAACCTTTTAACAAACTGCTTTTTGTTGTAACCAAAAAATATCACTCACCGGTACACTATCTTTAACCACATGAACCTTAGCATCCTGGGCTGTCATATCCCTGTCATTCAGGTTTATGTCTGGTAGGGATATGTTTTATCCCTGCTTCAAACTGAATTAAATACATGCATTTCCTTTTGGAAAATGTAGACTGTTAGCTATGTATGTTTGGTAACATAATAACTAGGCTATTAAATAAAATAATATATTTTGACGACATTAAACCTGGCGTCCCTATTGGGCACATTTGTATTTTGATAAAAGCTCACAACAAGTCACATCAAGATGTACTATTTCTAAAATAACACTATATACACAATGTAAATACAAATGTTTAAATAGTAAAATGTCCTCTATTTGTATCATTTGGTTAGAATAGTGATCATGAAAGATTTAAATCATGTTTTAGGCAGGGTAGGCCTACTTTATTTTGGTAGAATTTATATGTAAGCGTTGTGAGCTTGTGAGCTGCTATAGAATATTTTTGAAAATATGTGTGGGGGTCACTGGCACAAAAAATCTTCAGATGGGGGTCCATAGCCAAATACATATCAATCTGGGGGTCCTTGACACACAAATGTTTGAGAACCACTGTTCTATAGTTGATGTTGCAGTTGCACAGTATCTTCAGAAGTCACACACTTGCATTTGGTTCCTAGTTCCAGTATATTGTGTAGTGAGTGACAATGAAACCTTCTGGATTCTTGATGATTCTGTTTATTTGCTCTTCAGGCGTCAAACCCGTACGTGTCCCACTGTCCACGAGAAGCGGCTCCACAGTCACATTCATTTATTTGTGTGTTTGTTTATTTGCTCTCCAGGCAGCCAACCCGTACATGACCACCAGAGCCGGTGGCACCGTCACGTCGGGCGGTCGCTTCCGCTGTCCGTCGTGTCGCCATGAGGTGGTTCTGGACCGACATGGAGTCTACGGCCTGCAGCGCAACCTGCTGGTGGAAAATATCATAGACATGATGAAACAGGGTGAAACCAGGTGAATGGAACATTATATAATATGTTGGTTTATAACATGCAATGGTAACCGGAACGCTCGGCATTAATAACTACTCAGCCCCATTGTTTCTCAGAACACTCGGCCCGTTCCGAGAACACTCTGCCCAGCAAGGCGGAACACTCGGTCTTGCGTAGGTTTACTGAGGTTAAGGTTGGGAATAAGGTCAGGTTTAGGCATGGTTTCACTTAGGGTAAGGTTGGGAATAAGGTCAGGTTTAGGCATGGTTTTACTGAGGTTAAGGTTGGGAATAAGGTCAGGTTTAGGCATAGCTTTACTGAGGTTAAGGTTGGGAATAATGTTAGGTTTAGGCATAGCTTTACTGAGGTTAAGGTTGGGAATAAGGTCAGGTTTAGGCATGGTTTTACTGAGCTTAAGGTTAGGAATAAGGTTAGGTTTTTGACTGGTGCCGACCGTTCATAGTTTATGCAGGGAAGGATTAAGTTTTGTGGGGCCTATTAACTTTCCGCCCCCACCAAATTGTACACAAAATAGCAGCATATCTTTCAAATGTATTTAAAGTCAGTTTCTTTGATGTACAGCAGCTCTATGTAACAAGATCAACTCGGTACATATAGTGCAGGAATGCATATCACTTTCTCCACTGTTAGCTCCCCACCTAACTTACAGTTGTGGAATTGGTCCCTATAGGGGACAGCACCCTATAGAGGACAGCCCCCTATAGAGGAGGACAGCCCCTTATAGGACGCTCTGGCAACCTACAGTATATAGTTGAGTGAACTATTGATGAGCTTTGTGGCCCAGGGCCCCTCATAGTCCAGGGCCCCTCATAGTCCAGGGCCCCTGGGCACTAGCCCCATTGGACCAGGTCCACAATCCATCCATGAATTCACTAGTGTAACCATGCATTTACAACCATGCATTAACCATGGGTTTTAATCATGGGGTTAACCCTTGTTTACTACGAGTTGAGCCATTGTTTAATAACCCTGCATTAAACAGTGGGTTTGACTGCTGTGTGAATGAATTGCTAGCAGACGTTGCAACACACATTAACCAGCCGTTTGCCCTCATAGACTGACCTGCTTGTCTTGGGACTATTTATAAATGTAGGCCAATGAGAGAGCACAAGACTATTTTTATTGTAGAGACGTGATCCAACTGCTAAATTCTCCACACACTGGAACAGTGTGCTGGGAGCTTCCCAGTGCAACCACTGTCTTCTACTGTTGTACTGGGAGCTGACCAGTACAACCACTGTCTTCTACTGTTGTACTGAGAGCTGACCAGTACAACCACAGTCTGATACTGTTGTACTGGGAGCTGACCAGTACAACCACAGTCTGTTACTATTGGTCACTGGGAGCTGACCAGTACAAGACTACAACCACAGTCTAATACTGTTGTACTGGGAGCTGACCAGTACAACCACAGTCTAATACTGTTGTACTGGGAGCTGACCAGTACAACCACAGTCTAATACTGTTGTACTGGGAGCTGACCAGTACAACCACAGTCTGTTACTATTGGTCACTGGGAGCTGGCCAGTACAAGTACAACCACAGTCTCATACTGTTGGTCAGTGCAGTTGGGGTACACAGACAGAGGTTCTCTAGAATGATTTGAAGCACATGCTTCAAATCATATCAGCTCCCATCATATAAGCTGACCCTTGTTATTGTGTTCTTGTTGTTAGCCCTAAACCTGTGGAACAGCCCAAGGTGGAACAGCCCATGTGTGAGGAACACGGCGAGGAGAAGATCAACATCTACTGTGTGACCTGCGGCGTTCCTACGTGTTCCATGTGCAAGGTGTTTGGAGCTCATAAAGACTGTGAGGTCGCACCGCTCAACAACATCTTCCAGAAGCAGAAGGTGAGAAGTCGCCAATGCTCATTTTACTCATTTGTTTCAATGGAGAATAAAATGGATTAACCCATTTAGACCGGGAACGCATCTGCACTCGGTGCCGCGCAGTATTAAGATCTGCTATAAAAATATATGAGCTTGTAGATCTGCTATTTTTAAATAGCCAAAGTATAAAAATAATGGTTGTAGCTAAATCTAAAATGACACACAGATGCATTCCCGGTCTGAATGGATTAAATCAAATTGAACTTAAAGAACAATGATACTTTGTTAGAGGTTCGGGTTGTGTAGTTACCTTGTCATGATGTAACTGCAAATATTGGTGACCTATATTCAGTAGTTGCTCTATTGATTTGAAATTGATAATCCAGATTTTTTAATGTGCTAAAAGAGGGACTTTGAGAGCTGTTTCAATGTAAGTCAATAAGGAGAATATTGTTGGAACATCAGTTTCTAATCAACGGAGAAACTACGGAAGATATCGCATTAATATTTTGGAGTTTACATCATGACAAGATAACAATGTGTTGTTTTTATTCAAGCTGTTTTGTCCACAAATACGCATCATCAGGTGTTGATATTTCAGTGTCTGTTTCAGAAACATGCAGGTGTATATATATACGTACATACATATACTGTATGTACATACATACATACATACATACACAAACACACAATTATAAAGTTCATACAAGAACACTGCTTTGTCGTCTGATGTAACACCAGAACATGAAATAATTTAAAGCTGAACATACAGGACTCAGCCAAACATCGCTGCGTAACGTTGACAAATGAATATTTTCCTGTTTATTGACATTACTGGTATGATGACTGATGGCTGAGTCAAACTAGTTGGACTCAGAGCCAGGTGCGACCACACACCTGAGAAACAGTCTTCCCACAAACAGTCAGCGAGAGCCACTGTCTGCTCTCTCCAGAAACAGTTTCCTCTCTAGCGATAAACAGTTTCTCTCCATCTACTACATACATGGGCAATTTGGTGGCCCGGGGGCCACATGCGGCCCCCACCTTCACTTAATGCGGCCCGCAGGTTAGTTTAGTTTAGTTTAGTTTAGTTTATTTTGATCCACATCAACAATTACACCAAACATAACCCACTATAAGCCAATGGTTCATGATGATTGATCAAAAAGGCATAGGCTGAAGCTCAAAGCTTATTTATGCCTATCCTTCCTTCATGTTGTTTTAACTTAGATACATCTTTTATAAAGTTCATATTATATGAACACTCAAAGTATTTCATAATTACATTCAAGATGTTACACTGATCGTAGTAATCGAACACTCGAAAATATACAATATATACACCCATTTCTTCATTCTTATACACATAATTTCACCCGAATGCGTGCATATACTAATATACACCCATTCAAATATCATACCGTTATATACAAACGCCAACACTACCACATCACACCATACCCCTCAATCCATCAATTTCCTAGTTATTACGCATATACATGTCAGTATCTCACCACAACATGCCAACATATTATGTTACCATGCTTTACTGAGCAGGCAACACGCCCTAATCGTTATATATACACATATAACACATGTACACCCATACATTAATATACATACATACACACATACACATATACATACATATATATATATACATACATACACACATACCTACACATACATACATACACACACACACACCAACGGAATCCGTTACACCCCATACCATTATTATAATTATGTACTGTATACACTATATTTTCCATAAGTCCATTAATTATCATATCTATATTTCTCCAACAGACTCTGCTTGTAATGTTTTTTAAATTGTATTATATTTTTACATTGCTGAACCACCTCCGGTAAACCATTCCATAGCTTCACTCCACTGACAGATATGCACAAGCTCTTAAGAGTGGTACGAGCACCAAGATTTCTAAAATTCAATTCCCTTCTCAATTCGTACCTCCCCTCTCTATCCTTAAACAATTTCTGTATATTTCCTGGTAATGTTTTGTTTCTTGCCTTATAAATCATTTGTGCCGTTTTAAATTTAACCATATCCAGAAACTTCAAAGTATTAGACCTTAAGAACAGTACGTTTGTATGCTCATGATATCCTACCTTGTGAATTATTCTTATTGCTCTTTTTTGGATTGTGCATAATGGTTGAAGGTTACTCTGGTAGGTGTTTCCCCACACCTCCACACAGTAGGTCAGATATGGCAGTATTAGCGTGTTATACAAGGTGTACAGTGACTTATAATTTAAAATATGCTTTGCCTTATACAGTACTCCAATACTCCTTGCCACTTTGGTCCGTACATGATTTATATGGGCTTTCCAACTGAACTTATGGTCAATTATAACTCCTAAAAAGATACTCTCATAAACTCTTTCCAATATTATTTTGTCAATCCTTAACTCAACCTTTGTATTTAAGTCTATTTTTTTATTTCCAAAAATCATATATTTAGTTTTTTTAATGTTAAGTGATAATTTATTTAAATCAAACCATAATTTCAGTTTCCCCAATTCAACAGAGACAACTTCCAACAGCTGCTGAAGGTTCTCCCCGGAGCAAAAAATATTAGTATCGTCTGCAAAAACCACACATTTCAAGATACTAGAGACTTTGCATATATCATTTAAATATAAAATAAATAACTTGGGGCCCAATATAGACCCTTGTGGGACTCCACAAGTAATAGCCGAGCTTGTTGATCTATAATCTCCCATCTGTACAAACTGTTGTCTATTTTCAATATAACTTTTCACCCAATTAAGCCCAATGCCTCTGATACCATATCTTTCCATTTTTCTAAGTAAGATATCATGGTCAATTGTGTCAAATGCCTTCTTTAAGTCAATAAATACCCCTATTGCAAATTCCCTATTATCGACTGAACTAGTTAATTTTTCTATCACATCAATTAATGCCATTGAAGTTGATCTATTGGTTCTAAAGCCATATTGACAATCTGTCAAAAGCTGATGTTTATCCATGAAACTGTCCAGTCTAGCAGAAAAAAGTTTTTCAAGGATCTTGGAAAATTGAGATAACAAGGAAACTGGCCTGTAATTTGTGTAAAGGTGTTTGTCTCCTGCTTTGTGTATTGGAATTACCTTAGCTATTTTCATCTGACAAGGAAAAGAGCCTGTTTTAAATGATAGGTTACAGATATGTGTTAATGGGTCTGCAATAGCATCAATTACATTCTTTATAAGTGACATGTCAATGCCGTTCCAATCTGTTGATGTTTTGTTCTTAAAATTATTTACAATATCAATTATTTCTTTTTTGTCAGTATTATGTATAAAGATGGTGTCTGCGTTACTTTCCACAAAATATTGAGCACCTCCCGTTTGGGGTGGGGTTATTTCCTTTGCCAGTTTGGGTCCTATACTCACAAAGAACTCATTAAACCCCTCAACCACCTCATTCATGTTGTTAATGGTCTTTTCCTTGTCAACAATATGATCAATATAGTTAGAGTATGTTTTATTCCTAATAATGCTATTTAATATTTTCCATGTACCCTTGATATTATTTTTGTTTTTGTCTAATAATTTATTATAATAATCTTTCTTACAATTCCTAATAATATCCATTAGTTTATTTTTATATTTTTTATATTTAATTTCTTTATCTCTAGTTCTATATTTTATGAATTCTCTGTATAAGGTATTCTTCTTTTTACATGCATTTGACAATCCCCTTGTAATCCAGGGCTTATCATTACAATTTGTGTTCCTCCTGCATTTTAGCTTTGGACAGTTTCTTTCGAACAACAGTAAGAATGTATTTAAGAAATTATCATAGGCTAGATCTACATCCTCTGTTTCATATATGTTCTTCCAGTCTTGAGCTAGTAATTCCCTATTGAAAGCATTTAGAGCTTCTTCAGTTCTCAATCTCTTATATCTAGTTATTGTGGGATCGCTAAAGCGATCACACTACTGTTATTGTCAACACCGTTTTTTGGCCCCTAACTAGTCCTTCATACTTTTAGCTACAAACTCCGTTCCAACTCTTCAACGTTCGGCCTACTCAGGACATGTCGGCTACCATTTGAATTTTTGAAATAATTTGTACTTTTAGAGATATTTCACTTTTTACTTCTAAAAAACTCCCATTCATTTCAATGGAGAAATTCATACTTTTAGATAGAAACTCCGTTTCAACTCTATAACGTTCAGCCTACTTAGGACATATTGGCTACCATTAGAATTTTTTGAAATAATTTGTACTTTTAGAGATATTTCACTTTTTAAATAGTAAAAATACTTAAAAGTTGATAAAAAGAGTAAAAATACTTAAAAGTTGTAAAAATTAGTAAAAGCTACTTTAAAGTAAATAAAGTGACTAAAAATACTTTAAAGTAAATACCTTGAGTAAAAATACTTAAGAGTACTTATATTGAGTAAAAATACTTAAAAGTACTCAAAATGAGTAGAAATACTTAAAAGTTGAAAAAAATAGTAAAAATACTTAAAAGTTGATAAAAAGAGTAAAAATACTTAAAAGTTGTAAAAATTAGTAAAAGCTACTTTAAAGTAAATAAAATGACTAAAAATACTTTAAAGTAAGTACCTTGATTAAAAATACTTAAGAGTACTTATACTGAGTAAAAATACTTAAAAGTACTCAACATGAGTAAAAATACTTAAAAGTTGAAAAAAATAGTAAAAATACTTAAAAGTTGTAAAAATTTGTAAAAAATACTTTAAAGTAACTAAAGTGACTAAAAATAATTTAAAGTAAATACCCTTTAGAACCTTTCAAACCTTTAGAACCTCTTAAACCTTTAGAACCTCTTAAACCTTTCAAACCTTTCAAACCTTTCAAACCTTTAGAACCTTTCAAACCTTTAGAACCTTTAGAACCTTTAGAACCTTTAGAACCTTTAGAACCTTTAGAACCTTTAGAACCTTTCAAACCTTTCAAACCTTTAGAACCTTTCAAACCTTTAGAACCTCTTAAACCTTTCAAACCTTTAGAACCTCTTAAACCTTTCAAACCTTTAGAACCTCTTAAACCTTTCAAACCTTTGAAACCTTTCAAACCTTTAGAACCATTCAAAGCTTTAGAACCTTTAGAACCTTTCAAACCTTTAGAACCTCTTAAACCTTTCAAACCTTTCAAACCTCTTAAACCTTTCAAACCTTTCAAACCTTTCAAACCTTTAGAACCTTTCAAAACTTTAGAACCTTTAAAACCTTTCAAACCTTTAAACCTTTCAAACCTTTAACTCTAACACTATCAATACTCAATACCATCAACATTCTTAGCGATCCCACACTGTTTCTTCAGGAACAGTACCTTCTAGTATTCTCTTCCCTCTTCAGGCTATGGCCACAGTCATAAATCACGAAGACTGGCAGATGATCACTGATATCATTAATAAGTAATCCACTCATTATATTATCCTCCATATTATTTGTAAATATATTATCTATTATAGTAGCTGAATGAGATGTTATTCTACTAGGCTGTGTTATAATAGGATATAGGCTCATACTATACATTGCAGCTATAAAGTCATCAATTAATATATTTTTATTAGGATTAAGAAGATCTATGTTATAGTCTCCACAGACATATGTAACCTTCTGCTCAGTCTTCGTGAACAACTCTTCCATAAAATTCTTGAAAATGTCAATGCTAGAGCTTGGATCCCTATAAACACAGCTGACAATAATATTTTTCTTTTTTTCCATATTAATCTCAATTGTAACACATTCACATATATCATCAATAGCAGTAGTCATACTTTCAACAATCTTGTATTGCAATCTTTTGTCCACATACAAAGCTGTCCCCCCTCCTGTTGTTTTAGTTATTTTTTTTCTATTCATGAAATTTAAATCATAGCCCTCCAGCTCAAAATCGACCACCCCCCTCTCTAAACTGAGCCATGTTTCAGAGATAGCTATCACACTGAATGGTGTGATGAACTTGCTCAGATATTGTTTAATACTGTCAAAGTTTGCGTATAGGCTCCTGCTATTGAAATGGATAATTGAAATACAATGATCCAATTTCCTGTTTTTTATAAACTGTTCATCTGTGTAGTAACGGCAGTTATTTACATTCGTGAAAAAGTTACTCTCAGGGTCAATGTCTTGATTCAGGTCGATCATGTTAATAAAAAAGAATTCCTATATCCCAATCCAATCCATTTATCATGAGTCCTTTCAAATACCACCCATCTACCGTCACACCCGCTCACAAACGCACCCGCGGCGCACACACACTGAGAGAGAGAGAGAGAGAGAGAGGGAGAGAGAGAGAGACACAGAGAGAGAGCGAGAGACAAAGAGAGAGAGAGAGAGAGAGACAGAGAGAGCGAGACAGACAGAGCGACAGGACGAGAGAGAGAAGGAAAAAAAAGGCGAGAGGAAAAAAAAAGGCGAGAGCAGCAAAAGCATGCATTTCGTTTAGTCCATCTAAACAACCGTGGGAAAAAGCCAAGTCCTCGAATGTCATTCCATCAAAAAATATAACTAGGGGATAAAAGAACCATGCATGCCAATAACCACTCTTCATGCATGAAAATAGCCCAATACAAATAAAATAAACAAAAATCCCTTCCATCGCTCCGAAAGTAATCCATGCTTTCCGATAGTACAGTTCCATGCATGCGTGTTTTAATCCAATAAAAATAAAATAACCATTCCATAGCGACAATAGTAATCCATGCTTTCCCATAGTTCCATGCATGTAAATAATAATCCATTCCAAATAACCGGAAAGTAACAAATAAATGATTCCCTTCATGCATTTATTATTTACTGAACTAGAAAAATAAACGATATCCTCCAGGGAAACATGCCATCCACCAGGGTATTGACTAATTCCGTTTAAAAAGATGCATTCCAAAAAAGCTGTATTAGTCCATGCAAAAAGCACTAGGTAAGTCCTTGTAAAGTAATTAGAAAAACAAAATTCTATATATGCCATGAGCGCGAAAAGTAGTCCATGCATATTAAAACAAATAATATCATTGTCAGATTTCATCATTGGACTCAGAGTCACTCCTTAAGCCAGGGCCAGCAGGCCTAGCAATAGGCCTACCCATATTATTTATATTTGTCCAATTCCTTGATGTCTCTTACCAGTATGGCCTTTGCTGCTTCAGGCGATCCATTTAACTTTATCCACACCTTACAGTTCCTCGTCCAGGTGCGTTGAATTTTGTCTTGTTTTTTTAGGATGCGTGCTTCTCTAGCTATGTTTGCGTTACTTTTTGTGAGGTGATCGTTCAGGTAGACATTAGTCCCCTTCAACTTTCTGCCTTGGCTCAGCAACTCCACTTTAGGTTTACGGTTCACGAAGCGCATCACAATCAATGGTTTATCTTTGTCACTGCCGTCCTTTCTAGGGAGTGTGTGACATGCCGATATGTCACTTGCATGTAGCTCCATGCCTTGTGTACCAAAAAACTGGATCACCTGATTCTCCAGGGAGACATGCTCACTGTCAGGCGCGTCTTCACCCTTATCTCCTGCTACCACACGGGAGTAGGTGCGATATGTTGTCGCCAAACCGCTTATTAGCAAGTCGTCCATCCTGGAATATTGCTCGAGATCATCAACTCTCTTGAAAAGGTCGGCTATCTGTATATCCTTCTCCTTGTTAGCCGCCTTCAGCTGTCGGACTTCCTCGACTAGCCCCAGCACCTTGTCGATTTCTGCCGACATGAAGTTAAGAGACTTCCTTATCTCCTCCAGTTCTCCTTCATGTTCTTTTTGATCTTTTCTATTCCTCGACATTTCTTTGCCGTATGAGTCACTAATATTGGAATACTAATATATTATTGATTTCAGCAGTTACAATTCCAAACATGCAAACATAACCCGCTTTTATGTCCAATTTATTTGTATTTAAGTTCATTAAGTTAACATAAGTATTAACTAAATGCATTTGAAATTAAATAGAAATTTTACTTTTCAGGATTCCAATTAAAAAAGAGCAAATAAAAATCTGGATTCCAATTCAAAAATTGCAAAAATAGCAGATCCACAAACTGAGAATAAGAAAATATTCTTTGTGTGTGTGTGTGTGTGTGTGTGTGTGTGTGTGTGTGTGTGTGTGTGTGTGTGTGTGTGTGTGTGTGTGTGTGTGTGTGTGTGTGTGTGTGTGTGTGTGTGTGTGTGTGTGTGTGTGTGTGTGTGTGTTTTTCAGGGTGAGCTGACTGACTGTATATCGCTGTTGGTGGGAAACAATGAACGACTCCAGGCCATCATCACACAGCTGGAAGAGACCTGCAGGACCATAGATGTAGGTCTCAGTCCATACAGTACATCTACTATGCGGATTACTTTCCTTTATGTTTTACTGTTCTATTACTGCACCTTATGTACACGTCTGCTGCCTCATGTATGTATACAGTATGCTAGATGTATTTGTTTCACTTAACAGGAATATTTGAATATATGAGCTGTTTTCTTGTTCTTTCTTTCTATCTCTATTCTTATTCGAAGGTAGGCTTGTTTCCCTGCCCCCATCCCTGGTTTGTGGGTGATTGGGCGATTTTCACCCGACGTTAGTGATAGAGAGTTAATCTATATTCTCTATCTCTATTCTTATTCCTTATTATTATTATAGGAAAACGGTCGCAGGCAGAAGTCGAAGGTGTGCGAGACGTTTGACCACCTGTATGCCATCCTAGAGGAGAAGAAGGGTGACATGACCCTGCAGATCAACGCAGATCAGGAGGAGAAGCTCGACTACATCAGGTAACTAAGTACTTTTACCCAACTACTGTACTAAGGTACAATTTTGAGTTACTTTAATTTCACATGAGTATGTCCATTTTTCAATATACTTTATACTTTGACTCCACTACCTCTCAGAGGCAAATATTGCACGTTTTACTCCTCAATTTACTCCTACTACTGTGTAGATTTGTATTATTACAAAACATACATTAACCAATTAAGCCCTATTTTATACTTTGACTATTCAAAAATAGCTGATCTACAGTGTGTTATTTTCAAAGGATTTTGATTTTAAAGCTGCGAAATGGCACATTCTGCATAATGAGTACTTTTACTTTTGATATTTTAAGTATATTATTATGCCAAATCGGTTTGTACTTATAACCTTTTTGATGTTGATTTTGAATACAGGAGTTTTACTGTATCAGAGTATTTGCACATTGTGGTATTGCTACTTTTACTTGAGTAACTAATGTTAATGCTTGTTCCACCACTGCATCAGGTGTCTGAGGAGAAGATACACGGAGCATCTGGATAGCATGGCCAAGGTTCTGGAGACTGGGATTCAAACCATGGACCAGTCTGAGATGGCTCTCTTTCTACAGGTGACCAGGCACACACGCACACGCACACGCACACGCACACGCACACGCACACGCACACGCACACGCACACGCACACGCACACGCACACGCACACGCACACACACACACACACACAAAAAACACACACACACACACACACAAAAAACACACACACACACACACACAAAAAACACACACACACACACACACACACACACACACACACACACACACACACACACACACACACACACACACACACAAAATAAATAAATAAATAAAACAGTCTAAACACTCTCTTCATGTCTCCTTCAGGATGCTAAACCTCTTCTACAAAAGTAAGAACTTCTAATCAAACGCAACGCATTAACCCTGCCCCTGAACCCTGTGATTTGGTAGCATAATGTTTTGAACTTGTGTGTGGATCAAGCATGTCCTAAAACCACAGCTCTCTCTGGTGGATAGTAACACACTAACAGACCTACAGAACATTGGGAGGCAAACAGGGAGGCCGTGTATGTTTTGAGACAGACGATCGTTTTAAACATGTTGCACAAAATCTAAGCTAACTCTCACGTGTAATGTAATGTATTGTGAAGCACACTAACCTTGTGTGCTTCACTGCTAATGCTAGAGCACTAACGTCGGGTGATTTTCACCCACACAATTATGGTTGTGTGATTTTCATTGTGTTGCTGATGTCTGAGGTGGGTGGGTTCTTGGGTACCTTTAGGCTGCTCAGGGACATCATCGAAGGTAGGCTTGTTGCCTACATGAGGTCTTATTATGGTTATTGCTTTTGTATAGGGCCCCCCGATGATGTTTTTCATTTATAAAGAAGAGTACCTCAATTTGCCATGTATTGTTGTACTTTATATATTTTTTATATTTTTTATGAGAAGTATTTTTTATGGAATATATTATATTGGGTAAAATAAACACAGCGTTAGTGATGGTGTGATAACATTCAATGTTAGTCGTCTAGGGTTATAAAGAAAATTAGCAGATCTACCAGCTCAGCCTGTAGATCGGCTACTTTTGCTATTTGTCATACGAGTGTAGGGCATTTGTGGTTTAAATGTATGAAAAAAAACATGCATGAGCCTGCAATTGTGTGCATGCGCAGGGGTCTCAGCTATGTCAGATGTTAGAATGAGGGGTGTCAGATGTTAGAATGGGGGCTCCATACAAAAAAGGTTTGGAAGCACTAGTCCAGATAATACTGCAACATAAAATCATTATAAAAACAATGTGGACAATTGAAATATTAAAATACAAGCAGCGTTATGGGGGTTTGGCTCTGGCCAGCTTATCATCTAGGGCTTTGACAATAGTAATACCGATACATAGTGGTAACATTGTGTTTTGTTAAAGGTTACAAAATGAAAACATTGATTCAAATGTGTTATGTTTTGCTTAGGATCATTGAAGGAACCAACACATCTCACCTGGAGAAGGTGGAGCGAGGTTACGAGAACTTTGATCACTTCACAACCAACTTTGAACGGCAGAGGAGAGCCCTGCACATCCTCAGCTTCATCACAAGTAAGAACCGACAGAAATGCATCACTTTGTTTATTCACCGCTTCAGCTACACAATACAGTAGTGTGCATGAATGTAGACCTAATGGCAAGTCAAGGATGTTGGTTCATAAATTAATTGTTCTCCAGGGCAGTTTTTTGGCTACGTCTTTCAAACCAATGCGTTAAGATGCAACGATAACCACATTTTGATAACAAATACCAATAGCAATGATATTACCTACATCATAAAAGTAGTAGAAGTCTTTGCAAGTTGACTTATATACTGTTCTGAAATAAATGGGGTCCTATGGATTCCTAGAAAATCACACTTCAATCACAAAACCAAGGTACTGTACCACCTGTCACAGTCATAGTCAATGGGTTAATTTGTCAGGACTGAACTCAGGTGGAAGTGGAACCAAACACAGGAACTCAAAACTCAGACACCAAACTCAGCAAACATGGATTAACTTGATGCAGACTCAAAACATTAAACATGAACAACTGCAACATACTCCAACCAACATCCACATTTTGTTCGGATGAGGTGAGCAATAAGAACAAAATGACGTCATTAAGAACTTCGGCAGGGCCTGTCAACACAAAGTTCAGACACTCTTGCACCATCTCTGAGATGTTGTATCTAGCCGAAGAGCGTTTGGACAGAATGTGTGTGATTGGTCAGACTTTCATGCTGGGCGTGATTTTATTTTGTTTGGTAGAGACGTTGGATAAGGAGGGTTAGGATACTCGTCTCACGAGCCAACCTCCAGGAGTTACAAACACCTGTGTGATTACTGAGTGACTCTGCATAAACACAACCTGTCGCAAGAAATGGCAAAACCTCCGTACCTCCATAACAAACTTGCCACGGGCGTCAGAGGGAGATCCAGGTGATAAAACCACTGCTTCCAGCACTGGCTGTACACAGCTTCAGTGGCTCGGCCGACAGAGCGAGCCGCAGTGTTGCTAGGCAGGTTAATTGAGTTATTATGGGCAGATTACTGAGTGGGCGGGATCTGGCGCTCAGAATTCTTACAAAAAGAAAAGTTCAGACCTCAGAAATTAGTTATGGGGCAGTATAGAACACTTTTGTCCTCACAGTATAGAACACTTTTGTCCTCACAGTATAAAACACTTTTGTCCTCACAGTATAAAACACTTTTGTCCTCACAGTATAAAACACTTTTGACCTGGTCTGTCCAAGAGATTTAAAACATAGTTCATGAGCTTGTTACATATCTCTGCTGTCTGGCAGAAACCAGCTAAGTCCTGTTCATTTTTCAGGACAAAAACAAAACAAAAAGTGGAGTTAGGAGGTTTTGTTCATCATTGATAAGAACAGCTAAATGGACCTCAAAGCTCACAATGAGGTTGGAGGTCAAAAGGGGGTGGAGCCTGGAGTCAGCAAAACCAGCTAACTCCACCCCCCTTTGGTGGAGTTAGCTGTTTTAGCAGACAGTTTGAGGATCCAATGGAGTTAGCTGGTTTTGTCAGAAACGCTTTTGAATACTTTTCATTGGTTCAATATTGTTTTAATCAACACACAGACGTAAAGGGTGTTCAATAGCACTGATTTATGGGGGAAAAAATGCAAAAGCGGAAAAATTGAGTTAGCTGGTTTCTGCCGGACAGCAACGATATAAGGTTTTTGGACTCAATCCTAGAACTACACTAAATATGTGTTTGTTTGTTTGTTTGTTTGTTTGTTTGCTTGCTTTTTCAGCTGACGAAGAGGAGGACGACGACAGTGAAGAGGAACTAGCGATGGCGGGCTCAGCGGCGCTCCCCCCGCCAGTAGGGAGCACTGTGTTCCCCATGCCCAAGAGTCCACAACCCCCCCAGTCACTAGGGGCCACAACCGTCCCCGTGCCAAGAAGTCCGCAACCTCCCCAGCCGGCGGCGAGCGCTAGCGTCCCCGTTCCGAGGAGTCCACAACCTCCCCGGCCAACAGGAATCTCTGCTGTCCCTCCTCCCAAAAGCCCTCAGCCCCCTCCTCTGCCAACAGGGAGCGTTGCTTTCCCCCCCCTGCACCCCTCACCTCTGCCCCTGCAGGCCGCTATACCCCCTCTGCACCCCTTGCCGTTGCCCTCTCTGTCCCAGCACCAGAGACCCGTGGAGGGTCTGAGCGCCACCGCGTCCGTGGCGTTCCCCACGTCCCAGACTCCGTCCCAGGCCACCGCCGGCCAACCACAGGTGAAAGACTCGCTGTTCTTTACTTGATTTATGTTGAAGTAGTTATGTAGGTAAAAGAGAGTTTGAGACAGTTTATGTGTTATGTTTTATGAGTGACATGAAGAAGCACCATTATATATGTTACAGTTCATGTGGAAAAGCCATACATGTGAAATAGGAGCGCTCGTTTTTCGGCACGAGACAGAGCGAGCGGAGGAGGTTTTGACGTGGCCGTGGTCCGAAAACGAGTGCTCCGCTAACGTCCAAAATAAAAATAAATACATTTTCAGGTTAGGATTCCAATTTCATGGTTTCCTGCCATAATTAAAGCAGCACTATTACGTTTCTTGAATGAATAAAATGTGATTTTGTCCAATGGTAGAGTATGTTAATACAATATAACTTGGGGTGGTTGTATTTTGTCTCCCGGCTCTTCTTTTGAGACATTTAGATTGTGTCAAAGGTCATGTCTCACCTAGACACAGGACCTGCTGGTCAAGATTCAGTTTATCCCCTGAGCAAGCAGGCAGGCTCTATTAGCTCAGTGGTAAAAATCTCAGCATTTGCACAGGAAACCAGGTTCAAATCCGGAGTAGAAGAGGAAAGTCACAGCTTTAAGCTTATTCAGTGGCCTAAAAACAATGTTCTGGTGGGCTCCTCCTTAAAATCCGGTTGTAGGTCCTTAAAGGAGTAGTTCACCCAAAAATGAACCGGGTGTATTTCCAGTAGGAGACACAACTTTGAGTCTCCTACCGGATACATTAGCATCCGGTAATCAAATTATTGACTTAGGAATGCGACAAAAACAAAAAAGAATCCATGAATCCAAGGCTTCATGGGCTGTGCAATTGATAGAAAATAAGTAATTTTTTTTGGTGAACTCTCTCCTTTAAGCCTGGTGGTGCTTGTATCCACTCCCTAACGGTCATTTTGAAGAAAAGCATTTAAGCCACTTGACTAACGAAAACGTTCTCATGTTTTGCTTTGATTCCAGGCCTCCTCAGATCCCAGCGGCGGCGAGGACGTAGATGGAACCCGCCACGTTTTCTCTTTCTCCTGGCTCAACCAGAAGTAGAACGCTGCATCTCAGGACCGTACCACACTAATAATGATAAACTTTTATTTCTATGACATTTCAGGGGGTGTTATTTGGGGTCTCCGGGGATGACAATTGCCACCCTCTAGTGCATGGGTCTTCAACATGGGGTCCTCAGAGTTACTACAGGGGGGCCGCCAAATCTTTGTGTGATATGATCTTATTTCTTACATTAAACCCTTGAATCCTAGCATCCCTTTTTTTGAGGAGAACTTTAGCCAAAAATAGCAGATCTACAAGCTCACAATGCCTCGCATTGCGAGGCGTTGTGAGCTTGTAGATCGGCTATTTTTTGGCAAAGAGGTATAGGTGTAGAGGGAAAAAAGAGCCAACCAAGTGAAAAAAAAAAAAAGTTTAATCTGAAACACAATTTTATACAATATAGAGGGGGTCCCTGCTTCATCTCTCTTGATGATGTATCTGATTACAGATTGAGTGCATCTCAGTCCATGCCCGTCCATCTACACGAGACATGTGACACATAGATATGCATTTTCTTGTCTGCAACCGTACATTTATTAACCCCTATTTCTTTCTGAAATTACATCTCTGGCACATTTCAGAATGTAGCTCAAAGTGTTAACGGTCAGTGTTATAATCCCCATTAGATCACTCTTTCTCTGTCTTTGAACCTGTAAACATTCAGAAGAGTTAATTCTGTATGTGTTTTGTTTGTTTTTAACAGCTGTGTGGATGTGGAGTCATCATTTTCATCATCATTTTATGCACTGGGTGATCAAAAAAACCAAACGGAATGTTTTTGGAACATTCAGGAGAATAATCCACAAATGTGACGATTTTATTACGAATATAAATGATCTTGTATGTTGTTGCTCTTTTTGTGTTTTATTACCAAACCTTCGAAATAATAAAGCTGTTTCAGAGGAAGATATACATTTTCAATTACACTATATAGAAAATATGATGTGGTTCTATTTTGTGGACAGGTAGACTGGTTCTGTTAATTGTACTTAAATGTTCTGACAGTAGATTTCATCATTTAAACAAGAAGGAAAGAGGAAGACCAATGTTCCATGGATGGAAAACAAACCCGGTGTTAAAGCTTACATTATGTGCAAGATTTTAACATAATTAACCATGATCCTGGGAGTGAGCATTTGGTGAAAAT
Source organism: Gymnoscopelus braueri (assembly GCF_963280865.1). NCBI lineage: Eukaryota > Metazoa > Chordata > Actinopteri > Myctophiformes > Myctophidae > Gymnoscopelus > Gymnoscopelus braueri. The sequence continues at coordinate 54,581,941 of NC_137611.1, read as the reverse complement.
AGCCAATCTACAAGCTCACAACAATGTGCTGTGAAGATATTTGTACAGACCCCTGGGGGACTCCGGTCAACGAATAGACCACCTTATGCGGAGGTCAAAAGTCATTTAGAAGACGCTTTTATCCAAAGCGACTTACAATAAGTGCATTCAACATAGGTAGGGAACGAAACTACTAATCACCAGAAGTCTTAAGTGCATTCTCTTCTAAAACAAGCAACTACGGATTCAGACTATGGTCCCGGGTGCGCACCCCGGACCACATGGCAGATGTAGAATGTAGTGTGAACGCTGCCGCTAGGATAAATAGAACAAGGATTAGTCTGTGATGTCACTGCTAAAATACCAAGGATGCGTCTGTGACGTCACTATCATATGAACAGAGACGACGTTACATTTCGAGGTTTCAAAGACCAGCGCGCACACACTGCTTTGGTTGTGTATTGTTTATCTGTTGTTATTATAACTCAAGACAACGTCAGGAACACAGTCAAACTTTATTATTCACTCTACACTCTGACAAGTGACTTTTCTTCTGTGAATGACATTCTCTATCTCCCAAAGCTCCATAGTCCACAGCGCCCCCATGAGGCACATAAGTACCATTACTGTTGAATGAAGTGTCCTCAGGTGCGAAAGAATCTTGGCCAATGTGAATGCTGGCCAGCTGGGAGAGGCCAATCGTACTCGGGAACGGTTCGAATCAATCGGACCCAGTCTGAATCCACCCTAAGAATATACCTAGCGCTAAGGTAAAAGTGCAATATATCAGCTACCTAGACAAATAGGTAAAACAAATGAGCAAGAGCAAAAACAAATAAGTGTATCGAATAAACAAGATCCAGTAAAACAATAAAACAATAAAACAAGAGTTCGTACAACTAGTTAACAACAAGTAGGCAAGGCGAAGAGGAAGGGTAGTGTTTCCTGAAGAGGTGGATTTTCAGCCTGCGGCGAAAGATGGGCAGTGACTCTGCTGTTCTGACATCAATGGGGAGTTCATTCCACCACTGTGGGGCCAGAACAGAAAAAAGCTGTGACCGTGTAGATCGGCCAGAAGGACCACTGAGCGACGAGGCAACCAGTCGCCCTGTGGCGGCAGACCGAAGTGGTCGGGCAGGGGTGTGAGCATCGACCATAGCCCGGAGGTAAGAAGGAGCTGTTCCTTTCACTGCCCTATTAGGCTAGCATCAGGGTTTTAAACTGGATGCGAGCCGTACGGGGAGCCAGTGTAGAGAACGGAGAAGGATATAGTTGTGTGGGAGAACTTGGGGCGGTTGAACACCAGACGAGCCGCAGCTTTCTGAACAAGCTCCAGAGGTCTGATGGCAGACGCCGGGGCACCAGCAAGGAGGGAGTTGCAGTAGACCTGGGCTGCCTTCTCCGTGAGGAAGGGGCAAATCCTCCTGATGTTGTAGAGGAGGAATCTGCAGGACTGTGTCTCCGATGTGATGTTTGCCGAGAACGACAGTTGGTCGTCCAGGGTCATGCCCAGGTTCCTCGCAGTCCGAGTTGACGTCACCACAGCATTATCAATGGTGATGGCCATGTCTCGGTGCAGACAGCCCTTCCCCGGGAGGAACATCAGCTCAGTCTTGTCCAGGTTGAGCTTCAGGTGGTGCGTCGACATCCACTCCGAGGTCAAGTGACCCACTTTGAACCCAGACTGGTGTGAGTCCAGGAGATTGTTCTGGTGGAGGTACGAGGACAGTTGTTTGAAGACAGCACGTTCAAGAGTTTCCTACTGTGTATATACGTGTGTGTGCGTGCGTGCATTAGTGTGTGTGAAATAAAATACTGGTGCTGTATAAAATACAGCACCAGTACACCAATACAATACACCAATGTGTGACTCCACACATAAACTGTAATGTGAGGTAGTCACCCTGAAGAACTTCAGTGTCACCTTGCTCTAATAAAAAAAAATGTAAGTCACTAAAGCAACCTAAAATACTTTTGATGCAATGTTTCCATGGCATTGGGTTGAAAATGACATATTGTTGAGACAGTTAGGCCCCACAGTCATTTGCTCCCTCTTACACTTTACACATCGTGAAAGAGAGAGAGAGAGAGAGAGAGAGCGAGAGAGAGAGAGAGAGAGAGAGAGAGAGGGAGAAACGTTTTCCCTTGGAGCCCCCCTTACATCTGTGTGGTGAAAGGTCAAAGTGTCATGCCAGATCTTGTTCAGCCATGCTGGCTTAAGCCTCCCTCACCCACCTTTTCAGACTCAAATCAGAACTCAAATCAAATCTCCTTTTCTGCCTTTTAGTCTTAGCTTATGTTTTTCTCCTTGCTAAATGCTTTTTGCCTTTTAAATACTTCTCTCTTAATAAAGTTGTTTACTTTCTATATAAGTGTGATGTATTATTATTATTATTATTATTATTGGACAGTGAATCGTTTCTGTTTAGGATGAATGGAGTTCTGTCTGTTGACTTGAGGGGCTGCTGTAACCTCATCCTCAACTTGAAGCAGCTCTTCAAATGTTACAGATGTAGGGGAGAACGGGATTTAGATTAACCACTTTTTACTTATGTTGACCTCTAGGCAAGGAAAAATTAGATGGAAGTAACATCTAAACATCTACTAAAACTTTAAGATGTCTTCTATCAAAATGAGTGTGCATCTATGACAAATGGTTGTAAAAATATGGGTTCTAAAAAAAAAGTGGTCATGTGGTTCAACTTGTCCTAGTCAAGGGGTACATTTACCCATATGATATTTTGCATTTTCAAGTTTAAACTTGAACAAATAATGTATTCACATATCAAGAATAATTTAACACGTTTCCCTTTTGCAAATAGTCTTATTTATTTTCTTAATGGTATTTAAACAATATAAAACCAATTAAATAAAGTTTGTTATTCAGAACCTTTTATTTGCAATTGTTAATACAATATTGAAAACTTCTATTAAATGAGTGTATTCATCCAAATGAAAGGTCATACAGCATAATTTGACAAGCAAAGACATAAAAAAAATATGAATAGTGATTAGGATAATTGGCTCAAATTACCCCATGGCATTTGGTTCATCTTGCCCCATGGCCACCATTTTGACCTAACCTGTATGGCTAGCTTAATGCTTCAGGCTAATCTTTAGCAAAATGATTCACATGGTTTTATACATTGGAATATAACCAACATGCATGATATATAAGTTTCGACCTGGGTACATTTGCTTTAAAATAAAAAATCATTTTACCAGAAAAGTAAAAAAAAGAAATATGCTTATCACTTTGCCCATGTGTCTCTCAACTTCACAGCCAGGTGGAAATGATGGGTGTGTCCTGATTTTAAGGTCAAATGACAACTCATGTGTATAGTTTTAAAGATACAGGGGGTGGTTCAACTTACCCAGAGGTTCATCTTACCCCGTTCTCCCCTAAGTGGACACTTAGTTATTAATAAATTCTTAAAATAAATTCTCAAAACATACAGGCAACCAATTAGAGAGACAACCCTTGTACTCTGAGAAAGTTCAGAGTACAAGGAATTGTAGGGAATTGTCCTGGGAATCAGAAACTAGATTCACTTTAAAGGGTATTGAGGGTTAAGATGGTGGACTATAGTTTTACAAGCATGTCTTGACAATCATTGTATCATTTAAAAAAAAAAATAAGCTAAATTGCAGTGCCATAGCCAAGTTTTACTGATTTGTTCACTACTTTGTTTTTGATATAGGAAAATGCTTTTGTCTGGGTCTTAACTCAAGATATGAGAGTGAATTAATTTGACTTTTTTAGGGTATAGAATTTTCCTCTGATATTGTAAATTACAAAAATAATAATTCATAACCTTTGGTCTAGTTGTATATATTGTGATAATAATGTGTGTGGTAGACACACAGTTTGGTAAGCATTAGATTGTGATGCTGATAAACATGTTTAAACAAGTCATTTGACTGTATTGTCTGTGTTTGACCATCACAATGTCTCTGAGGACAACTTGCGCATGTACTTTGTACTCAGTGTTACTGTAAATCAACCCATCACACAGGCGTAGGCAGTGATCCAATTAAATTACTTTCTATATTGCACCCAGCACCCCCCCCCCCCTCTCTCTCTCTCTCTCTCTCTCTCTCTCTCTCTCTCTCTCTCTCTCTGTCTCTCTCTCTTCTCTCCTTCCTCCTCAGTCCTGGTTAAAAGGTTGACAGAGTCAGAGTCTTTCTTGAAGAGAAGCAAACCGTCAGCTTGGTGGCAGGTTATTGACAAGTTATTGGAGAGGTAGGCCTACACTATACTGTAACTGACAATACTCACTGACATCTACAGTCTATACAGTTACAATATATTTACAGTGTTGTCATGTTATTTAGCAGATGCTGTTCTCCAGAGTAATGTACGGTGGAAGATCACAGTAGCAGCAGCATGGAGCCTGGTCAACCAACAACAGGGTAAGTGTTAATAACATGACAAGAAAAAAAAACTTGTATGTCCAAAACCGGTCCTTTTCTATCATTATTTTAAAATTGTGAAAATAGCAGATCTACAAGCTCACAACATGTTGTGAACTTGTAGATTGACTATTTTCACTACTTTTGTGCTACACTTTTGAGACCAGAAGTAGGCCTAGGGCATTAGTTTAAAGATAAAATAAATAAATGAAATGTTGAAATATAGAGATACAAGGTTTCTGCCCAAAACCGCTACTTTTTATGAAATGGAAAAAATAAAAAAAATAACAGTGCTGTGTTCCAATGGATTGTGATTCTTATCTTTTCCGATTCAGTTTTTATGTATAACGGAATCCCAAATTAACATGAATTTTGGCCACGGACCCCATTTGGGCCATAAAAGAAGATTTATCAACATTTATGAATTATCGACATTTGTCAACTTATTTTTATTTTTATTTTTTATAGCTGATATACAAGCTCACAACTCGCCATGACGTGTTTGTGTTTATCGGCTTTCTGAATAGCCAAAAAATATAATTGGGCTTAAGTGTTGAGGGGTCACTTTGAGAACCAAAGATTTGATGCAAGGTCAGACCAAGGATGAGTTGAATTGATGCCACATGGCAGCATGTTGTTAGTGTGTTCACCACCACTCTTGCCATCATTTCATTATGTTTCATGAAATGACCAATAAGCTTGCCAGACAAGCAGTTAATTCAGGCCATTATTACCAATGTGTACATTAAGGCATACTGAGACATCCTTTCTTTATTATCCCCATAATCTCAAAAGAAAGTGGTCGACATGAATTTAAATGTAAAGCCCCATCCGATTGGAATAAAGTTCACTTAGATCTATCACCTCCCTTAATATGTTTAAAGAATCTATTTTCACTCACCTTCAAACATCCTGCTCTTGCTTCTAATCATGCTCCTAATTGTTCTTAGCGATTGTTCTTAACAATTCTTAACAACTGTTATTGCAAACCTGTATCTAATGTAGCCGTAGAATACGACTCTCGTATTCTACGGCTGTATGTAATGCATTGAAAATTCATTTTCTAAGGTGCATGTGCATGTATGTACTGCTGTATTTCAATGTTAATGTTTGTACCCTGCTTGAGCATGTTACTGCATGTTACTGCATGTGTGCATGTTTGTACCGGTTTGTACTTTTTATGGTTATTTTTGTGTTCATATAGTTTTGTATGTCTCCATATGTTTGCTACTTTGGGGCGAAACTGGTGGGGTGGGAGTGGCTAGCCTTGGAAGAGCTCTTGTCTTGTCTGTCTGCATGGATGTATTTTGTTGTATTGTTTGTGTATTGTATGTCTTGGCATTTATGCCCCCTCAAAAATTAGATGATGCATCTCAAGGGGTTTATCCTTCTAATAACGGTACTATAGCGCGTCTGAAGGGTGTCTCCAGACGTAAAAACTGATGATATACCGGTATTAACTGTAGGCTACTGTGCTGATATTTTATTTGATCACTGTTTGGATCACCGCCCAGTGGTGTGAAGTAACTAAGGACATTTACTCAGGTACTGTACTTAAGTACATAATGGGGTATTTTTTAATATACTGGAGTATTTCCAATTTTCAGTACTTTTACTTCTACTCCACTACATCTCACCTCAGAGGCAATACTACTACAATTATTTGAAAACTTTAGTTACTAGTTTCTTTGTAGATTTTGATTATTGTTACAAAACATACAGTAACGATTTCAGCCCTATATATATATTGGCCATTTGAAAATAGCAGATCTACAAGCTCACAATGAGACGCATTGTGAGCTTGTAAATCTGCTATTTTCAAAAGATATTTTATACATTGTGAAATTGGACATTCTGCATAATGAGTACTTTCTATTTTTGTTACTTTAAGTACATTTTGGTGCCAATACTTTTGTACTTTTATTCAAATAAATTTTGATTACCTGACTTTTACTTGTAACAGAGTATTTCTACATTGCGGTATTGATACTTTAAAAGTAAAAACATTTAGTACTTTTTCCACCACTGCTGCTACCGGGCCCGGGCCCAGGGGCCCAAGAGCTCAGGGGGCCCAAGGTCATTTTGCCACCGTTATTTTGCATTTCTTGTCAAAGCGGTTTGTCATTCATGTCAATTTCAGAACCCCAAAATAACTACTGAAAAACTGAAGGAACTTTTTAGATGTCACAAGAAAGAAACCATCATTATACCTTTTAAGTGCATGTTTATGCCAGTTTATCTATAGAACTTCAGAGGGCAGGGAGTTCATGTACAATATATCCAGTTTCTCAGCGTCAGCCAACGATGTCTGCAACGTGTGTCCAAATGAAACTTTTTTTTATTATATTTGGGACCCCAATCAACACTGTAAAATTGTCATGAATTTAACCATGAGAGTGTACTGTAGAAATAGAACCAAATGCCCATAAGGGTCCATTTGGTGTACACTCACAGAGTTACAGACCCATAAGGGTCCGTTTGCACCCCAGGTGGTCCCTGGACCAGACATTGAGAAACAGTGCTGTACTAGACACACTGACACCTCCTGACGTCACGTGACATCACCTGACGTCACCCTGTCATTGTGTTACAATGGACTGAATGACTGATGACTTTGATACAGACCATTGTGTCATATAGTCATAAAGTTTAACATCATGAAGCATTTTTATTCTTACCATGAGACACAGTACATCTGAAAACTAACTTATGAAATGTGCCAATGGTAGGACTTTACATTTAACAACCTTTTCTATGTCCAATTTTACATGACATCGCTCTTGGGTGGTCCAATTATCATTTAGTCACACACTTGTTGTGTGACTCTTGTTAATACTTTTCATTGGTTCAATATTTATAAAACCCACACACGCACCCAATATGTCGCATCAACAAATTCAATTCAATTCAAGTCAAACGTTATTCCAGACACACAGGGGGTCCATAGAGTACATACAAATATCACACAACAAATAAATAACAAGACATGAAAAAAAATAACATAAAATCATACAGAGAGGCTGACTCTCCAGCGTTTACACAGCCTGGACGAGTACCGGAGACAGCTCCTCCCAGGATTGACTATATCCTCAATATACTGTTCCGGGACTCATCCAGTCGAGACATGAATCCATACATAGAGTGTCTTAAGAGAGCCTCACAAGTGTGGATTCCACATGTTACAAACAAGCGACTGGCACTATGCCATCTAGGGACCTTAAGTAGTACTTAAGGTAAGCCTCTGCATGCTACCTTTCTTGTACAGTATGTGCACCACAGGAAAGATGTATACATGGAGTGCAGAATGCTTTAAAAAGTGCACACTTGACAGGATCTGAACACATACTGAACCTGCGAAGCAGCATATTGGCCTGGGCATAAAGTATGCAGCACTGCCTAGAGATATCATCATGGAGATTGTCAGTAAAAATGTGGCCAAGGTACTTGATTTCCTGGCACATAGATAGACGAATGTCACGTAGGTGAAAGGCTGGGAAGGCCAATTTCTTGTCCATTATGAGCTCATACATTATTAAATTTACACAAACAAACAAACAAACAAACAAACAAACAAACAAACAAAAAACATAAAGTTGATATACAAGATTTCTGCCCAACAGCAATGATATGCAGGTTTCACATTTAGATATCCACCAGTTGTGACCAATAAAATCTAATTTTTCATTTGTTTTTTATCCTGTCAGGGATCTAAAGGACAGACCGGAGTCCCCTGCAGCCAGCTGTGTGTCCCTGCAGAGTGAGCAGTCTATGGGCATACCTATTGTCTTCAAAGATGGACAACACTCCACTGAGGAAAGGTCTGAATTTGAAAGAGAAACTGCTGATGCTGATGCTTTTAGACTGATACAGTCCATCATGTCTAAACAGGTCATATAATCATAAAGTTTAATATCATCATATCTTTATGATTTAATCTATCTAGAGGACACTAATTTGATTATCACAAATATGGCCACTATGTTATGAAACAACCAATATATCTTACAATGTAATTTTATTTAAACAATAGAATGATTTAAGAGTAGAACTCATTCCTAATGATACAGCTACAGCTAGTACAGTATGTGCAACAATGCTCAGCATAAAATGTAATACTATATAGTATCACTATTCTATACACCATTGACCAGTACACACATGGGCAACATAATTATGGCCCGGGGGCCGGACCCGGCCCTTTGACCATCTTAATCCGGGCCGCCAAGTCCTCAAAGAAAAACTAAATGCCCCACCCCAAATTATTTTTATTTATTTTTATTCTAAAAGTTGTTAATGGTTTTAAGAAAATAATATTTAACTCGACTCCAATTAATAGTAATTAATATTTACTATTTGAGTACTATACCTACTTGCATTCCTCCATCCGTATGTACTCAAATGTTTTATGTTTATAATGTAACAGTGAAACAGTCAACCGTGAGTCCATATTTATAACATAATGCAATGTGTTTGATCAGTGACCTATGGAGTGGTGCATATCAGACAAGATAGATAAGATACTGTCTAAATTTATAGGCTCATTTAAAAGTTGATACGGCATTGACGTGGATTGTTTTATGCAAGTCATCTTTTTATTGTAAGGCCAGAGTACAGAGTGATACAGTACAGCTGTAAAAGAAAAAACTGAAATTTATTGTTGTGAAGACAAGTACCTTATTGTAGTAAGGTAGCCTACTGTCTACTAAATTCATGCAGTTTTAACATAATTCAGCACCATGTGTTTCGCGTTTCTATTCAATTGTACAATGTGTGGCCCTTCACTCACTTTATCGAAGTCAGTATGGCCCCCTGGAAATAAATCTTGCCCACCCATGGACTAGTCTGATATCATACTAGTCAAAGGTGTATAGAATTCGGTTCCATTTGTACCCTCTCAGAGTTACAGACCTACAGTTTTCGGTTCTATTTGTACCCCTGGTGGTCCCCAGACCAGACTTTGAGAAACAGTGCTAGACACACTAACACCTCACCTGACGTCACCCTGTCATTGTGTTACATTGATACATGAATCATGCTGATGCTTTTAGACTTTGATACAGACCATCATGTCACATAAAGTTTAACAACATGACGCATTTTTATTCTCACCATGAGACACAGTACATCTGAAAACTTAGTTATGATATTTGCTAATGGTAGGACATTTCATTTCACAACATATTTTCTGTGTCCAATTATAGCCTACATGACATCGCTGTTGGGTGGAAACCTTGTATGTCCAAATCCGTTAATGGAACATAGAACCTGTGTTCCATGGATCCAATGTAGTTATTACTTAGTCACAAGCTCTTGTTAATACTTTTCATTGGTTCAATATTTATAAAACCCACACACACACCCAAAGTCGACGCATTGTGAGTTCTTAGATTGCCTATTTGCACTACTTTTTATGGGACACACTTCTTACACTATACATTTACACAACAAACAAACAAAAAAACTTTAAAAAAAACAGCAAAGCTATACTGATTTCATATTTACATATCCACCAGTCGTGACTAGTTGACACATTTGTTTTTTATTCTGTCAGGGATCTAAAGGACAGACCAGAGTCCCCTGCACCCAGCTGTGTGTCCATGCAGAGTGAGCAGTCTATGGGCATACCTATTGTCTTCAAAGATGGACAACGCTCCACAGAGGAAAGGTCTGAATCTGAAAGAGAAATGAACTAAACTAATGACTTGTTATTTGTGAAGGTTGACTCTTAAAGGTCAAGAAGCTGTACAGTAAAACCGTAAACTACATGGTCATTACACTCAATGATTTATTTGTTTCATACTTTAGTTTGTTAACATCAATAATGCACATGTAAACAAGCCCCACAATGACATAGTTTTTGTTTCATAAACAGTACCTGCATCTCTATAAGTGTCATGAGAGGTCTTCTAAGTTTGACATGCATTGCCTTGCAACAGTGTTCAACCCTCCTGATAAATTATTAATTTCACTGGATTCAGTGGATAACAAATCGTACATTCATAATTTTCTATACAATTTATTTTCATTTACAACAATACTACTGTTAAAGAATTATAGTAACAAGAGTTTTACACAGCAACATATTTTTCAAGCAAATTGTCTATGCAGTTTTTCAAAAGTATTAAACCCCTTTCACTTTAGAAAACCTCAATTAAATTAGGTACACACTGGGTCTCATGCAGGAAGTGATATATAAACAAATGTCCTCTTACTTTTACAAAGAGAAGTCCAGCACGCTTCAGCCAGTTGAAGGTAGAAGAGCTCATCAGTGCTCAACAGGGACAACTTGAATCAGAGTCAGACTCTGAGGAAGACGCAAGTCAAAACGTCAGTCACCCTTATGAAATAATAGATATGTCATGTGTAGACCAGTCGAGTGCTCCGGTATTGCATTTGGCTAGTCTCTCCTGAAGTGCCCAGGTATTATTCTCTCTTGTCCTCTTATTTTTATTTGTATCCACAATTTGTTCTTGTTTTGTTTTTTTCCCATTGATTTCTGGGATTCACCAATGTTTTCCTATTTTTGTTCTTCTCTTATATAAGATAACATTTTACAAATGGTTGAGAGCACCAAGATCAGAAATAAATAAAATCTCTTGGTTTCACAGTCTACAAATTGTTTGTCCAATGCAAGGAAACATACATTTTATCGTTGAGGGATATATATATAAAAAAGCATGAATATCATATAATCAAATTTAGATTATTACATGTTTTAGAGTAATTCTAATGACTGGATTATAGCTAAATAAATGCTATTGGTCCATTGATCCCAACTGAGACTCTAAAAATTGTTTAATGATGTTCAGCTTCTTTTTTTTATTTCAGAGTACTGTGTGTCCCTCTACTAAAACAGCAATGCTAAATGTTAATGTTTTTCCATTGCTGGGGTTTTCATTTCCCGGTGCTCTGGAAAATCACATCAACTTCAAACTTAACTTCAGTTTATATACTTTTCATGTGACACACCTATTACACTATACACCCTCTGCCTGACCTACTTGTTGTTAACTAGTTGTACGAACGCTTGTTTTCTATTGCTGTATTGTTTATTGGATTATTGGATTGTCTATTGGATCTTGTTTAGTCGATACACTTATTTGTTTTAGCTCATGCTCATTTGATTTAGCTATTTTGTCTCATCTGTTTAAGGAAATAGGTAGCTGATATATTGCACTTTTACCTTAGCGCTAGGTATACTCTTGGTTGCTTGTTTTTGCAGAAAATGCACTAAAGACTTCTGGTGATTAGTAGTTTTCGTTCCCTACCTATGTTGAATACACTTATTGTAAGTCGCTTTGGATAAAAGCGTCTGCTAAATGACTGTAATGTAATGTAATGTAATACACAAATAAACAAACAGACAAAACAACTTGAAAAGTTAAAATGTGGAGATTACAATATCCACCAGTTGTGACTATTTGACCAATAAAATCAAAATTTTCATTTACTTCTTTATCCTGTCAGGGATCTAAGGGACAGACCAGAGTCCCCTGCAGCCAGCTGTGTGTCCATGCAGAGTGAGCAGTCTATGGGCATACCTATTGTCTTCAAAGATGGACAACTCTCCACTGAGGAAAGGTCTGAATTTGAAAGAGAAATTAACTAAACTAACAACTTGTTATTTGTAAAGGTTGACTCTTAAAGTTCAAGAAGAAACTGTAAACTACATGGTCATTACACTGAATGATTTATTTGTTTCATACTTTACAGCATGTTAATATCCATGTACACAAACCCCACAAGGAATGAGTTGTTCATATCAGCATCTCTTTAAGTGAGAGTTGAAAAAAGCATGAATATCATCTAATCATTACAATTACAATACTATTCAATTATTTTGGAGTAATTCTAATGACTGGATTATAAACATTTATGGGCCAAAGAAATGCTGTTGGTCCATTTATCCCAATTGGGACTTTAAAAAATGTTTAATGATATTGCATGCATTGAGGTTCTTTTTACATTTTTGTAACTGTGTGTCCCTTTACTAACACAGCATTTATAGCATCATAAATGTTAATATTTTACCATTACTGGTGTTTTCATTTCCATGTAATGTGAACTTCAATTCCAAAGTTTATTGTCACGTCACAAGTTTAAGGTATAAAAGAGAGACTATTTTGTGCAAGCTTCCCACAAAAAGCAGCTTAATTTAAAAATGATAATATTAAGAGTGAAATATCAATTATCATAACAAACATGTTTTCTTTGTTTAAGTTTATTTAACAGTGCTGGAAATCTTTTAAAAGTTCTTTCATTGTCATCTCTGCATTGCTTGGCCATGTGCCAGGGTCTTTGCACATGGCACAAACCCCTGGCCTTGTGTATAGTGTTTAGGGGGCAATTTATGATCATGTGTCGTTCATCATTCAGCACACCTGGATAAGGGTATATTTGGGTTCCTATGGTGCATCTGAGTTGGCGACCTGTATCAAACTAGTCATTGTGTTCTTTAAAGTAGCTGTTTAATGGTCAAACCAGACAGATAAACCATAGAACCCTCAACTTCAGATTATCTTCACTGCTGTACTTGATCTTGATTGGTTTATTTCCTTAAAACCATTTAAATATCCTTTTACAGCATATAAATTGGAACTCTTATACTACCAGCCAATCAGGGCCCAATATTTTTAATATGATCATTTATTCCCGGCGTCATTTAACTGACTTAACTTAATTATATTCGACTTTAAACACCATGAAGCACTTCGTACCGTGAGACATACTCTTTATGTTTATGTTTATTATGTGCACACACAATGATCAAATATACAGACAAAAATACATTACAAAAGTATTCAAAATGTGCAGGAGAGGTATAAAACCCTATTAGGCTTATACAAAGACCTCCCCTAGAAAAAGAGAAAATAAATAAAATCACTGTAAAAAAAAATCTAACTAAGAAAGAAGAGACATAAATGTACTGTAGTACATCTTAATGCTAAGTTCCTGTCCTCCTAGGAAACGTCGCGGTCCTGACTCTTCCTCTGGCTCTTCGACACCCGAGGCTCTTTGCTCTGAGGTCAAGCGACGTCGACTGCCACCCTGCGTAGCCGAGCCGGCTGACCCTCCAGCTCCTCCCATCCACGTTCCAACTGAAATGACCACTGCTCCTGGTCATGTGTTACCGCCCCCTGCCTTGACGAGGTCAGCTGCGTGCGTCTCCTCTCAATTCTGTGCCAGCCTTGCAGTTTACACTGACGGGGATAGATACTGTAGCCCCATGCCTGAAATCCTGGTGTTGGGTGAATCTATTCTCAGATTTATTAAAACTCCCATGAGACTTAAAGTACTGTTTTAGTGATTGTAAGATTGAGTAAGTGAGTAAAGTTTATTTATAAAGCGCCTTTCAAAATGTAGTTACAAGGTGATGAGCAAGGTGATGGGGTAAATGAACAAACAGGTCATGACACTGGAAATAAAACTATAAAGTTGAACAGCGCAACATAAGAGCAATACAAAATTAGACCTGCTCAGGCAAAATAAGATAAAACATCATAAAACAAAGTGCTTATGCAACATGTGGTTTTAACAGATTTTTAGACAGTAAACTGACGTTTTTAAAGCTAAAGGCTATCGAGTGTTGTCGATGAAGAGAATATACTCTACTCTGTCATATAAAATATGTAAAAGATACTAAACAATATTGTCCAGGAAACTATTGAAATTTTAGATATAACAAACAACAGAAACCTAACCCTAAGATAAAAAAAATAAATACAAATAAAATTGTATGTTGAATATTCTATTTCCATCAGGGGTCCTCGGCAGAGAGCAGAGTCCCCAGTACCCAGCTGTGTCTCCATGAAGAGTGACTGGTTCATGACGCCTCCTCTTTTCTTCAGAGATGAACACTCTGCTGATCAAAGGTCAGAATGGAAAACACTCACAAAAAAGGATAACTTAAAAAAGAGAAAGCAAGCAGTTGTCTCTGTTGTCAGACTTTTACTGGGTACCTCCTCAGCATATTCTCATTATGCTGA